>NC_056733.1:1875918237-1876063237 GCF_019279795.1 Protopterus annectens | reverse complement strand
TGATGCATAGTGCAGAGCAAGTGGGTAAACGCACCTTACAATGCGGTTATGATGCCCTAGAGGCCTCAAATAGAGCGGCTGCTACAGGATCAGTCATTCGCAGACATGCCTGGCTTAGGGAACAAAACTTGCCTGATCATGTGAAAGCTAAACTTCTAGATGCTCCTTTACAAAAGGATGTGTTGTTTGGTACTAATGCTGAGGAGATACTACAGAAAGTGGAGGAAAAAGCCAAATCTATGCAAACTGTCAAAGCCTTTTTACAGGTCCAACCACCACGTTTTAGCAGAAATTAGCCTTCAAAAAACTGGTCCTTTCCAGCCACTGACAAGCCCCAAAGAGGTAGATACAGACGCACAAGGGGCAGAGGGCAATCACAAGGATCATATAGAGGCCGACAATGGCAAACTCCAGCACCAAGAGGTGGCGAAGACAGTGCACAACAATACAGGAAGCAAACCCAATGACTCCCTCATTTCCATGCCAAGCATATCTCAGCTGGCAGCACCTTTGGGAGGAAATCTAGCATTATTTGCAAGCAATTGGCATATTGTCACAACAGACAAATGGATCCTGGACATTATAAACAGAGGCTACAAATTTCAATTCCACACTCTTCCAAAAATGAGAGGCATGCCAAACCTGCCACAAAATCAAAGGGCAGAGGCACAACTACAAATTTCAAAGCTCATAAGCATGAGCGCTATTCAAGAGGTACCTACTCACGAACAAGGTCAAGGTTTTTATTCAAGACTCTTCCTGGTACCAAGGAAAGGAACCGACTGGAGACCCATTTTGGACTTCTCCATCCTAAACACATTTCTACTCGTACCAAAATTCAAGATGCTCACATTACAGCAGCTTCTTCCCATGCTGGGCAAGGAGTTTTGGCTGGTAACATTGGACCTCAAGGAGGCATACCTGCATGTCCCAATCAGACAAAGCTGCAGAAGATACCTCAGATTTCTTGCAGGTTCAATCCACTTCAGTTCTCTGCATTGCCCTTTGGCTTATCTACTTCGCCCAGAGTATTCACAAAGTGCCTGGCATCAGTGATTGCCTACTGCAGACTTCAAGGGATACAAATTTACCCTTATTTGGACGACTGCCTGATCCAAGCGGACAGCAAGCGCATACTTCTGGAACATCTGGCATATGTGACACGGTTACTGCATTCTCTGGGATACACAATCAACAAAGAGAAATCAAGGCTAACACCATCTCAGAAAATAACTTTCCTGGGTGCCAACTTGGACACAAACACCCAGATGGCCTACCTTACACCAGAAAAACAGGGGCAACTATCTCAGTACTTCAGAATGCTAGCAAAATGTACCAGGCTTACTGCAAGGAAAATCCTGCAGGCTCTGGGTTTCATGGCATTTTGCTTTCTTTTAATCCCATGTGCAAAGCTGCATATGAGGAAACTTCAATGGTACCTAAAAAACCTATGGTCTCAACACAGTCACAGTTTGGAAACAATAATACCAATAATTCCATGTTTGCAAAAGGAATTTCTATGGTGGGCCCAAGCATGTCAAGCAAACACAGGCCTCCCATTCTGCAAGCCTCAAGCAAAGCAAGTCATCACAACAGACGCCTCAGATTACGCCTGGGGGGCGCACATGACGGACAGGTGCATTCAGGGCAAATGGTCCCAAAAGGAAAAGCACCTTCACATCAATCAAAAAGAGATGCTAGCAGTAATAAATGCACTTACAGCTTTCAAGGACTTCCTGCATCCAGGACAATTACTGATAAGAACAGACAACACCACAGTAATGTGGTACATAAACAAACAAGGAGGAACACATTCATACCCCTTGTGCAGACTAGCCATGACTCTTTGGAACTTGGCTCTGGAATGGCAAATAGAACTTCAAGCACAGTACTTGCCAGGATTGGAAAACACGCTGGCAGACAATCTAAGCAGAAATATGACAGATCCACACGAATGGAAGTTACATCCTCAGGTGTTTACAGAAATAATCCAAGCTTGGGGGAGGCCAGACATAGATCTTTTTACCTCCCACAGGAATCATCAATTGGAAAAGTTTTGTTCGAGGACCTTTCATCCGAAGGCCTGGAGAGTGGACGCCCTTTCATTCAGTTGGACAGCATGGACAGTTTACGCATTCCCACCTCTGCCTCTTCTGCCCAAGGTGCTTTTGAAAGCAAGAGCAGACAAACCAAAGATGATACTGATTGCTCCAGATTGGCCAAGGCAACACTGGTATCCACTCCTGAGGAGCCTAACACAAACCCCTCCCTGGTCCCTGCCTCTAATGCCTCTTCTGCTGACTCAGCACAGCTACAAAACTCTTCACAGTCACCTGAAAACACTCAATCTCGCTGCATGGAAAATTCCTTAACACCACAGCAGACCCTACTCTCCAAGGACGTGCAGGATGTCATTTTGGAGGCCAGAAGGCCATCTACTAGAAAAGCTTACTCCGCAAAATGTAAGCGGTTTTGCTCTTGGAATGAGAAAAAAGGCCAGGACCCTAGAAAACTGAACTTGCCTCAGGTATTACAGTATCTAGCTGAGCTGCTGAACAGTGGACTTTCATTTTCTTCCATAAAAATCCATGCCTCAGCCATTTCTGCATAATTCAACACGGATCCTCCTTTATTTTCTCACCCACTCTTACGACAGTTCCTCAGAGGGGCTAAGAATATAAGACCACCAAGGAAACATCCAATACCAGCCTGGGATCTTAATTACATACTAGAAAAATTAACATTGCCTCCTTTTGAACCAGCTGCCTCAACAGATTTGCAATATTTGTCCTGGAAAACAGCCTTCCTTCTGGCTATCACTTCAGCTCGTAGAGTTTTGGAACTACAGGCCCTCATGGCGGTGCAGCCCTTTCTTATTTTCCATCAGGACAGGGTTTCCCTTCATACCAACCCATCATTTTTGCCTAAAGTGGTATCCAGGGTAGCTTTAAATCAAGCCATACACCTTCCTACCTTTTACCCCAATCCTCAAAACAAAGGGGAAAGGCTGCTACATTCTTTAGACATCCATAGGCAGCTACGTTACTATTTGGACAGAACAAAGTCCTTCAGGAAATCAGAACAACTCTTTGTGTCCTATGCTGTAGGGGCTCAAGGGAAGCCAGTTTCCAAACAGACTATTTCAAAGTGGATAGGTCACTGCATACGGTTTTGTTATTCCTATCATGGGAAATCTGTTCCTACAGGTATCAGATCACACTCCACCAGGGCCACAGCTACCTCTACAGCCTTCCTCAGAGGAGTTCCTACCAAAGATATTTTGGAGGCAGCCACTTGGAGTTCTGTACATACATTCACAAAACACTACCACCTGCCTTTATATTCCAGAACTAGAGCAGGCTTTGCCACTGCTGTGTTGCAGGGCATTCTGGCTCAACACAGTTCCTCCTAGTACCTTCCACCCTGTGCGTAGCTGTATGCACGATGAACATAGTACAGTTTTGTACCTACCATAAATGTAGATGTTCGAGTGCTAATACAGCTGCAGTACAGGTTTCCCTCCCTCCTTCCCCACTTGGTAAAGGCATGGGGCCTAACACCCTCTTCAAACAACCTGTCTGGGTTATCCTTCTATGGTTTATTTGCTTGCAACTACTGATTTTGGATTATATTGCATTGCTTGTTTATACTTAGAAACATAATTTATGTATTGCCTTCCTTCTGGGGACACTTGACATTTGGGGCAAGAAAGACTGAAGAACATGGCGTCGGCTGTGTCTTATATACTTCGGCCTCACTGACGTCGGGAGAGAAAGCAACAACAACCGACGCCGGACCTAGACTTTGGAAGTCGGCCGACCGAGGGACCGCCTGACGGCAGAAAACCCATCTGTGATTACTGCAGCTGTATTAGCACTCGAACATCTACATTTATGGTAGGTACAAAACTGTACTTTTCTGCTCCTCCCTTCTCCTAAGATGGACCATCCTCCCTACTACCTGGTGCATAATCGAGGCTTTATTCATCTGTACAACTGTCTGTGAGAAGCATGATGTGGTAGTACAATGAGCATAGAGGTAATAATTTCATTGAGCACAATATTGATATAATGAATTCAAAGAAAACAGTAATTTCCATTTGAAAAGTTTCATGCATGTAAGACTCTTGACAGAGTCACACATTAAGAATTAGACTAGATTGGGAACAACTGAGTTATGCTACCAGAATAGAATGATTTTGTTATCAAAGTAGAATTAATTACATTGTTTTTATGCGACAACTCTGAAACATTTACAGCTATTGGCTTTATTGAGAACTTCTTGTAGACTTTCTTAAAGCTCACTAGAGTAGCCTCAGTAATCCAATGGTAGGAACTTAATGGGATCTACAGATTATTTACAAATTGACTTTTTTTTTCTTTTGTCTTACTACTGGTCTTAGGAGCTCTGGTTGATTTTATTTTCCAAGTGCTGTTCAGAGATCCGCACTGGTGTAAGTTTAGTAGTTTGTAATTTAAAATCCAGATTAGTATTTTGGCTCCAGACAGGTCTTGGACCCCATTTGTCTCAGCTAGGTTGGCATTCTACTGTAAAAAATAAGGGCCATACCTGTTTAAAAAATGGAAGATCGTGTTTTCTTTATTTTTTTTGTTTATTTAAGCACATAAATGTCAAAGATGATGGCAGTAATAAAAGTGTTGAAGGCCCTAACATATATATGGTCTCAGGACCTTTACAAGTTTTCACAGACAGTACCACAGTGATGTGGTACGTAAACAGGGGGGTACCAGATCTTACCCCATTTGCAGACTTGCATTGATGACTTGGGAGGTAGCAATTCAGCTCATTTTGACTCTTCAAGCTTTCTGTCAGAGTAAAACATTATAGCAGACAAGCTAAACAGGACCAGGACAGATCCTCATGTATGAAAACATCACCCTGGGGTCTTCCAAGAAGTGATCTATCTGTGAGTAATACCTCGTATGGATCTGTTTGCCCCCTTTTGGAATAGACAACTAAAGAAATGTTGTCCTGGATTCCTTGCAAGCAGACCTAAAAAACAGATGCCTTCTCAATATTCATTTATGCTTTTTCCACTAATATCCGGGGTTCTTAAAGGTTCAGAAGTGCTCCCCAAAGATTGTGGAAATGACTCACTTTTGGCCCAGGCAATAGTGTTTCTCCCTCCTTTTGAAACAGTCTTAAGGGCAATTACCTCAGGCTTTCCCAAGAATGGATTAACGTGCACAAGACAGGGTTATTCAGAACACCCCAGCCTGAAAACTATTTGACTGCCTGGATGATAGAATTTTGTTACCTTTTATGCACCTTTTTTCTGAGAATACAGAGCAGGTCCTGAAGGGACCTAAAAACTGCTACTAAGGCACCTTATGTGTATAAGTGGAAATGATTTTCTAGTTGGTGGCATTCCAAGAACCAGGATCCTTTTAAGACATGGCTGCCTTTGGTTCTTGATTATTTGTGAGTTACTTGTAATCTGGCCATCCTTAATCCTCTGTCACTGTTCATTTGCCCAGCCATTTTGACTTGTCTGCCCTTGGATCCCCCACTTTTTACTTGTCCAGTCAGTTTTTGAAAGGGATTTTGCATATCCATCCACCCAGAAAACAAGTGGCTGCTCCTTTGTGCTTCAAAGGTTTGCTTTCTTTTCATATGAACCAGCTAATCTTCTTGGATTGAAGTTCTTAACATGGAAAATAGTTTTACTTTTTGCTCTGACATTTGCTAGGAGAGTGTCTGAATTACAAGCGCTTGTGGTGAGTCAGGTCTACTACATTTTCCACAAAGACAGGGTTTCTTTGAAAACTAATCATTTTATGCGTAAAGTGATCTGAGTGTATCTTGAGCCAGTCTGTTAATCTCTGTATCTTTCCTGACCCCCAAAACAAGGGAGAAAAAAAATACTCATACTCTGGATGTCCAAGGCAACTCCGATACTACACAGACAAAACTCACTTCTTCAAGGGAGCTGATAGCTGTTTGTCTCCTATGAAGGTCAGAGGAAAGGACAACCAATGTCAAAGCCGACACTTTCTAGATGGTTGTCTTATGCTATTCCTTTTTACTGTTCTCACCAGAACTTTCTGGCAGAATTTGATCTCATTCCCCTTGGACTTTGGCTTCTTTGGTGTTTTTTTTTTGGAAAGGGTAGACCCAACGTATTCTAGAGGTAGCATCTTAGTCCTCTGTACACACAGTTACAAAGCATTACAACCTAAATTACTTTCTGAAGTCAAGAGCAAGTTTTGCTAGGAGCATTCTTCAGGGCTCTTGGATTCTTATTTTCCTCCTACTCCGGTTTTGGTTTTAAGCTATAGTAATCTGCCTTATATTGCTTGGGTTACTGCAGCAGTGATCTAATTTTGAACATAGTACATTTGTAAAAGTAAACCTACCCTAACAGTAGATGTTCCAGAGATCACAACCTCATTACCACAATTAACAGAACATGCTGGAGGGACAGGTTAATTTCCCAAAGACTGTCCATACTCTGGAGTAAGCTTCCCATTCATGTCAAGCAGAGCACCTCGCTGTCCCTCTTCAAGAGAAATCTTGACGAGTGGATGGGTAACAAAGTTCACCCCAGGGATCACTCCAGTTGTCCTTCTGGATAGGGGCACTGTGAACTAACATCAAGTGGCAAGGTGCCTGGGCAATTTTTTTGGGCTAGGCTTGTAAAGGCTCCAGGGCCATTAGCCTAGTACACACCTATGAACCTATGTTCTGATAGATCACTGTTGCAGTATCTATACCCTTTATTGAGCTACCCTCCCTCCTTCTTTGATTTTTTTTTTTTTTATGTATTGCCAGTTTGTGGATATATATATCCTTGCATATGTAGTTACTTTTGCATTACATTTCCAGGCATTTTCCTTTCAGGGCTACTGTCTCCCTTCTTTGGCCAAAAAAAAAAAAAAAGCACTGAATATTTTTGCACTCTTTCTCTATATTGAAGTTCTGTTCAACTTCCTGACATAATGCATACAAGTCACCCATAAGCTTTGAAAAGATGGCTGGTTGGTGATGGATGAGAACCCAAATAACATGGGCTACTGCAACAATAATTTATTAAAACATCTGCTGCTATCGTAAGTTGACTTACAAAACTATACATCTGATGTTGTAAATCTTTTTCATTCCTTACTGTTTGGACTTAGGTTCCAACACAGCCGCTACCAAGCCCACACCAGCCAAAATACTCTCAGCTAAGACCTGGCCGCAATGCCCATCTCATAGTCTCTTTAGATCTCGTTTGCCATGTTCCTCATCAGACATGCCAAGCCTGCTCTCCAGGTAAGTGTAGTGTTTTTTGTGATTTATCTATATAACTACCTTCCTCTAGTCAGGTTTTCCTAAGATTATATTCTCGTCTTTAGATTTATATACTTTCTTTCTAAACCTACCCTCTACCTTCAGTAGCTCCTTTCTACCATCGTTGGTACTGTTCCTCTCCCCTGCCTTTGGTAGGCCTTTTCCTACCACTTTGTTGTATTTCTTAGTACCATTGTTGGCACTTCTGCCTTTCTGTCTGTTTAAAAAATAAATAAATAAATAAATAAAACTCTTCTGCTACTGTTTGGATATTTTGCAGTTTAGGACTAAGTGTTGCTTTTTCCGTGATGCCGGATAAAGTAAAGCTAGGCTTTAAACAGTGTGATAAGTGTGGGTGTAAGATGCCCAACTGAGACTGCCATGCCCTGTGTGTTATTGTTTGGGCGTTGACCACATCAATGTATCTTGTGATATTTGTTCTAGCTTCACCAACCGTAATTGATTCTGAAGGGTATGATGAAAACAGCCTTCTTGGAGGCTCTTTCTGGGAATACCTTTTGCATACCCTCGATGTTCATAGGCAACTTTGTTTCTACTTGGGCAAAACTAAGTCTTTCAGAAAAATTGATCAATTGTTTGTGGCGTTTGCAGGGCCCAGATTGGGTAAGCCTGTCTCCAAAATGGCTTTATCTTCTTGGCTCAGAAACGCCATTACTTTCATTTAATCAGAACAAAGTGTCTTTACCTTCCAGAATAAAGGCCCACTCTACTAGATCGATGGCTACTTCTGTGGCTTTTCATTCCAGAGCCTCTATGGATGATATCTGCACAGCAGCCACTTGGGCAAGACTTCATACCTTTATCACTCATTACAAATTGGATTTGACCTCCAGGGGACGAGCATCTTTCGGTTCTATGGTGCTCAGGAATGTCCTTCCTTAGGGACACCCAGGACTCTAGTAGCTGGGGACTCTGTCCTAACAATAAGGAATGAATAAAGATTTACAACATCAGATAAGGAATTTGTCTTACCATAACGTTCCATCTGTGTTGTAGATCTTTATTCATCATTACTTCCCGCCCTCCTTCCCCCTGCCTGGACTCCTGGTGAACTTTAGGATTTCCTTGTCAGTTAAAGAATTTGGTCAGACAGAGCCTCCTACTGTCTGTTTTATTACTTCTATACTATAATGGCGGGCAAACTCGATCTGAAGAGACTGAGGGGCACTGTGGGTAGGTCTTAGCTGACAGTTTATTGGCTGGCGCGGGCTTGGTAGCAGGTGTATCGGTTCCAAGGACGGAACCAAAGTCCTAACGTAATGAATGAATAAAGATCTACAACACAGATAGAATGTTATGGTTTATTCATTTATTTATATATGATATAAGCATACTCCCCTTCTACATAAATACAGACTACGTAACCTAGTCAAGAAATTAGTCACTAAAGACAAAAAAGCCTTACTACAACTCTTCTCAACTAGACAACAGATCCAACACTCGTAAATTCTGGACTACTCTTAAAATACTCTACCCTGGCAACCCTTCTAACCCCTCACCTTACCCCAACAAATCTCCTCTAGAAATTGCTACCCTACTCAACAAACACTTCATTGACACCATCCAAAACCTCACTCCCTCTATAACACTAACACTGCAACTACCACTGCCCCCATCACCCCCACAACCAGAATCTCTTCTCATTGACACCTGTCAACTTCTTACATTAAATCTCTTCTTCTAAAACTTAAACCATGTTCTCCCTCTACCGATAACCTACCTCCTACATTCCTCAAACTTGCTGCAGAATCTATAGCCTATCCTATATCCATTCTCATTAACAGATCTATAAATGAAACTACAGTTCCTGCTATCTGGAAATCCTTCTTTACTATCCCATTACATAAGGGTGGCAACTCCACTGATCCATCTAACTATCGTCCCATTGCTATTCTTTCTCCCCTCTCTAAGATACTTGAGAAATGCATTCACTCACAACTTCTCAACCACCTCCTCCAACACAATCTTCTCACTCCCACTCAGCATGGGTTCCGTCTCTTCCACAGCATATCTGCTGCCCTCCTATCTTTTAGTCATACCATAGCCAAGCCCTTGATAACAATCAACTAATATCCTGCCTCTTCCTTGACCTTTCCAAAGCCTTTGATACAGTCTCTCACTGTGTCCTCCTTACTAAGCTATCTAATCTCAACCTATCTTCTACCTCCCTTGCCTGGTTCTCCACCTATCTCTCTGGTAGGCAGCAGTCTGTCAAATGGCTCTCCTCCTGCTTTCCCTATATATATGTTCCAATGGGTGTTTCACAAGACTCTATCTTGGGTAACCTTCTATTCAACATCTTTACAAATGAACTATTCATCTCTTGCAGACAGTCTTCTCTTATACAATATGCAGATGACTCTACACTCATCTCCATCTCCAGTAGTATTACAGACCTTCACACCCTTACTCAAAACTCCTTTCTATCCACAGAGAAATGATTATCTGACAATATTCTTATCCTTAACCCCAAGAAGACCAAGCTTCTTGCTCTTTCAAACCATAAATCCACATTTACTATAACATCCTCCAACAACACTATCATAAAACCTAAACCACACACAAAACTGTTAGGCATCATTATTGATGACAAACTCAAATTAAGCTTACACTTACTGAAAGGGAAAAAGAACACACCAGAAACTTGGCCTGCTTTATCGCAACAAAATATTTCATACTCCAAATGCTAGACTCTCCTTAGCACAGTCCTTCCTCCTGCCCACACTTCTCTACGCAGCTCCAATACTAACCAATATACAAGCTACTACCTTGAACAGACTGCAACAAACTTACCACAAAATTGCAAGATTCATTACTAACTCTCCCTACAGCTCCCATCACTGTCTTGCCCTGAACTCATTACAATGGATCGATTCCTTCAACTACTGCTACTTTCTCAATTTCAAGTTATACACTCCATTTTATACAGACCTTCATCCTGTCCAGCTCTCACAACTTTTTTATCTACCTACACCCCTTCTAGAACCCTCCGCACCTCTAGCCAGCAACGTCTGAATGTAGATCATCCAAAGAAGAACATAGGCAAACTACTATACAACTGCTCAATAACCCACACTTGGAACAGACTTCCTCTACACATATGCTTCATCATACACCCTGCACACTTTAAAAAGGAACTCAAACTTTACCTTCTCAGTACCAAATCTTGTCCCTGCTTAGAACCTATGTAATTTCCCCTTTATCCAATGGTGCTTCTTCACTTTGAGCTCCTGAAAGCAAATATACCTTCCTAGGATGCCTATGCAATAAATCTGATCACTTGTATAAGTTTGTACATACATCAAAAATAGTTCATCTATTTATTTCATTGTGATTTTTTTCTTTGGGTATTCTAAATATGTTTGATTACGATCAAATTAGTACTAATGTAATTTTGGCAGTGTCACTTTGGTTTTGCTACTTTCTATTTTTGTTACAAAAAAAATTAAGGATTACATAGGTAACTGGAGCTTTTCTCTTCGGGTCTCCACTGAAAATGGGCCTCTGGCCCAGCTGGACCAACCCGGGTAACAAATGTCAATAAATAAATAAATCAATAAATAATTGTGTTTTGCTGTATTAATAACATTAAATTTTCAATTAATTTTGGGATAAGATCTTTTACCCTTGGTTGCATTAACTTAATTTTACCTTCTACATATTGTCTGCAAGATTGTACATCCAACCACATATATTTTCTTAAATCATATTTGCTAATGATATAATCAACAGAATGCAGTTTTTCATTATTCATTAAATGAAACCAATATATCAGATTATTTTCTTTAAATGTGATCACTGTGTCTAACTTTGAAGTAAAAATATTTTGAGTGTATGCTACAAGGAAAAGAATAAAAATCCATGCCTTATATGTTGGATTTCTATAAATTAAGTTTCTAAAGGTGTTTAATATAGTAAAAATAAGTCAGTTGTCTGGTGACTCCTTTTTGAAAAGTAATCTTTTAGCAAACAATGTAAACTATTGTATATTATGAGATTATGATTAGAATTTGTTTAAATTTTATGAAAAAGCATCCTAGAAACTTTCCACCTTGCTTTGTAAATAGTATTTATCCAAAGAGAGATTGTTTTTATAATTGATGATAAAGAATATAAATCTAGATTTGGTAGTCTCATCCTTCCTGCAATCCAGTCCTTTATATGATGATTTAAGGCAATTCTTGGTTTGTTAGGGAATCAAAGAAATTTTAAAATTAATGTATTAAACTCTCTAATACATGTTTATTTTGATTATAGATAGCCTCTTTCTCATTGCGAAGAAAAATTTGTTAAGTTTATTTATTAAACTCTTTATACTGATTATGCTATTTAATACAATTGTAATTTATTATATTAATGTTATCTGTTATAATTATTCCTAAATAGTTCATTTTCTCTTTTTGACAATCATTTATCCTATTAGTATTGGCATTTATGGGTGGCATTTTTGTTTTATCATTAAAGGAGAGACCAGATTTTTTTGGGAACACGTCCATTGCCTTAAACAGTAGAAAGGGAAATATCACTGTCATTTAGGTCACAAGAATGTCATCAGCAAATTGGATTTTAAAAACCAAATTCACATTTATGCTAATGCCTTTTATGTCTAAATTTGACCTAATAAATTAGCAAAAGGTTCCATAATTATAGTGAAAAGCAGGGGTGAAAGAGGACATCCTTGGGTAGCTCCATTCAAAGTTTGTATTGAATCAGAAGTAAAAGTACCTGTTTTAATGTATGCAAAATAACTATCATAAAGAAGATTTATAAGATGTGTAAAATTACTTGAAAAATTACATTCCTCTAAGATTTAACAAAAGATATTTCAAAAGTCAAAAGCACTATTAACGTCTAGACTCAATGTTAGATTCTTTTTTTTTGTTTTTTTACATAGTCAATTACTGTGATTTTTTTTTTTTTTTGATATTGTCATAAGTATTTCTATTTAGAATAAAATCAGTTTGATTCTCATTAAGGTAGAATATATTTTATATCTATTAGTGCGAATTAATATAACAGAAAGCACGAGTGCAGCAAAAGTAAGGTTTAAAACAGCATAGTTTAATTTCCAGTGGGTGCACACAAACGGATGAGCGCTTTCACAATAAATGCTTCTTCAGATCCTTCTAGTAAACCCAGAAGTCTGCTCTTTATAGAAGCATTTATTGTGAAAGCGCTCATCCGTTTGTGTACACCCACTGGAAATTAAACTATGCTGTTTTAAACCTTACTTTTGCTGCACTCTTGCTTTCTGTTATATTTATTTAACTTATTCTTCACGGAGTAACAGCATTTACTTGTGGAACGTTAGATTTCATTCACTGATTATTAGTGCGAATTGCCATGAATAATTTATAATCTACATTTAAAAGTGAAATTGTTTTGTATGAAGAGCATTCAGTTATTGTCTGTTAGTTTTGAAAATTGGGGAGATAAGAGTATATTTCCAGGAGGCAGGAACTTTTAAGTCTTTAACTTTAACTTTGTGCAATATGTTTCAGACTTCTTTAGGTAGTAACTTGTAGAATTCTGGTAAAATTCCATTATTACCTGGTGCTTTGTTAGGTTTTAATTTGTTAATTTGAGTTACAATTTCAGACACTGAGACAGGTTTATCAATTAATTTCACTTGGTCGTCAGATAATTTATTTTTTATATTTTTATAAAAGTTGTGATTATCCCTTCCGAGTCCTTTATTACATTATATTGAGTAATTTGATTGTAATAATTTCTAAATTCTTTTAAAGTATCTTCCGTTTCTGTCACTTTTCCTTTCTCTTATGTGAATAAATCTCCTTTATATGGTTAGACTTACTAAGTAGTTCTGTTAGGTAACTTATGCATATATTTTAGGTTAATAGAGAAATGATCTTAAACTTTTCTAGATTAACTCTAGTTTTATGATTTAAAATTTCCTAATACTTATGTATATTATTAATTTATTCTGTGTTGTTATTGTTACCTGTCTGATTTTCCAGTTTTAATGTGTCACGTTTTTCTTGTATCTCATACAGTTCTTTATCCCATTGTTTTTTTTTTCTTTATTGATAGCCAATTGGTTACTCCACCAAAAATGATATGCTTTTAGTGCATCCCAATAGATTTCTGAAATATCTCCTGTATTGTTCATTTCTATAAATTAAAACATTTATTTAATAAAAAAGCCCTTAAAATCCTTTAAGCAAGTTATATATACTAGTATTCTCCTGGTCTTGATTTTCTTGCTAGATTTTAAAAACAGCTCAAGTGATTGCACTGTGATCTGAAAGTGGGCAAGATGCCACTTTAACTTTCCCTAGTTGAACTATCAGCTCATTGGAGACATATACTCTTTCAATTATGGATTGTGTTCTGTGTCTTTGTGAGTAATGAGTAAAAAGTGATTCTGGATCTGAGAATTCATTTATGTCCCCAAGGTGAAATAGTTCCGTGAACTTTAACAATGCCTTTGCTGACGCCTGTATTTTTCGTTTACCTATTGTATTGGTATCCTTTGGTGACTGTGGACAAGTGCCAGTATAGCCAGCTGGAGTTTTGTGAAGAATGATATGTCCTTTGAATATCAAACTGATTTATACCCAATGCTTGTGTTACTAATGTATTAGAACTGTATGTCATTTGTATATCAAACTAATTTCTACAGATGCTTGTGCTGAAAATGTATTTGTGAGGTTTGCTGGTGTTAAAATGCATCAACAGAGCTCCCTGCTGTAATGAAAAGAAATGTGTATGTATTGTAACTGAATTAAATGTGTGTGTGTTTTAATAGTGGCTACCAGCACAGTGTAAATGAGCTGTTAAACCATTAAAATGCACCCCACAGTGCTGAATAGGACCAGAGATCAAGAAGAGAGCCTTTGTTCATTAGCTCAGTGAAAAGAGGGGGAGGTCCCAGGCACTGCCATAAACATTTAGATGTGTATTGTAGCAGTCTATGCTAAATTCCTATCTCAGCTTCAAAGGGGAATACTGTGAGAACTTAGTCAGGTGACCAGATGAGGTGATATGCCTGTCCCCTTGGAAGTTATATTTTGGACATTACTCAATATTCTGAGATTTCTCTCTTTATTTTGTTTTGGGGAGCCTGACTAGAAAGGCCCTCACCCACAGCATCTTGCTGTACAGAAGTAAGTAACTTAACTAGGGAACAGTAGCAGTGAGACTGAAGGTGCTGATGTTCCCTTGGACAGAGTGATTGCAACGGCAGAGGTGAGTAGTAGTACCTAGGCTGACAGTGAGGTACCACTGCCAGAGGACACCAGACTTCCTGTGGAAGGAGAGCTGGGAAGAGTAGCAAAGAGAGAGCGGAGACGGACTCAGCTGTCAAGACCGTACATTACAAGGCTTGAGGGAGGTAACTAGGGAAGCACCTGATTCTCAAGGAAAAGGGATTCTGTATACTGGAACAAAGGGTTACTTTATAGAGTGTGGACCCCTGAGGGAGGGCTAAAAGGTGAGGTAATACAGCAGTTGGGAGTGCCCAGAGCCTACCATCTGGCATGTCTGGCCATAGCCCATGACATTCCCTTTGCAAGCCATATGGGCATAAAGTTTAGAAAGAGACATATTATGCAGAACTTTTATTGGCCTGGGATTACCAGGGAAGTAACAGGGTACTGCAGGACCTGTGAGCAGTGCCCAGAAAGTAGGTAATGTAGGAGACCAGGTGAAAGCTCATTTGATGTCTTTGCCTGTGATTGAGTAGCCATTTCAGAGGGTAGCTAAGGATATTGTGGGGTCTCTGAATACCCTAAGTTCCTCAGGGAAGAAGTATATCCTAGTGGTAGTAAGATTATGCTACTAGATATCCTTAGGCGGTGGCTCTGTCCTCCA
Source organism: Protopterus annectens (assembly GCF_019279795.1). Taxonomy (NCBI): domain Eukaryota; kingdom Metazoa; phylum Chordata; order Ceratodontiformes; family Protopteridae; genus Protopterus; species Protopterus annectens. The sequence goes on along the minus strand of NC_056733.1, from coordinate 1,876,048,090 downwards.
TCGAGACAGAGAAGGTGGCAAATGCTTTGCTAGAGATTTTAAGCAGGGTTGGTTTCCCAAGAGAAATACTGACTGAAGAGCTGCCAGTTTCATGCCAGACCTGCTGGCTTGTCTGATGGAGCTGTGTGGGGTGAAGCACCTAAAGACCACCCCAGACTAGTAGTCTTGTGGAGAGGTTAAACCCTACACTAAAGACCATGCTATGCACATTTGCAGTCCAGTTTGAGAGACTGGGACAAATATTTGTCCCATCTATTGTTTGCATACAGGGAGGTGCCCCAGGAATCCACAGGTTTTTCACCCTTTGAGTTGCTGTACGGGCATAGGGTAAGATTGACCTTTAGATTTGATTTGTGATGAGTGGGAGAGTGAGTGTGATTCCCACAAGGAGTCTGTTGTGCCATATGTCCTAAATCTCAGGACAAGGCTTAGGAAGCTCATGGGCTTGGCCCAGGAGAACCTGGCAAGGGCCCAACAGCAGAAAAAGGTCTGGTATGACAGGAATGCTTGAGCCAGAGAGTATGCTGTGGGGCAGCAGGATAGGCTTAGGGAGCTTATGAGCTTGGCCCAGGAGAACCTGGCAAGAGCCCAACAGCAGAAAAAGATCTGGTATGGCAGGAATGCTCAAGCCAGAGACTATGCTGTGTCGAGCCAGAGAGTATGCTGTGGCGCAGCAGGTGATTGCTCTCATTCCTGTCAGGCAAAATAAACTGCAGGCAGCTTGGAATGAATCCTTCAAGGTGGTAAGGAAGGTCAGTGATAATAACTACATGATATAACTGCTAGATTGTAGACTGGCACAGATTGTACCATGTTAACATGATGGAAGCCTTACCATGATAGAGAAGCCCTTGTGCTGAGTATTTGCAGTGGATGGCAGGAGGAGTCTGAGGAGGATCTGGTTGACTGATCTCCTCAGTAAGGCTCAGACTGACACCTCAGTGGAAGGGGTAGCAATGTCCCAGAGGCTTTCCCCTACCCTGGTTCGAGAATTCCGAGCAGTGTTACAGGAGTTGGGGACATGTTCACTGGGAAACCAGGGTGCACCCACCTGGTGCAGCATCATGTGGATACAGGGCCCCAAAGACTTAAAAAGCAGGCCCCTTACAGGGTGCATGAGCGAGTATGGCAACAGTGTCTGAGGGAGGAGGTGCATGAGATGTTGGAACTTTGAGCAATGCAGGAGTCCAGCAGTCCCTGGGCCTTCCCAGTGGTGCTGGTACCAAAGAAGGATGGCAGCACCAGGTTCTGTGTGGACTGCAGGAAACTAAATAGTCACACGAAGTCAGATGCTTACCCCATGCCTATGACAGAAGAAGCCTTAGAACAGCTGGGTGGGGCTAAGTATCTGACCACTATTGATCTTACCAAGGGCTACTCCTTTTGGCTTGTATGAGTTCACAAAGATGCCCTTTGGGATGAAAAATGTCCCAGCGACTTTCCAGAGGTTGGTAGATCGTATCCGAGCAGGAGAATTATGTCCTTGCTTATGTGGATGATATTGCCATCCACAGCCATTCCTGGCAAGAGCACCTTCAGCATGTCAGGGAGGTCCTGGGTAGACTGCAAAGAACAGCACTGACCATTAAGCCTAGTAAGTGTCAGGTGGATATGGCAGAGGTCTCTTACATGGGACATAGAGTGGGGAGTGGTAAGAGCAGGCCAGAACCTGTCAAAGTGGAAGCCATTCAGTCATGGCCTGCCCCTGTTACCAGAAAGCAGGTGAGGACATTCTTTGGGAGAGCGAGGTACTATAGAAAGTTTATCCCCAGTTATAGTACCATAGCTGCTCTGTTCACAGACCTGCCAAGAAAAAACAGGTCAGATAAGGTAGTCTGGACCTCGGCATGTGAGCAGGCATTCCAAAAGCTTAAAAGAGCTTTGGGATGACCCCCTGTGTTAAACAGTCCAGATTACAGAAATAATTTGTTGTGCAGCTGGATGCTTAAAACCATGGGGTGGGAACTGTACACATCCAGGTGTACTCAAAGGGAGAATTGCACCCAGTGGTATATCTCAGCCATAGACTCCAACCTGGGGTGGAATGTTATGCAGCTGTAGGCAAACAATAGTATGGGCACTGCAGAAACTTAAGCCTTATCTGTATGGAAGGAAATTCACTGCAATTACAAACCACAATCCCTTAACATGGTTACATTGAGCCAGCCAGTAAAATGCCAAGTTAGGTGGAGCTTAGGATTGCAGCCATATGACATGACAGTACAGCACCGTAGTGGGGTCAGCAATGCCAACACAGATGGGGCGTTATGACAGGGAATGGAGTAACATATTCCCAGATAGGCTTATTTCTCTCAAGCCATTTTTCTCAAGGGTCACTTGAATAACTAGCTTGAGTCTTTGAGAGGGGGAGAAATGTGATGATATGGTAAGTGCCAGCAAAGCCAGCTGGAGTTTTGTGAAGAATAAGTCCTTTGAATATCAAACTTATTTATGCAAGATGCTTGTGTTACAAATGTATTAGAACTGTATGTCATTTTATATCAAACTGATTTGTACCAATGCTTGTTCATAGGTTCATACTAGGCTGTCTGCCCTAGGGCATTTATAAGCCTAGCCAGAGTGTGTTTGGCTTTCGCCACCCATTTTAAATTAATTTTGCTATGCCTTTTTTTGAGGTTAGTATACTGTGCCTCTGTCTAACAGTGACACAGAAGTGATAGCCGGGGTAAACCTATGATCTCCCATCCACTCATCAAGATTCCTCTTGAAGAGAGTCAATGTGGGACTCTGCCTAACCTGGACTGGGATTTTATTCCAGAGTGAAGGGAGCCTCTGGGTTATGAATCTGTCCCTCCAGCATGTCCTATTTATTTCAGTGCTGAGGTTCAAGTCTCTCGAGCGTGTAGCTCGATGGGATTTGGATTTTCTGAGGTGCAGCATGTCCATTAATTCCGGGTTGGACATGGCTTTATACGTCAGACACAGATCGCCTCTGAGCAGGCGGTATGCCACTGAGTAGAGCTGGAGTTTCTTTAACCGGGCAGCATATGGCATCTGTTTGAGCCCTTTGATCCTCTTGGTGAGGTACTTTTGGGGTCTTTCCAGTTGCTGCAGGTGTCTGGTAAGGTACATCCCAAAAGGGGCATTGTACTCAATTATGGGCCTGATGAGGGATGAGTAAAGAGGTACGATGACCTCCCTGATCTAGATGTGAATCCCTTCATGATTAGGTGGGCTATATAAAATGTTTTTCTAACCACTTTGGCCACGTGGTTGTCAAATGAGAGATTGCTATCAACTTGGGTCCCCAGGTCCCTAATGACTTCTTCTGTACTTAATGGATTACCACCTATGTGGTAATTTGTGGGCACTTGGTTTTGCCAAAGGGGATGACTATACACTTTTTGGCGTTTAGCTTGAGGCCATGGCTCTGGCACCAGTTGTCTGTTTCTATGAGGCCCTTTTGGAGGATGCTTGTGTCGGCTGGAGAGTTGATTATGGCGCCCAGTTTGCAGTCATCTGCGAACTTGGTCAGCCACAGTCCTTCCGTGTTGGCCTGTACCGAGAAATATATACCGAACAAGAGAGGTCCCAGGACTGAGCCTTGTGGGATGCCACTTGTAACTGGTTTGGAGTCTGACATGGCTCCAGCAATTCTAACCATGTGGGTTCTGTCCTTGAGCCAGTTTGCAACCCATCTAGTGACATAGGTGTTTATATTTAAGCTGGTGAGCTTATCTATAATGCCCGAGAGGGGGTATTGTATCGAAGGCTTTTGCGAGGTCCAGGTAGGCTGTGTGGACCACCTTCCCCTCGTCAATGGCCTTGGTGACTGTTTCAAAGAAATCGACCAGGTTTAAGAGGCAGGATCTGCCCTTAACAAAGCCACTGGGTAGGATCCAGTGTCTGTAGGTCCCCAATTCTTTATTTATGAGGTCCATGATGATCCTTTCCATAGCTTTGCAGACCAAGCTAGTCAGGCTTATGGGGCAATAGTTTCCAGGATCCGTTGAGGCACCACCTTTGTGTAGAGGGACCACTGTTGCTGTACGCCACTCTTTGGGTGCATATCCTGTAGTAAGGCTAAGATTGAACAGTAGTTTTATGTTTGGGTTTAGCTCTTCTTGGAGTTCATGTAGGACGCAGCCCGGGACACCATCTGGTCCCATTGATGCTGTGTTTTTTGCTTTGGAGAGGGCGGCTCTTACCTGAGCATCTGAGATGTCAGGGGGGCAGCACTCTGTTGGGATAGATATTTGTCGTTTTGGTGGGGAGAGGGGGGAGAAGTTTGCACTGAACCTGTCAGCTAGGATGTTGGCAATGTCGGTGGGCTCGGTGTATTTTTTGTCATTTTGGACTAAATCTGAGCATATCTGGGAATTCCCACCCAGGTTCCTAACATAACTAAAGAAAGCCTTGTGATTATCCTTAGTGTCCTGTGCAATTTTTCTCTCGAAGCTGGCCTTAGACGATTTTATGAGTGCCCGTAGTTTTTTGCTAATACTGATCAGAGATGCCTTCCCTTTTTGGGATTTTGCTCTATCATGTAGTAGCTTCCTCCTTCTATTGTATAGTTTGTTTATGGCTGGGGTCCACCAGACAGGACGTCTGCCTTTGGAGGATTGGGTCTTGGTTTTATTTGGGATTGCATGATCCATGCATTCCTGAAGGTGTTCATAGAATGCGTTTATAAAGGATTCTGCGGTCTGGGCCGTATTTTCCACAGGCCCGGGGGCTTTGAAGGATTTCGCCGTGGTTTTGAGGCGTGTGAAATGTGGTTTAGAGAAGTTTTTCACTGTGGTTTTCTGGGCGGGGGTGGGGTCGGGATGTGAATATCCAGTGAGATTAGTTTATGGTCTGATCTTACCAGTGAGGGATACACTTCTGGTCTGGAGCATAGTGTCCCCATGTTGGTGATGATCAGGTCCAGTATGTTTTCCCCTCTTGTGGGAGTGGTAACAAGTTGTTCCATAGCATTCGAGTTTATAAATTCTAGGAACCTTTGGGCTAGGGTGTTGGAGCTAGAGTAATGCTCCCAGTCTATGTTTGGGTAGTTGAAGTCGCCCAATATAATGGTGTTTGGAGAGACCTTCATATTTTCCAGTATTCTCAGGAAGGCCAAGTGGGGTTCCTGTGTTTGGGAGGGTGGTCTGTAGCAGGCTATAAACTGGAAGGCAGTTTTACCCACAGTTAGTTGCACATGGATAGTCTCTGATGCTTCGTGCTGTGCCACCAACCTGGAGGTGTGGGTATCTTTGACAAATATTGATACTCCCCCTTCTTTTGTGGGTCGGTCCAAGTTTTGGGGCCGAAAAGCATGGTATGAGGTATAACCTGGTAGTGCTGGGGTGCTCTCCGGAGCCTTGAACCAGGTTTCTGTTACTGCACAGATATCAATGTTCTCCATGCTAAGGAGAGTTTCGAAAAGTGCATCTTGAGGTTTAGACTTCTGGCGTTGAGTAGCATTACTCTTAGTTTCTTATCCCTTGTGATACCTATGGAGGTGGGTTTGTCTTTTGAGCCTTGCCTAAAAAAGGCACTGTGGGGGTAGCAAGAGCCTTTGCCAATATCCGAAAGCCCAGGGGTGACAGGTGCAAGCCGTCCCTAGCGAAGCATCGTGGCTTGTCGAGCATGTCATCCCAGGCTGACAGGCATTGGATCCCCTATGAATGACACCAACACTTAAGCCAATTGTTGAAATTGATCATCTTGTCTTCATATTGTGGCATCATTCTTGGTGAGGGTAAGATGCTACTCAAGGTCAGGGTCATACCGGCCTGGGCTACATGTTCAGAGAGCTCCTCTGTCTCTTTTCATGTAGCCCAAGAAGGTACGTCTCAGGTCATTCACACCAGCATGGACAATGACTGAGTCATATTTGTACTTGCCTTGGAGTGACCTGAGTGCTTGTGTTATGTGGCGGATCCTAGCGCCCGACAGGCAGCTCACCGTGACCTTCTCCTTGTTCAGCCTGGTGAGCGGGACGTCAGTGTGCCTAACGATAGAGTCACCTATTACAAGTGTATCAGGTGTGTTGTTTAGCCTTAAGGGCTGTGACTGTTCGGCACACTGGCTTTGTGAGCTATGTGTTGCACGTGTTTTGTTTTAGGGTAGCGGTTGCTTGGGTGTCTGCTTTGGAGGTCTCTGCTGCTTAGGCAGATTTTTATTTAGAGCCTCAGTATGTTTTGTGTGTTTATGTGTTTGGTTTGTTGTCGTGATAGGTCTATGTGAGACTGGAATTGTAGTGAGTGTGGTTTCCTTCTCCTCCTGACTGGTTACGCCAGTACTGAGTTGAGAGAGCTTAGCCTCCAGTTTGGCTATATGGTTGCATCTCTCACATGTGTTGGAATTTGTTGGGAGGAGGAGAGGGTTGAGGGTTGTCTGTGTACATGAGGCAGTTGTAACATTGCCTCAAGATTCCCAGATTCACCAGCTGGACCGGAGAGGAGATTGACAACTGACCTTTGGACATGCTAGAATAGTATTGGGAATTTCTTTATAATTGAAAAAAAGGGCCAATGGGGAACAAGGTACTCAAGGGGAGTTTGTGAGGGTGTAGTGCTTTTAATTTTTTAGAGCTGGCTTATATAATTGCTTTAGTGAGCAAGTGCCAGGTAACTTAAATGCAATGTGTTACAGGTAACTTAAATGCAAAAACTACAAACAGTAACTTTCTTTCAAGTGAAACAAGGAAATAAGTACAGTAAGCAATGCAGATATCACTAGGGATCCACAGAAGTGCTAAAAGGCCGCGTTTTAGGTGGAATTAGCGTTTCAGGGAAATAAACAAACAACAAGCATACAAATAAAGCTAGATTCAGCAGGCCTGGATCTAGTCTATGCTACAGCAAACAATATGTACCAATTTCAGTAAGAAACAGTTAGAATATGCAGGCACTATAAGCCTCTAACCAGAAATTCCCTGCTCAGAAGGGCAGAGTCCAGCCTCTCCTCCCACAAGAGTGCAGACCGCAATCCTTCTTAACGTAAAATAACTGGCCTGAAGCCCAAGTGCTTAAACTAGAACTAATACACTTTTAGAATAATAGACACTGAGCTCTCAATCAGCAGTTCCCAACTTAGAAGGATGTAAGCTACCTGCCCTGCCACCACAGTGCAGGCCACAAACCTTCCTAATGTAAAACAACTGGTCTGAAGCCCAAGTGCTTAATCCAAAAGACTTAGAAATGATAGCTACACTTTAATCAAGTTACTACCAGCAGTAATAAATACAACTGAATACTTTAAAGAATGCCTGGATTAGTGCTCAAGTTATACAAACAAAGCTAGATTCAGCAGTCCTGGATCTAGTCTATGCTACAGCAAACGAGGTGTACCAATTTCAGTAAGAAGCAGTTCAAATATATAGGCACTATAAGCTTTAACTAGAAATTCCCAGCTCAGAAGGACAGAGTCCAGCCTCTCCTCCCACAAGAGTGCAGAACACGAACCCTCTTAATGTAAAATAACTGGCCTCAAGCCCAAGTGCTTAAACCAGAATTAATACACTTTTAGAATAACAGACACTGAGCCCTCAATCAGCAGTTCCCAACTTAGAAGGATGTAAGCTACCTGTTCTGCCACTACAGTGTAGACCACAAACCTTCCTAATGTAAAACTGGTCTGAAGCCCAGGTGCTTAAACTAAAAGGCTTACAATGAGTTACACCAAGCAGTAATAAATACAATTGAGTATTTTTAAGATGACGCAAAAGCAAAATAATGTAGGAAAAAACACAAATACAGTAAAAGCAGATAATTAATTTTTTTTTTTTTTTTTTTGGAAAGAGAAAGGAGTAGCAGAAACTAAGCTGATTGGCCTTCACAAATGCTCTCCCTGTACTGGGTAGAATGAGGTAATGACACTAGACTGGGAGGAGGGTCCCAGATCAAATTTACACTAGGGGTGGGCAGCTGTAAAGCCACCAACTATAAAAACACTATACCAACAGGGAGGGTGGGAAACAAATAGCAGAAGTGTTACTCCCAGCTGAAAAGCAGCAGTGAGCCTTTAAATGAAAGTTTTAAACAGCTAAAGGAGCCACTAGAAAAAAAGAGTTTAACTGCAACAAGTTATCATAAACAAACAACCCAACAGATGCTTAATAAGAGTGGACAATTTCCAGTTAATACCTCACACACAGTGAAACTAGCTAGAAAAAATACACAGTACACAAAGTGCTATAAACAACAAAGAAATAAAGAACAAAATAAACAAAAAACAGGATACTTAATGTTATATATTGTAGCTCCGAGTTTGTGCTGAAAATGTATTTGTGAGGTTTGCTTGTGTTAAAATGTATTAACAGTGCACCCAGCTGGAATGAAAATAAATTTATATGCATTAAATGTACATGATTTAATACAGACTAGTTAACCAGCTAACTTACTGTTAAGAAAAAGAAGGGAAATGGAAATGAGCTGTTAAACCATTAAAAGGTACCCACAGTGCTGAATAGGAATGGACATGTTACTTCTGGGAAAGAGCCTTTGTTCATTAGCTCAGTGAAGAGAGGAGGCCCCAGGCACTGCCATAAACATTTAGATGTGTATTGTAGCCATCTATGCTAAATTCCTGTCTCAGCTTCAAAGGGGAATACTGTGAGAACTTAGAGACAGGTGACCAGGTGAGGTTATTCTGCCAGCCCTCTTGGAAATTATATTTTAGATTTTAAAAAGACACGTCTCAGATTATTGAGTATTATGTTTAGGGGAGCCTGACTAGAAAGACCCCTCACCCACAGTATCTTGCCTTGCAGTAGTAAGTAACTTAACTAGGGAGCAATAATTCTTTTAGATTACTTAGGAATTTAGTGAAGTTTAGTTTAGAGTGTGTTTTTCTTTATTTTTGAGTCTTGTCCATCAATCTTAATTTCAGTATTTTCTGTGATTTGAACTCTGTGGTTTGCTGTAAGTATTTATTCAATATTTCTTTTATTTTTTTATTATTAATATGTTTAAAACTAGGTTCTGCCTACCCTCTACTTCTCATTAACTTGTTCTACTTTCCCTATTAACTACAATTACCGTTTCCCTCTACATTACATTATTTTCATCCTCAGCAGATACTTATTATTGGAACAACTCTTTATTAATATAATTATACAATAAGCTGCCTTCTTTTTATATTATGTACTGTACCTGTATGTTTTACCTGCATTTTGCACTATGAATTATGCCCTCTCTGAACATTCTGTTAACCTGTAATTTGCATTGTATATATGACTGTTATTTGTTTGTTGTTTTTTGTTTTTCATGGAGCTTATCTCCCCGGGCCTCTACTGAAAATGGACATATATCCAGTTCGACTAGCCCAGTCAACAAATGTAAAATAAAATAAATAATTTTATTGTGGCTGGTCCTTGTAGAAAGTACTTAACCTTTGAGAGTGCTTACATTTATTTGGTGACACTGTGTGGTCCACTTCAGAAGGCCTAGCCATCTTGGTGAACTACTACCATCTGTATCAGTATTAATCTTACACAGTATAATTGGACACCCTTTGTTAAGGGCCTTAGAGTAGCTGATTGGGGAGTGTCTGGTGCTGGTGATGGCTACCTTATAGTCTGAGTAGAAGGGGGCATAGCTGGTAAACCTGTGCCAGCCTTTCCCAGGTGTGTGTATTGAGTATATGTCTGTGTGTGTATGCAAATCAAATCTCTCAAGGTGTGTGTGAGACAGCTAATTGGTGCAGGGACACACAGCACTGGGTTTACAGAGAGGGTGCTGGAGGACTTGGCTTGGACACTCTGCCGAGGACCTAACCCTACAGCTGTACCAGTGGGGAGTCTTATTGGGGACCTGAAGGGAGGCAGATATAGACACATCCAGACACTGGGCTGTGTTGTCTATTCCCTGTGCGCTCTTAAGGGAAATTGTACTTGATGCAGAGTTCTGCATCTGGGAATACTGAGTGTGTCCATTTGTATTCCAAGTGCACATCCCTCTTCAGTGTCAGTGGTGAGGATTCATGCTCCTTGATTACTGGTCCAGTGTGGGGGCATCACATGGTGGTGGCCATCAAATATTGGTAGCAGTTGTGGGCATCACAATGATAGTATAGAATTAAAATCTCCTGCTAGCATGATGCTGCCTTTTGAAATTTGAATTACTTGTTCTAGAAGTTGTATGAATTAATGAGGGTTGATATTCTGTTATATAGTAGGGTAACAAAACAGACCATACCTTTATCATCCTTATATGTGTCAATGATTTTATGGATGGGCAAATAATTTTTCCATAATATAGTAACACTTTTTTTTGATTATATTGTGAACTAGATAATGTAGAGTAAATACTTAGTATTGTCTGTCTTTATCTTCTGTCAGTAGGTGTGTTTCTTGTATAAAAAAAATAAATAAATAACCCGAGAGTTAAATAACTTCAAATATTGTTTAGACTACCCCTCTTGCAACCGTTATTCAATCCATTAACATTTATGGAAATACAATTAATAAATGTCATTTGTTGTACAGGTCGATAGTGTAGATGTAACTCTCCTAAGCTTAACTATGAGGGCCCAGTATATCATCTCTTCTTTGTTAAATAACTGCTTATTAATAGTCATACTAACATTAATATACTTAAAAGTTTAATTAGATGCATAGTAATTCTTATTGTAGACAGTGTAACTAAACATTTACTTTTACAGTCCTTCGGACCCCTCATGGAGTCTAACACTCCATGCTTGAATAGTCTAACCATCCAAGCAAACCCACGCATGTACTATTCTAAAAAGCCTAAAACTCCTCTGCTTCAATTAAACAAAATTGTCATTATCAGCAAAGTGAACACAAGTCTGTAAAAATGAGAGAGATTATATGATCGAAGTTGTTTAACTTAAATATTTGTCGTTTTTATATGTTCATTAAAATACTAAGAGATAAATAGAATTTCTTATTATTGTTCGATAACTATATACATTCTTGACTCTGCTCCACTGTCATCTTGAAAAGGTGAGAAATTGCTGTACTCCAGCTAGATTCCGATTGTGCCTCACAAAAAGAACAATTTCCTTCCCGAATCGTCTATTTTCATTCAGTGAAAATGTAATAGTAATAGATAGATATCAAGAAACATTTAAACAATAATGTCTTGCAATTTGTGCTCAGCAATTTACTATAATAAACTAACACATCTTATGTCTTGTGTATTAAACATAAGGTTTGTTTCTTTGTTTTGTATATGATAACCTCACGTGTGATAACATGCTCATGACATTAAGATCAACCTTCTAATAAAAAGGTTGCCAATGTCATGTATATGTTTGCATTACTGTTAATGTAATGTATCTATGAAAAATCATAAGATGTACATTCAAATATTGTCTTCAAGAAATGTACTCAAGAATACATTACACTACATGCAGCATGATCTTGTTTTCCTTATTAAATGATAGAGTAACATTTCTGACAGATCTTAATGTAAATATAACATTCACTAAATCTTTGGTTTACATGCTTTGCAGAGCTTTCTTATCGTTTGTCTTGTATAACAAACTATGCTGCTTTATGTAACAGAAATAGTATGTCCATATGCTTATTTTTCATTCAAAAGATATCAAAACCAATCATCTAGAAAGAGAAAAAGTCTTAACAGTACAATATAGCTTAGATTTTAATTTAAGTTAGACAGAAATCAGAGTTTCTTATTGTATTCCCCTTTCACAGTTTTATGGTTTCATTAACTTTGTTCAACTGAGAACATAGTGACATTTGAGTTAATGCATTATTCGTAGGTTCCACCTGTTATTTAAATTAACCTTCTAAAGCTGTTCAATCAAAATCAATGACAGATCATGTTTCATAAACCTTATAGACTTCTTTGAAGCGGTCACCAAAGCCGTAGATGAGGGTAAGGTGGTTCACACAGCCTGTCTAGATCTCGCCAAGGCTTTCAACACCTTCCCTCACTCTGGAATTATAGACAAACTCACTAAACTAGGTATAAATCCCTGTGTCACAAGATGGGTTGCCAACTGGCTCACTGACAGAACCCACACTGTGAAAGTAGTAGACTCCAAATCTGACTTCAGACCAGTGACAAGTGGAGTACCACAGGATTCAGTTGTGGGTACTCTCCTGTTTGGTATCTACTTCTCAGAAGTATAGGCTAACACAGAAGGTCTTTGGCTAGCAAAGTTTGCAGATGACTGCAATCTAGGAGACATCGAAACTCCTAACGATGTGGAGATCCTACAAAAGGGCCTTACTGAGACGGATGCCTGGATTCAAAGCCATGGCCTCAACCTCAATGCCAAAAAGTGCATTGTCATCCCTTTTGGTAAAAACTCTAATCATGAACTACCACATAGGTGGTCTACTTAACACCGAAAGTGTGATAAGAGACCTTGGGACACAGGTGGACAGTAGTCTGTCTCCTTTGATAATCACATCGCCACAGTAGTCATGATATCCTTCTACGTGGCACACCATCACAAAAGGTTTCTCACCCACTAAAAAAAGAGGTCATTGTTCCCCTCTACTCATCACTCATTAGACCCATTATAGAGTACAGCACCCCTTTTGGTATGTACCTCACAAGACATCTTCAACTAGAAATGCCGCAGAAATACCTCACAAAGAGGATTACCGGCCTCAAGCAGATGACCTACGCAGACCATCTAAAAAAACTCCAGCTTTACTCCGTCACATATCGCGTACTCAGAGGTGATCTCTGCCTAACATACAAGCTATGTCAAGCCCAAAGCTGTTGGACACGCTCCACTTAAAGAAATCCCAATCCCTCTGAGCTACACGCTGTAGGGACCTAAACCCTGTCACCACAATAAACAGAACATGCTGGAGGGATAGATTCCTGTCCCAGAGACTTCCCATACTCTGGAACAAACTGCCTATCTATATCAAACAAAGCTCCCTTATTAGCATTCTTCAAGAAAAATCTTGATGATTGGATGGGAAATAGGAAATTCACCCCGGGGATCACTTCTGTGGCTCTGCCTCAGCAGAGGCACAGGAAAATAATTTTCTTGGGTGGTGAAAGCCAGCGTACCTTTTTGGCTAGGCTTATATAGGCCCTAGGGCCAATAGCCTAGTACCTACCTATGAACCTATGAGCTGTTAAAAGTCCTGATTCTCTGAATGGGTGGGAAACTTCACAAAGCTTGAGCTGTTTACCAGAGAGAGCTTCAAGTGTTTAAGGTGAGAAAGCTCAAGCACTAGAGAAAAAAAACTTTACTTCTTTTTATGAGTATATCTTTTAACCAGACAACATGTTTCTTTGATTCTCTGACAGTATTTCGTCTCATTATCAAGACTAAGGAACACATATAACAAACCTATAAGGAGAGATTATTTTAAACCTATTCCAAGCATCACAGCCCCTTCATTTGCAAACTATAACATGAAATATATCCAGAGAGAATGGAATTATCCCCCTCCCCCAGTAACAAACATCGCAATTCATCTACACATTTTCAAAGTCCATGCACTAGTAAGGTAAACCGGTTTCAGGTTATACTATGAGTAATGGTAAACCACCTCCTCAAATGTTACTCAGAATTAGTCAGGCAGGGCCGCATCTACATTCATAAAATGTTTGTCTGTTTATTCCCCCGTAAGGCTCTTTTTTTTAAAACTGTTAATGTTTTTAAAACATAAAATGCCACTTGAAGCCAAGCCCCTTTTTAGTAAATAACTTCCCATTTATGGAAACAAGACAACTTAGAGAATTAGATATGTAAACTAATGTAATGAAACTCAGTGCAACTACACTGACACACACAAAGCATGCATTAGTTTAATGGTAACCAACTGTGAATATAACACCACTGTGTAAATTTTGGTATAGGGGTATATGCTTCTTTTAAATAAGGATTGAGACTAAAAAAGACCTAGTGATATTTTCTTAAAGCACATCAAGAAAGTATCGGTTGTTTATAAAATTAGGCAAGTATAACATAAAAAGGTTAGGTTACTTTGTAATAGCAGACTTGTTGGTTTTTCAAACTTCTGTTTGTTATAGATGAGTATGAGATCTTTTCCAGTATTTTTTTAAATATGAAAATAAAGACTAGACATATATTTATATGAAGAGAAAAGCAATCATTAGCACTTTATTTTCTTTATATATAAATTAAGAAACCAGTCATTTTTCTGTTAATTTCTTCTTTTCATTTACCTTCCATCCATTTTTCTCTGCTTTTCTCTTCAAGGACATAATGGAGAAATCCATATATTCTATTTGTTCTAATATTGTATTAGTTTTTAGATATGACAGTGCAGGGTCCAGATCTTCGAAGAGTTTAATTTCGTTTGAAAGGAAAATTTTAATCTGGCAGGAAACAGTAGATGTACTTCGATTTGTTTTTTCTTAAGATCTCTAATGAGAGGAAGAAATTGTTTTCTTTTGGATATTACTGCTGCAAAAATGGTCATTGTCAAAACAAATGTTACATTCATCAATTTTGAATGGTGAATTAGCCCAGGCAGCCTTAAGAACAAGTTCCTTTATCTTGAGAGGAAAAAAAATTAACAATAATAGACCTCTGAGATGTGTTGTTTTTAGATGCAAGAGTAACTAAAGATCTGTGTGCTCTCTATTCTGGATGAGAGTTCTTCTGGTAAGTCTGAAAACTTTAGGGAGCCAGGAAGATAAAACATTAATCATATTACTTTCAGTTCTTTTAGGTAATCCAAATATATGGATGTTCCTGTGAGATCTGTTTTTGAAATCCTCAGTTTTGGCTAGGAGAAGTGTATTTTGCTTTAACAAAAACTTGATATGGTTTTCTTCCTCGTTTGTCTTTTAAAGAATCTTCGTTGCCTGATATCTCGGTCTTCTGAAGCTACAGAGCTCTGTTGATTTGTTCTATTTGTTTTGAACAGTTCAGTTTAAAATCCTCAATTTTGGTGTCCCAAGTCATCTATCTTAAGGGATAATTCTTGAATATTAGTACTGAATGAATCTCTTTTTAAAGTACAGAATCTTGTGAAGTTACCTTTGTATGACTCATTGTAAGGCTGGGTACACTGATGAATGTGACAGGAAAATAATGGAATATGTAAAAGTTTCTTTGAGTTAGTCCTCAAGCACTGTAAAATTTATCGAAATGTACTCAATTAAGCTATTTAGAATTGTTTAAAAATATATTTTCCTGTCAGAAATATATGCAGAAAAAGCAGCTACTGCTAAAGCAACGGTGGAACGTAGCTGGGAAAGCTGGAACCGGCTCCAAACTAAGACAATTGAACCAGATAAATGGAGCTGGTACACAAATGAACAAATTGTAAACCCAGCACTGTTGCCAAGCGTGACAAATAAATACACACTTCACTCCGCTGCTTAGAAATCCAAAAGCAGATGCACTTGTAAAGGCAAAAACACAACCAAATGCAGAAAGCAAACGGAAAGAAGAAAACTGGTACTGTCACAATCTTGAAGGTGTGGTTGTACGAAAACACAATTCCCACGGCTTTAAAAAACTGAATCCTTTAATCAACATCAAAGACAAATATCAGAAGCACTAGTTGAGCGCTTTCATCTGCACAAACGCAGACTTCCTCAGAACTAGTGCTTGCAACAAAATCCATTCATTAAAAACACATTTTGGCGCCAACATTTGAGTTTTCATTTAAAGAGACATGCACTCCAAATATATCTATAAACATTATGAAATAATGGTGGAAAATGTATGCTAAATATAAAATACTTGAATAAAAAACTTGAATAAGAACATTTTGTTTAAAACTTACATAATGAGAAATTATGAATCCAATATTAAAAAAGGTTTAATGCTAATGAAATCATTAATACCTGGACCTCTAGTTGAATCAGTCAAAATCTGCCATTTGCTCTCCTTACAGGCTAATCTGGTCTTCCAATCACCCCCAAATGGTATCTCTTTCTCCTCATCTATGATAAAGAATAAAAAAGTATGTTCTTCACCACATTTTTTAATATGTCTATATAGTGCATTTTTACTGTCCATTTTCTTAATTCTGTAATAATGTTCGTAGATTCGTTTCTTTAACTCCCTTTCAGTTTTGCCTATATAATAGGCCGAACATTGTTTACATTGAGCTAAATACACTATATGTTTGGTGCAACAATTACCACCTATACTCCTTATCCTAGTGTGATTGATATCATCCAAAACAATAACACTATTGGTATTGATATATTTACATTGGTTGCATCTTCCACACTTCCTAGTAAATACCTTTCCTATATTATGTTCACCCATTATTGGCTTTGAAGTTTCCAATAACTTTTTTAAATTGGGACCTGTCTTGTACACAATCCTAGGTTGTTCTCCTAGGATCTTTTTATGAGCATCTGTAATTGTTATTATGTCCCAATATTTTTTAAGAATATCCTGGATCATAACACAATAAGGGGTGTATGTCAGAACACATACCCTACCCATGTTTCCTTTCTCGAGATGTGCATTTCCTTTGATTTCTCTAACATAACCTAATAGAGGTTTGAATTTAAGTCCCCATTGTGATGTTACATATTCAATAGTGTCCTTAATCATGACATTGGGGTACCCCCTATTTTCAAATAATTTCGCTAGAAGTTTCATTTCTTCTTCCATACATTTTCTGGTTGATGACATTCTTGCACATCTAATGCATTGACCCTTGATAATATTCTTAAAAATGTGTGGTGGATGTTCACTTCCAAAATATAAGTAATCATTGGAGAATGTACTTTTACGGTGAATCTTGGAGGTAAAGCCCTCATCTGTTAACCCTATATAAACATCTAAATAGACAAGACCCACACTGCTAATATTGTGAGTAAACTTAAGAAAATTGGTCGTACCATTGATATATTCAATAAACTGTGCTATTTTGTCCTCCGGTCCTTTCCATAAGATAAATATGTCATCCAAAAATCTCACATAAAAGGTGATATAACTGGAAAATTCACAAGTGGTAATAAATTAATTCTCCCAATCAGACATCACTAGATTGGCAAAAATGGGGGCACAAGATGCCCCCATAGCAACACCCTTCGTCTGTCTGAAAAACTCTCCCTCAAATGTGAGAAAATTGTTGTCCATGACTATACCCATCATATCAACAATCAAGTTGATTTTGTCCCAAGACATGAGTGAAAATTTTCTTAGACTATTTGTAAACCTTTCGAGTCCTTCATCCTTGGGTATACAGGAAAATAGGTCACATACATCAATCGTGATTAATGTACTTTGTTCAGTCCATAAATCAGGAGTAAGCTTAGCCAAAAAATCCCATGAATCACTAATTATGAAAGGTACATTGGAATAAATATGCTTAGTCCATCTATCAATGGTCACTCCTATGTTGTAGGTCTTAGATTTTGAACCTGATATTATGGGTCTAAAGGGTGGCTTGGTCAGGGATTTGTGGATCTTGGGTATCCCTATTATTCGAGCCATAACTGGATGGTCAACTTTGAGGAACTTAAATAGTTCATCAGTGATCCGATAATCAATCAAATATTCCTCCAGAGCTAGATCAATTTTCCGGAAACTTATATTGATTTGATTGATGGACACCTTTTCATAGTTACCTGATTGATGTAAGATATTCTGTATCTCAGTTGTATAGGCCTTCTTAGAATATATAACTGCCCCACCACCCTTATCGGGTTTCATGATTCTCACTTCTTGATTATGCATGAACTCATTAAGGACATCTCTTTCTTGTTTGGTGATGTTGTCATCTCGTAAAACTTTGTTATTCCGAAAATCTCTAGTTATTTCTAGGTTCAAATGATGTAATTCATTGCATATCATCTGTTCAAACACATGGATCTGTGGATTATGCTGAGGTACAAACGTACTTTTTCTTTTTAATTCTGTAGGAATATATGTCGATTCCATTTCCTGATTATTGTCAAAAAGTAAAGCAAGATCGAGCATCCAAGTGAACAATTTGATTTCCTTGATATGATCAACTAAATTGACCTTTTGAGAGGGTACAAATTTGGTTCCTTTACAAAGAAGGGAACACAAGTCATCCTTAATGATAGAGTCTGTATAATTGTATACATTGAAGCCTTGAAAGTTGTGAATACTGGGCCTGTTAGTCTCTGTAGTATGTCCTACATGTTCACCCATATTCGTAGTACCGTCCTGTGTATACTTACAATTGAACTTACTGGAGACAGGAGAAGAGCTCACCTCATAAGCCTCTGAGGGCATAACAGGAATAGACTGAGCTGGGGTGACCTCCCTAGCTAATATTGGTATTGATTGTGTTTCCTGATGCTCTCGAAGCGTGTTCTGCCATAATTCTGATGATGTCTTCCTCCCTGAAAATTTTCATTTCTATTCATCTCTCTTCTTCCTCTTGTATACGTTTGCCCTTCTTCTGTTCTAAATCTCCTATCTTGTGGCCAAACATATACCCTACAGGTTTTATATAATTCAATATCTCGATCTAATTTTTTGTTTTTCCTACGAAAAATATTTTCTGCAGTGGTCTCAGCCATCTGAAATTGTTTATGATAAAGGTCATACCATTGTTCAAAAGCATGATTGCGTAAAATAGTTTCATTAACATTCTCTACTTCATCAATAAGTACATTTAATTTCTCATCATAACATTTCAATAACAATTTCATGAATGATATTCCAAAATCATCAAATAAACTGTTAAAATCAGAAATAACACACTCATTGTATTCAACTCCCATAGGTAATTTGAAAAATCTAATACCTTTGGGAACTACCTTAGAATTTATGCATTGTTTTAAATATGCTTTGTCAACCTTAAGATTTTGTATTTGTGTTAGTAAATGACCCATCTTATATATACTATTTTTAATGGATACATGTCCATCACTATCACTCTGTGTTTTGTTAAACACATGATTAGAATGAGGTGAATTAAAAGCATATTCATTCTGAAGAAACTTGTCAAAAGTTTGTTGATTACAATCTACCTGTTTGTCCTGCCCAACTTTCTTTTTTACCCCAGTGCGTTCTGGTGAACGTAAAAGAAAATCACTAGGCACAGTACCTTTAGATTGTGTTTTAGACAAACAAGTCATAGCAGAATAAGTCCGTTTGGGCTGAACGAGTTTGGGTTTGGCCGCTCTGTAATCTGTTTCCACTCGATTGTGGAAAAAGCTGAAGTCGAAAGTAAAGTCCTTTTCTAAGGTTGTCAAATCACGACTATCCTTAGCGACCATATCAATGTTACCGTTTCTATGAAATGGTTCAGGATTGCTGACACAACCCTGTCCGTTAGGTATTTCCTCATTAGAATCAACTGTAAGAATCAAATCATTGCCAAAATTGTCCAATACCTTTGGCGTTTCACTATGGGATGATGTCCGTTCATGGATCCGATTTCCTTGTGTAGATTTTAAAATGGACGTCACCAGCTCTGTTAGTTTGCTCACCTCCTGATGTAACCCGGCTATTTCAGCCCTCAAAAGAAGAACCTCCTCGCTGTCCAAGGCAGCCGACGCTCCAACTGCTGCTTCTGCCATCACTGTAACACCCACTACACGTGAATTCGAGAATAGCAACCAGGAAAAAGCAGCTACTGCTAAAGCAACAGTGGAACGTAGCTGGGAAAGCTGGAACCGGCTCCAAACTAAGACAATTGAACCAGATAAATGGAGCTGGTACACAAATGAACAAATTGTAAACCCAGCACTGTTGCCAAGCGTGACAAATAAATACACACTTCACTCCGCTGCTTAGAAATCCAAAAGCAGATGCACTTGTAAAGGCAAAAACACAACCAAATGCAGAAAGCAAACGGAAAGAAGAAAACTGGTACTGTCACAATCTTGAAGGTGTGGTTGTGCGAAAACACAATTCCACGGCTTTAAAAAACTGAATCCTTTAATCAACATCAAAGACAAATATCAGAAGCACTAGTTGAGCGCTTTCATCTGCACAAACGCAGACTTCCTCAGAACTAGTGCTTGCAACAAAATCCATTCATTAAAAACACATTTTGGCGCCAACATTTGAGTTTTCATTTAAAGAGACATGCACTCCAAATATATCTATAAACATTATGAAATAATGGTGGAAAATGTATGCTAAATATAAAATACTTGAATAAAAAACTTGAATAAGAACATTTTGTTTAAAACTTACATAATGAGAAATTATGAATCCAATATTAAAAAAGGTTTAATGCTAATGAAATCATTAATACCTGGACCTCTAGTTGAATCAGTCAAAATCTGCCATTTGCTCTCCTTACAGGCTAATCTGGTCTTCCAATCACCCCCAAATGGTATCTCTTTCTCCTCATCTATGATAAAGAATAAAAAAGTATGTTCTTCACCACATTTTTTAATATGTCTATATAGTGCATTTTTACTGTCCATTTTCTTAATTCTGTAATAATGTTCGTAGATTCGTTTCTTTAACTCCCTTTCAGTTTTGCCTATATAATAGGCCGAACATTGTTTACATTGAGCTAAATACACTATATGTTTGGTGCAACAATTACCACCTATACTGATTCTGACTGATTCAACTAGAGGTCCAGGTATTAATGATTTCATTAGCATTAAACCTTTTTTAATATTGGATTCATAATTTCTCATTATGTAAGTTTTAAACAAAATGTTCTTATTCAAGTTTTTTATTCAAGTATTTTATATTTAGCATACATTTTCCACCATTATTTCATAATGTTTATAGATATATTTGGAGTGCATGTCTCTTTAAATGAAAACTCAAATGTTGGCGCCAAAATGTGTTTTTAATGAATGGATTTTGTTGCAAGCACTAGTTCTGAGGAAGTCTGCGTTTGTGCAGATGAAAGCGCTCAACTAGTGCTTCTGATATTTGTCTTTGATATTGATTAAAGGATTCAGTTTTTTAAAGCCGTGGGAATTGTGTTTTCGTACAACCACACCTTCAAGATTGTGACAGTACCAGTTTTCTTCTTTCCGTTTGCTTTCTGCATTTGGTTGTGTTTTTGCCTTTACAAGTGCATCTGCTTTTGGATTTCTAAGCAGCGGAGTGAAGTGTGTATTTATTTGTCACGCTTGGCAACAGTGCTGGGTTTACAATTTGTTCATTTGTGTACCAGCTCCATTTATCTGGTTCAATTGTCTTAGTTTGGAGCCGGTTCCAGCTTTCCCAGCTACGTTCCACCGTTGCTTTAGCAGTAGCTGCTTTTTCCTGGTTGCTATTCTCGAATTCACGAGAAATATATGCAGAAGCAGAGAGGGAGAAAGGTGCTGCTACCCTAGTCACATTCTGGCCATGCCCCACAGAAGTCTGTGTGTTTTGACAGTATCAGCAAGACATTTGTCCAAGAAAGGATTTCACAGATTCTAATAATTAAATGCACCTGTGCTTAGCACAGACTTTTCAATATGCATTTAAAACCTGATTGGGTACTTGCGTATTATTGCAACCAGATTTTCGCACTGCCCCAATTCATTATATGTGTGCAGAAACAGGTTTCTTAACCTAAAAAGGGTCTGTAAAGAAGTAAGCATTAGTCTGTCACAGTGGGAATGAGCCAGGAAGAGGAGTAAGTGTGAAACTTTGTACTTCTGGGTGACACGCCTCATTGCTTCTGTAACTCAGCTTTACAATAGCTGCATTTCTCATTACAATGTTAGCAAAGGGGATAAACTCAAAATCTGTTACTGAATAAACCTAGTAAGAACACTTCGGAAAACATCTACCTGATGAGAACACTTTGGAAAACACTGCCTGATGATGAGCTTCTTCCTGTCATTTGTGGCATTTAGCAGCTTTTAAATTTTGACCTGAACATATGTTTGCCAATTGATAAAAAGAAATAGTTTCCCAAAACCATTTTTTCCTGCGTCTGTTTTCTTTCTCTGAAAGATTCGTTCCTCACAGTCCAAATATTCCATTTGTCAGTACGATAGCAGCCCTGACAATTCAAGTGTGTGTCAGTAATGCACACAAAACAGGAAGAGGATTTTTATTTTTAAATTGTTTGTTCCTGAAGCCAATCCAAACTTTTTCGGCAGCAATAAGGACTTTGAATAACACCTTAGTGTTTCATGCACTCGTTTCTATTGAACTATGGGAATTTGGCAACCGCGAAAATGTGATTGCAATAATACATAAGTACTCTTGATGGTTATAACATCTACCAAAAAAAATTATTAAAACTGTTCCCTTAGTTTTGTTCAAAAAATCTTATCCACAGCTGCATGCATGTTCTTAATTCACTAAAGAAAAGTGAAACAATAGTTTGAGGGTGTGTCACTGCTGCTATGTAGAACAGACCTAGAACCCATAGACTTTCTATGTAACTTCACAGTGATGTATAGTGATGTATCCAAATGGACTATCGGAGTTGCATCTAAGTAATCAGTACAACTAGAATGTATATTTTATATATATATATATATATATATATATATATATATATATATATATATATATATATATATATATATAAAAACTGTAAGTCAAACTTGTTTCAAAAAAATGTGCTCAAAAGGACATGGGTGCTTTCTTTGCAGAGGAGTAGTAGTTCTTCAGTGTAGTGGAAGTATTCCACCACCATATCCTTAAAGAAGCATATGTATAGCTTCAAAATGTACCATAAATGTTTATATAAGAGGGCTTGAAGAAGGCACCAATGGATGCACTTTTAAGTTGATCAAATTCTGTTCACTGAAAAAATGTATTAAGTAAAAGAAAATAAACTCAAAAAGCATATTGGGTTATAGAGCTTCAGGAAAAATAGGGAGATCCTAGATCATGTGATTTACGAAGGGTCATTTGCATTAACAATTAAAAAAAAATGTGTATTACTGTTTCATTCAACCTTTGATGCCTTGAGCTTACTTCACACCACATACCTCAGCTGTTATTGCCTGGACTATGATTAAAGAAGTTGAGCCTCCTGTGGCATTTTTGTTTCAGAATGTCTGAAATAAGAAGGTAGATCATTAACTTGTGATCTGATGATGTCAACCTTCACGTAATCCTTGACTGTGGAGCCTCAGAACCGACTCGGCCGTTTACTTCAGCTTGTGCATTAGAAACTCTTGAGCTAGGCTTTACCCATAATATTCCTCTCTAAATTACCCCAGATGTCAATTGCCACTTCGTGTGTCAGATGTGTCCAACCTCTCTCGAGCTTTAGCAGTTATTTACAGCAAGTCTCTTCCTTAAATTTTCTAATTTCTCTTGTATATCTATATGTCTCTTCCTTAGTACTTTTAATCTTTATACCTGCTTCTCTTGTTTTTTTCTGTGCAGGAGTGATCTTTTTCTCCTTTTCTCGTACCTTTGGGTAGACCGCTCTTACGTGCCATCGCTGGTACTATCTTTACCTGTTGAAGTATTTTTTGGCTACCATGACTGGCACCCTTTCTCTTTTTCTTTCTAAACCAAAAAAAAAATCTTTCCTGTCCCCTCTTGCATGTGTGTCTGTGTGTGTGTGTGTGTCTGTCTGTCCTTATCAGCACTAAACCTTCTTGTGGCATGGCTAATAAACCTGGCGTGACTGAGAAATCTTCTAAGGGCATCTCTGGCTTTAAAAGGTGCTAGAAGTGTGATAAGAAGATTCCCAATTCAGATGGCATGTCTGATGTGTGTATTGTTTAGGCGTTGTCCACCTGCAGGAGGATTTCGTCATCTGTCATGGTTTCTCTGCTGGGACTATAACTGAGCGGAGAAATAAGCTGATCTTGAAAGATTTGTTGAAAGAAGACTTTGAAGAGCCCATATCTGGTCCGAAGACCAAAGCCCAGCTTGTCATCTTCCTCCTCCTCCTCCTCTAAACCGAAGAAACACTCCCATTTGGTACCGAGCAGCTCCTCGGAACCTCCTGAAAAGTTAACGAAACAGCCTACAATGTCGACAGTTTCTTCAGCACCAATAGGCAAGGCTGACTCATCATTTACCACTGTTCCAGATAAGACAACTACAGCTTTGGTGCCAGAAGTTTTGCTGGAACCAAAGCAAACTTCTTTGATGTCTATACCAAGGGCAAGGTATTCTCCTTCGGTCGATCCATTTGCGGACCGACCCAAGTAGCCCTTTCGTGGAGCCGAGACCGCCTAGATCTCCTTCGGCATCTTCCGTTTGAGCCACTAAGAGCCTCTCAGAATTGGATATCATGAGGCTGGTGAACCAGCTCTTGATTGCAAGGAGATTACCTCCTTTTTCAGCTGCCAGCCAACACAGACCTGCCCTTTCTTGGCACTGTCTCATCCGAGTCTTTGGAGCCCCTGGCACCAACCTACCCGGCTCCGACTGTCTTGGTTCCGGTAAGAGTCTCTTCTCTGGAACCGAGAATTACCTTGAGCTCCTCTGCCTTTTCAGAACAGGAGGTCTCCCGTGGTTGAGACTTTGTCGCCAGTTCCGAGGGCAAGGTTCTACTTCATTTTTTTTTTCTGGATCTTTCCAGGCCCCCTCGGTGCTTAGGTTTTCATTGGCTTGACCCAGGCTTTTGCTTCAGAGGCCATCTCCTTGGTGTGGGGTGGTACCCTGGTTCCAAAGGAGTCTATTTTGGTTCTAGACTCCCATCCTTCTATGGGGGAGGGGCAGCCTTCCAGATCATGGAGAAAGCCTTATTCATTGTGAACTTCCAAACATCTGCATCCCTGCAGCTGAGCTGCTGTCAGCTCATTTCTGGGACTGAGGGCACCAAATGAAAGATCCACCTTGTTAGTTTCATCTTCAGATACCTACCCGGAACATCCCAGGAAGTACCTGTGAAGAAAAAGTGCAAGAGGAAGCACTTAGACTGCCCGGAGGAGTCCTTCAATGCAGATACCAATTTTGATGAGAGGGAAGGTTCCGCTAGGTCACCCGCTGATGATGTTTCCTTTGGGGATATCCTGGAAATCCTGAAACAGAGGGGTGGTTGGTTTTCACTCCAGACTTCCTTGGAGGAGTCTGTATACCTGGAGGCTTTTCGTTACCAACCTTCTAGCTCTTGGATATTTCCACCCACTGACAGGCTCATCAAATTGATCATGCAGTGGGCCTAGAAGATTCCTGACACCATCAGTCCCCAAGAGGCCTGACCAGTTCCTTTCTGCCCCTAAGGAAGAGCAACATTGGGCTCAGGGTATCCCCGTAGACACCATGGTGATAGCGGCAGCCAGAAAGAAAGAAATTGCAGAAGAAAGTCCTGCTATCTATCTTCCTAACAAGGAGTCCAGGACTATGGATAGGTTCGGGAAGCGCATTTATGCTTCATTGATCTTCACTCTCAGGTCTTTGAACCACATAGCGCACTTTACCAGGCTACAGAGAGATCTGATCAAACAACTGTCAGATACTATCACAGGAGCAGTAGTGAAGGGGTACGAGACAAACTTACTTCTCAGCTCGTCACCCTCGAAGCAATTTCTAATTCGTCCATGAGGCTATAATTGCCCACACAGCTGAAGGTATGACAAGAGCAGCGGGTTCAAGCGTAGCCATTAGGAGAGACACCTGGATGCGCCTGTGTGACTTTGCAGAGCCATTTAGGTCTTCATTCGTCAATATCACATTTGGGTTATCCTGCCAGGGGTAGCCATCAGTCTGCCCAAATACCAGAGGCTTAGTATTTCTGCGTCGGTTGCTGTCGCTCCAGGACTGATGTCAGGTCGTCACTGGTATAAAATCAGGCAACAGACGCTATTATATCAGTCTTACTTGCCAAGAAGCCCGAAGCAGAAGCAGTAAGCACGAGTGCCAGTCAGCTGCTACCTGGGTTTTTGTTTCCGAATTGAAGTTGAAGTCTTTCTAAAGCTAAGTACTCCATTGGGAATTATTTTTTCTTGCTCTAACCGGTGTCAGAAAAAGTTAACAATTGTCTCGCCTGTGGAAAGCAAATACCACACCGAGACTTCCATTCTTACTGCATTACCTGTTTAGGCCCAGAACATGACTTTCCCTACTGTCGCTTTTGTGCTTTGTTCAACGCCAGAACTATAGGTCTTGGACCCTTATTGTAGTTAGATATTTTCGCGCTCAGTCCTCGAATTCCGATATGGCTTCGGAAAGCCGATCTTCCGAAAAAATGTAAGGATAAAGACAGAGAGAGACCGCACAGGTCCAAAACTGCCAATGACACTTCCGTAAAGGTAGTCGTCAGTTCTCCAGTCCTCAGTGAGGTGCTTTTGCAGCCCCTGATGCCCGCTTCTGTGGATTCGCAGGCCACTGCCAAGACCTTTTCGGATTCCGGTATGCCACGAGACTCTTCAACTAAGGATTCTGCGGATGTCTCTACCTTGGATGGATCCGGCGCTGCTGAGCGCAGGCACTGACTTTCGAGGAAGTACTTCGCAGTACTGATACTTGATACAGACGGACAACTTCTTTCGCATATTCAGTTCTTTCTAAAACTACCGAGTTTCTAAGCCCTATAGTACAAATTACACCCAAAAAAACAACGACCCAAGCTCAGGCACCTGCTTCCTTGTCTCAGTCTCAAATACTTAAAATGGCAGAAGACCTTATTATGCTTATTGGTGGAAGCCAGGCTTACCCCTTCCAAAAGAAAGAGTCTTGTCCCCAGCAGTTTTATCCGAACAGGAGTCTGACTGATGCATCTGAATATGGATATATGCAACCCCTCTCTGCTTATGAGGATTCTGATGCAGAGGAATCCATTCCTTCTGCCTCTCCACCTGAGGATTTTTCATTTGGGGAAACCCTACATACTTTAAGGGAACATTTCCAGTGGGAATGTCAGGACTATCCTCAGTCAAAAAAGAGACTCCGGGAATTCTTAGATCTACCACAGCACAGACCTTTGGCCGTTCCTCCTGTCCTGGATGTTATGGATGATGTTTTTATGGAACCCAGTCTGACTCTGACACCCTTCCTCCTGCTCCCAGGAAACCTGACCGGTATTAGAGTCCCTGACTCTCACAAATTTCTTTTCAAAAATCCTACTACTGACACCGTGGTCATCTCTCAAGGACCTAAAGGAATCAAAGCAACTTCAGCTAAGAATCCCACCCCCTCAGATAGGGATTCATGAGCATTAGGCAGATGGGGTAAATAAAGTATACACCTCTGATACACTTGCTATTAGAGCATTAAATTGTCAGTTCCACATACTGAAATATCAGCAACATACCATAGAACTCCTCAAACAAAAAATATCTTGTTTTCCTGCTTGTGCAGAAAATAAAGAATTACAAGAGTTAATGCATTCTGCAAGTCAAGTAACTAAGCACACCTTACAATATGGTTTTGACGCCCTAGAAGCATCTTGCAGGGCAGCAGTCACTGGTTCTGTCCTTAGAAGACATGCTTGGCTTTAGGAACAGACCATGTCAAATCCAAATTATTGGACGCACCCTTGAACAAAGACAACTTATTTGGCACCAAGGCAGAAGAGGTCTTAAAAAAGATGGAAGAAAAAGCTAAATCTGTACAGACAGTTAGACTTCTTACAGGTCCAGCCACCAATATTCAGTAGGCATTGCCCCTCCAAGCACTGGTCCTTTCCTGCCCCCTCCAGGGCAGCTTAGCCCAGACCTGGGGGAAGCAGCCCCAGGGAATGCAGAGATCTAAGCAATGACTTTTCACTTCAACCCCTTACTTCTGCCCACTTGCTTGTGCCCCTAGGGGGAAAACTCTCCTTCCACGCATGCAATTGGGCCACCATTACCAACAACCAATGGGTCCACAACATAGTGTCCCAGGGATACAGATTTTATTTCCACACTCCGCCAACCCCAAAAGGGTTCCCAGATCTTGCTCCAAACCAGTGGGCAGAGGCCAAAAAGCAAGTTCTTTCCCTGCTCTCCATGAGGGCAATACAGCATGTTCCTGCAGAACAGATAGGCCAAGGTTTCTACTCCATACTCTTCCTGGTACCCAGAAAAGAGGGCACATGGCACCCCATCCTCGATCTATCTATTCTAAACACCTTTCTGCTGATACCAAAATGCAAAATGTCACCCTCCAGCAGCTTCTGCCAATGCTTTCCAAGGATGCTTGGTTAGCAACCCTAGACATAAAAGAGGCCTACCTACACATCCCAGTCAGGGAATCATGCAGGAAATACCTACATTTCAGGGCAGGATCTATGCACTTTCAGTTCTTTCCGCTTCTCTTTAGCTTATCCACTGCTCTCAGAGTTTTCACAAAATGCCTGGCTCCCACCATTGCTTTTTGCAGACAAAGAAATATTCTATTTTAACCATACTTAGATGACTGCCTGATTCAGGCAGGCAGTCAGGAAAAGCTGCTACATCACCTGATTTTGTAAAGGACCTGCTGACCTACCTGAGGTGTACTATCAACGAAAAGAAATCAAAACTAGTCCCCACACAAAAAATTGTATTCCTGGGAGAAAGCCTGGACACAGCATCCCAGATGGGCATGCCTTACTCCAGAAAAAACAAGCCTACCTGACAGGCTACTTCTCTCAACTAGCCACCAGAACCCAGTTATCCGCAAGGAAAATCCTGGAAGCTCTAGGGTTCATGGCCTCCTGCATCCTACTCATTCCATATGCCAGACTGCATATGAGGAAACTCCAATGTTACCTAGAAAGCATTTGGTGTCAGCACTCTCAAGACCTGGAAACTCTCATACCAATGATACCTTGTCTAAGGGAAGATTTTCTTTCGTGGGCAGCAGCATGCAACCACAACAAGGGACTTCCCTTCTCACAACCCCACGCCACCCAGACCCTCACGGCATGCGCATCAGACTATGCCTGGGGTGCACAACTGGAGGACATTTGCATTCAGGGCCATTGGACCCCAAATCTAATACATCTGCACATCAGCCAAAAAGAGATGCTAGCTGTTCAGCATGCCCTGACAGCTTTCAGACCCCTTCTCTCCCTGGGGTCTCCACTGATCAAAACAGACAAGACCACAGTCATGTGGTATATCAACAAGCAGGGAGGGACGGACTCTTATCCTCTCTGCAGGCACACGGCCTCAGCCACCCAACTACACCTGCTAGCACAATTCCTGCCAGGCTCTCTCAACTCTCTGGCAGACAACTTAAACAGAAACCTGCTAGACCCACACAAGTGGCAGATAGACCACAGAACCGTTTCTGCTAGACCCACACAAGTGGCAGCTAGACCACAGAACCTTCACTCTTGTAACCCAGAAGTGGGGCACCCCGAAGGTCGACCTGTTTGCCTCACACTCCAATCATCAGCTCAGCAAATTCTGCACCAGGGAACCTCACAACAAGGCCTGAAAAGTGGATGCTGTATCCTTCCATTGGATAAACCTTTCGGTCTATGTATTTCCCCCTTTACCACTCATTCCAAGGGTACTGCTCAAAATAAGGGAGGAAAAACCAAGGGAAATCCAGATTGCCCCAGACTGGCCACACCAGCACTGGTACCCACTGCTGTGCAGCCTGTCACCCCTGCCACCATGGCACCTACATCAGATCCCAACACTCCTGACCAAGGGGAATGGAAAATTCATGCATCCCCAATTGCAGACCCTCAACTTGGCAGCCTGGCTTTATTCCCTGACCTCTCCTCAAGCTGCCAGCCTAAGCCAACACGTCCTAGATGTTATATGTGAGGCCTGACGTTCCAGCACTAGAAAATCCTATGCTGACATGTGGAAAAGGTTTTGCACCTGGATCCAGGCCAAGGGATCATCTTGGATTACCTGGCAGACCTACTACACACAGGGGTCTATCCTTCTCCTCTATTAAAATTCATGCCTCTGCCATCTCTGCTTACTACAGCACAGAGCCACCTTTCTTACACCCTCTCATTGAACAGTTCCTAAGAGGGGCTAACAAGTTAAGGCCACCCAGAAGAGCTCCTACCCCAGCTTGGGACCTTAACTTTGTGTTGGAAAAGCTCACCCTACCCCCCCTTTGAACCTGCAGCTTCAGCAGAGTTAAAATTTCTCTCTTAGAAGACAGTCTTGCTTCTGGCCATTGCTTCAGCTAGAAGATTATCATAACGACAAGCACTCATGGCTGTAGAGCCCTTCACCATTTTCCATGCTGACTGGATCTCCCTCAGGGGTAACCCATCCTTCATGCCTAAAGTGGTGCCCAGTGTGGCTCAATCAATCCATACATTTGCTCACCTTTTTCCCTAACCGACAATATAAGGGGGAAAAGGATTCTGCACTCTCTAGATGTGCACAGACAACACAGATTCTATCTGGACAGGACTAAATCTTTTAGAAAAACTGATCAATTGCTAGTCAGCTTCACAGCAAAGGCAGAGGGCAAGGCCATTTCCAAACAAACCATCTCCAAATGGATAGCACACTGCATCCATTTCTGCTACAAACAGCATGGGAAACCACCCCCAAAGGGGGTCAGGACACATTCCACCAGGGCAACCTCAACCTCTGCAGACTTTCTCAGAGGGGTCCCCACCCGGGACATCCTGGAGGCTGCAACGTGGACATCTGTTCATACCTTTACCAAGCATTACCACCTGCCTATCTTCTCCAAATCCAGGACAGGCTTTGTCACCGCAGTCTTGCAGGGCATCCTAGCCAGCCCCCAGTCTTCTTGACTGCCTCTCCATCCTTTTCTTCAGCTTTGGGAATTGACCCAAATGTAATGATTGCAACAGTGAAACACGAAGAACATAGTACAGTTGTGTATACTTACCATAAATGTAGATGTTTGAGTGTTTTCACTGTTGCAGTCCTGGTTTCCATCCCTCTTGTCTCTCTCTTTCTCTCTCTCTCTCTCTCCTTACAGGGAATTTTTGGTATTTACTTTCTACTGGTGGTGGTATTCCACCATAACCTAGCTCCCTATTTGGGGGCTCCTGACAGGGCAAAAAAACTGATGTAATGGCGTCTGCTACCTGATTTTATACCACTGACGACCTGACGTCAGTCCTGGAGCAACAGCAACCGACGCAGAAATACTAAACTTCTGGTATTCGGGCCGACTGAGGGCTACCCCTGGCAGGATAACCCAAATGTGATTACTGCAGCAGTGAATACACTCTAACATCTATATTTATGGTAAGTGTACACAACTGTACTATGGGAGAAAGATGGGAAGACTCTTACTGCCATGGGCTTATGCTTCTCCACTCATCAATGTCCTTACTCCAGGAACCAGATAAGTGGGAGGCTATTGTTCAAAAAGTCCCAAGGGCCTTTCCAGGACTCGAGGACTTTTCCTGGGGCAGAGGGGGAAGTAACAATGGAAGACCCCATCCTAGAGGCAGAGATGGCCTGCAGAACCAGGGGTCTAAAGATACTTTCTCTGGTAACTCCTACCAGCACTCCTGAACACAAGCCCAATTGCCTTCCTTTGGAGACAGTCAGGGAATGATTATCCCAGCACCAATCTGCCTGGCTACAGATAACATCGGACAAATAGGTGCAGGGAATCCTTTCCAGAGGTTACATTATTCTCCTTTCCTCAAATACAAAAATACAAAAGACTCCTGGACATTCCACCCAGTCACAGGGAAGCAGCAGTTGTAGAAATTCAAAAGCTGCTCGAAAAAGAGTCATCCAAAAAGTTCCGTAAGACCAGAGAGGATCCAGGTTTTACTCAAAATTCTTTTAGTGTCAAAAAAGACAGGAGATTGGAGACCCATTTTCAAACTCAGCCAGTTCAACAAGGCAGTTCAGCAATTCAAATTCCGGATGGTGTTGCTACAGTCAATACTTCCATTCTTGGAAAAAGACAATTGGATGTCCTGTGTAGATTTTCAGGATGCATATTACCATATAAAAATGGACAAATGCTCCAGGAGATTCCTGTGCTTTCGGCTGGGAGCCAGTCATTTCCAGTTCAGAGCGCTGCCCTTTGGTCTCACCACAGCCCCCAGGGTGTTTAGCAAATGCATGGCAGTGGTTGTAGGTCATCTCAGACTGCAGGGATTTCAAGTTTTTCCTTATCTCGATGACTGGCTCCTAACCACTACCACCAGGCAAGAGATTACACCCTGCATATTTGTGCTTCATTGGGCATTTCAGTAAATTACGAAAAGTCAAATCTACAACCTACTCAACAACTGGAATTTATCGAAGCCTTAATAAACACTGTTTCAGGAATTGCTTCACTTCCAGTAAACAGGCTTCAGAAGATCAGTTCACAAGTAAACCACATAGTTTGAAACAAAGGTGTTCCAGTCAGACTCATCCTTCAGGCGCAGGGCTCGATGGCAGCCTCTTTAACTCTAGTTCCCTTGGCCAGATATCACATGCAAAATTCTACAATGGCTTCTAGCCTCCCAATGGTCGTTATTGAATCAGCTAATGTCATACTACATCTTGACCACCAGTTGCTGCAAACAAGACCTATCTTGGTGGCTCCACTCCAACGAAATTCTTTCGGGCCATCCTTTCATTCTTCCACTGCTCCAAACCGTAGTGACCATGGATGCTTCCCAGATTGGGGGTGGGGCATTGTTTGAGATGACTGTCCAAGGCACTTGGTCCCATCAGGAGGCCAATTCGCATATCAATGTTCTTGACATTGCAGGCATTTCAAGATGCCCTTCCCTTGGGAACAGTGGCATTTCAGACTGACAGCATGTCTGTGGTCTGGTACATCAGCAAACAAGGGGGAACCAAATCTTACCCACTTTGTCGAGAAGCCCTCAGAGTCTGGCAGTGGGTGATTTCTTCCACCCACTTTCTCAAGGCAGTGCACATTCTGGGGAGTTTCAAAGTGATGGCAGACAAACTGAGCAGACTATTTTAATGCCTCACGAGTGGTCTTGCAATCCTGTGGTGACTGAGAACATATTCCACCACTGGGGTCGACCTTGCTGCAATCTGTTCGCCTCTCCCCTGAACAACAAATGCAGCAGTTATTTGGCCCTGAACACCCCCCCCCGGGGAGTCACCCAGAGACGCTCTTCTCCATGATTGGCTCCCAGGTGTCCAGTATGCTTTTCCCACAATTCCTGTGATATCCCAGTTTCTAAAGAAAGCCAAGCGGTAATCCTCATTGCTCCGTTCTGTCCTCGACAAGTTTTGTTTCTCTCATATCTCTCAACCGTGCAGATTTTTGCCTCACATTTTTGGTCCATTTTTCATAAAATTGTGGTTTTCTGGCAAATTAGTGGCAAATCATTAAAGACTAAAGTAAGAAAATGACAGACATTTCAGTTTCAGACTTCATACCCTTTAGAAAATTCATGCTAATGTAAAACCTGTTATTCTGTCAACTTTAACAGTTTGTAAGAGCAATATTTAAAAATTGTCCCTATTTTTGGGCCTTTATCCCACTTTTATTTATGGCTTTCTCCAGATTTCTTGCTCTAAGAGGTTGAGAGGTATGGTTTCCCTTCGTATGGGATTCTGGACCCAGCTCTGGATCTATCATTTCATCAGAATCTCCAACATCTCAAACTCACTGCATGGCTTCTCCAATTCCCGTAATTGGCAGGCATTCTTCCCTTACCTCACCAGTCCAACAAATCATTTGGCCCATCATAAACCCTCTACTAGGAAACTGTACTAAAGTAAGTGGCGAAAATTTGCTAGATGGGCTCTTAACAATTACCTTAACCCTTGTACAACTTCTGTGGATAAAGTAATGTTTTTTTCTGGCTGTTCTTTGTCAGTCTGGCTCTTCAGCTTCTACCATTTGGGTCCATCTAGCTGCAATATCCAATTTCCATATTGGTTTTGATGGTTCTTCACTTATGTCACAAACTTTGTAAGGGTTTTTTGAAGGGAAACATAATGTTAAGGCCTCTTTTTAAAGAGCCCACTGCTCCATGGGATTTACCCTCGGTCCTACAGTCTCTTACTCTACCCCCTTTTGAACCTTCAGCTACTTGTGACTTAAAATTTCTAACATGGAAAACTTTGTTTTTATTCGCTATTACTTCTGCAAGAAGAATATCGGAAATTCAAGCCTTATCCTGCAAGCCCCCATATATTATATTTCACAAGGACAGAGTTTCCCTCAGGACTTATCCTTCCTTCTTACCAAAGGTAGTTTCAGAATCTAGTGTCAATCAAACCTTGCACCTACTAGTCTTTTTCCATAATTTCACCAATAAGGGAGAGTAATATCTACATTTATTAGATGTTCACAGGCAATTACATTTTTACCTTCACAGAACAAAAGATATCAGAAAATCTGACTAATTTTTTGTTGCCTTTTCCTCACTTTCCTTTGGTAACCCTGTTTCCAGGGTTACCTTAGCTAAATGGCACAGAGATTGTATCACCTTTACCTATCATTCAAAGGGGCTTCAACCACCACTTCCTGTGAAATCCCATTCAGCTAGAGCTGTAGCAGCTTCTGTGGTTTTTCATGCCAGAGCTTCTTTAGATGACATTTGTGCAGCAGCCACATAGTCCTCCTTATACTATTATCAATCATTAGAAACTGGACCAGGTCCTTAGGGAACGTGCATCATTCAGCTCTATGGCATGCAGGAATATTCTTCCATAAGACCTCCCAAGATTCAAGTAGCTAGGGACTCCGTCTCACAGTCAAGGATTACGTGAAGATTGACAACATAACATTCCATCTGTATTGTCAGTCTTCACTAATCCTTGACATTCCCACTCTCCTTCCCCCGGCCTGAGACTCTTAGTGGATCAAATTTTTACAAGACTGGCTTCATAACAGGGACACAGATCTGGTCTCTTTTCTTTAGTATTTACTATCTGTTTGTCACTAATTTAGGCAGACTTGATCTGAGATAATTTAGAGAGGAGTGTTATGGGTAGAGCCTAGCTTAAGAGTTTGGAAGGCGCAAGCTGAAGGAAATGGCGAGTCGGTTCTGAGGCTCGGAACCAAGCCCACAGTCAATGATTAGTGAAGATCAACAACACAGATTGAACATTATGGTAAGACATAACTTATTTTTAGTAACATATTGTTAAATTGTGCAATCTGTTCTAAGCAGGTTCTGTATCCTAAGACTACAGGGATGTCTGGAGTAAGAGTAACACTTGTGTATCTTAGGAAATGAATGCATAATTTGAAGTATCCGATTAAATACAGCAAGTTTTACAACACCTAATTGACTGAAAAACACCTTGATAGTTAATTCCTGAAATTCTTCTGAGGCATTTTCTAAATTATTTTTAGACATCCAATCATATGTGGAGCTGTCATTTATATTGTTTTAAGACATATTGATCCAAATACTCTTTTTCCATTTTCTTGGTTAGGAAAGTGGACTTGAATAGAACAATTAGTACAGAATTGTGCCATTTGTAATGCATATCATGACAACAATCCAGGGAAAAGAAGTTAATGGCACACCAAGTACCAAATCATCTATGGAGTCAATTAGGGAACAGATTTACTTCGGTTTATGGAAGATACATATATTGTCTGTCAAGATTTATTCCAAGTTCCCTGCAGTAATTAGACTGACAAACACACATGCATGTGTGATTAACATATTAAAGCCTTTATTCTTGACTGAGGCCTTTTTAATAGTCTGCAGTATAGAAATCAGGAATTAAGATTTATGCATGAGTGTCAATTCATATAAATTATGCAAGTGTTCAGTCCACACTGTCTGTAGTTTAATAGACTGAAATAATTGTATACAAATGGTGAAAATATATACTATGGCAAAGAGTAGTAACAGCAGTTAAGAATTTTCAGTCCAACTATTTAGAATGTAGTAATATTCCATTGCAGGAATGGATGTCTCTTGTCATCAAGTTGTTCACTGGTTCATAGGTGTATATTAGGCTAATGACCACTTGGACCCTTATAAACCTAGTTGTGCAACACAAATGTGACCACAAATTTGATTTATATAGGGGATTTACTAACTGCTTCTATTCATCAAAGACATAGGTGCCAGACCAGGGGTGAATTTCTAATTACCCATCCATTGGTCCAAGTTGCGCTTAAATAGGTATAGGGTGAATCTCTACTTCACATAGATGAGAAGCCTCTTCCAGAGAATGGAAATTCTCAGAGAAAACCACTCTCTCTCCAAATTGTTTTACTTATGTTACAGGCAAAATTTAAGTATTATGTATTAGTTCTGATGCTGTTTGTTTTGTGGATGTGCAAAAGATCCATCAAAATATGGTCCAGGGATGCCTTGTATGCCAAGCAAAGATCGCCTGTCGGGAGTCTGTATGATACCAAGTAAAGAGACCAGACTTTGAGGCAATCAGCTTAGGGCATTGTGTTTGCTCCCCATATTCTTTTTGTAAGGATCCTTTGTGGACATTCCAGTTGCTGCATTTGACTGATCAGGTACATACCGAAGGGGACGTTATAATGGTAGGTATGATTAGGGCCAAGTACAGTGGCATGATGACTTCTCTGGACCTAGATACCATGCCCTTGCTTATAAGTTGAGCAACATAGAAGGATTTTATTAGTACCTTAGACACTTGTTAGTTGAAGGCTTTACTATTTGCATGAATTTCAAGATCCCTGACAGGCTAATCAACTTGTAGAGGTATTTTATTGATGTTACCTGGGGGTGGCCAGCTTCCCAAAAGGTACTATAATGCATTTCATGATAGAGTTTTTTGGTACAAAGTATTTTTCTGTGTTGGACCTTCCTGAAGGGTGTTCTCATCTTGAGGGGGATTCAATGACTGCTCCCAGTTTGCAATCATCTTTGAACTTGGTTAGCCAGATGCCTTTGACATTGGGTTTGACATCCAAGAAGTAGATGCCAAAGAAGATTGGAGCTAGCACAGAGCCCCGAGGGACTCCATTGGTGACCAGCCTCTTTGTGGAGGTGGCCTCACCAATTCTAACCTCCTTGGTCTTATCAGTTAGCCAGCTAGCCACCCAGCATATAATAGAGTGTATTCCTAGTCCCATAAATTTGCTGACAATACCAAAGCTAAGTATTGTATCAAATGCTTTAGTCAAATCTAGCTAGGTAGCATGCACCGTTTTCCCCTCAATCATTGCCTTAGTAATCTTTTCAAAGAAGTGCACCAGATTCAATAAGCATGACCTTCCTTTGATAAAGCCAAACTGGGATGGATCCAGTGTCTGGAAGTCTCCTGTGTCCTTATTGATAATTTCCATGATAATTCTTTCCATGGCTTTACAAATAAAACTGTTTGGACTAATTGGTCTGTAGCTTCCAGGATCTGTTGAAGTTCCTCCCTTATGAGAGTGGATGACCATCACAGACTTCCATTCACATGACACAAAGCCTGATTTAAGACTACAGTTAATGACTCTAGGGGTCCTGATAAGTCGTATTTTAGACTATTCAGGAGGCATCCTGGGATGTTACTGGGGCCCACTGAGGCAGTGTTCTTTGCTTTAGTGAGCACAGGCAGTATATGGTCCCTTGTTATAGTTGGAGGGGTTATGTTTGAGGGTATTTTTGGGGGGTGAGAGGGGGGAAGAGTAAAGTTGGTACTGAATTTGTCTGCTAATAGGTTTACTATATCACCAGGATCAAAGAACGTGGCACCATTAACCACTAGTTCAGCACTTTGCTGTGTGCTGCCATTGAGGTTTCTGATATAGCTGAAGAAGGCCTTGTGGTTATCTTTCACCTGGAAGGCTATCTTAACCTCAAAGTTGGCTTTGCTTGACCTAATTATCCCTCTTGGTTGCCGGTTTAGTTTAATGAGAGAATGTTCATCCTTATGGGAGTTACCCTTCCTGAAATTTGCCATAATTTTTCTCTTTTTGTATATCCTGTTTAATTTAGGATGCCACCAGGGCAGTTTGTTTCTGGGGCTAGTCCTGGGCTTGCTTCTGGTAGGTACAACAGCCTGTATGCAGCATTGACATGGTTGTACAGCGTTTGAGAGCAATTCAGCATAAGCTGCTGTGTTATTGGGGTTTGGAGGGTCATTGAATTTTGGCAAACCATCTCTTAATAAAATATAATTTGCCTTTGAATAATTCTTATCTTTTACTGGTTTTAATGGGATTAAAATGGGATTTAATGGGATGCGCTGGATCTAAGGATGCTTTGCATGCCAGGCACAAATCACCTCTCAGCAGCCTGTGGGAGACCAGCTATAGTGATATAGGGTGTTTATACCCTGGATTCGTTTGGTAGGGAACCTTTGTGAGAGTTCAGCTGTTGTATGCGTCTCATCCGTTACATACTGAAGGGGGCATTATACTCGAAGATGGATCTGATAAGGGCCGAATAAAGTGGCACTGTGACTTCCTTGGTCCTGGATGCCATGCATTTACTTATAAGTTGGGTGACGTAGAATGATTTTCTTACTACCTTGTCTACATGTTGGTTAAAGGCCAGATTATTGTTTACATATGTTCCCATATCTGTGACTACCAAGTCCTCTCTTAGGGGGTGTCTAACTGATGGAGTAATTAGCCTGTGTAGCCATTTTCCCCAAAGTGGACTATTATGTATTTCTTGTCATTAAGTTTTAATCTGTGACCTTGGCACCATCGTTCGTCTGTGTGAGTCCCTCTTGCAAAATGTTTGTATTGTGGGGGGAACCTATGATAGCTCCTAATCTGCAATCATTGTCCATGTTGGTGTGAATGACCTGAGACGTACCTCCTTGGACATGGAAGAGTTCTCCGATCTTGTAGCCCAGGCAGGTATGACCCTAGCCCTGAGTAGCATTCTGCCATCATCCAGAACGATACTGCAGTACAAGGACAAAATGATTGACTTCAGCAATTGGCTAAGCTTCTGGTGTCATTCTAAGGGGATCCAGTATCTGTCTGCTTGGGATGACATGGTCGATGGACCACGATGCTTTGCCACAGATGGCCTGCACCTGGGATTCCGGATACTGGCTAAGGCTCTTGCTGCCCCTATAGTGCCTTTTTTAGGCAGGATTCAAATAACAAATTCACCACCATAACAGGAACAGGCAAGCAAAAACTGAGGGTAATGCTATTCAGTGCTAGAAGTCTAAATCTCAAAATGCATTCACTCGAGGCACTCCTTAAAATGGAGAACATCGATATCTGTGCAGTGACTGAGACCTGGTTCAAGGCTCCAGAGAGCACCCCTGCACTACCAGG
The DNA here is from genome assembly GCF_019279795.1 of Protopterus annectens. Classification (NCBI taxonomy): domain Eukaryota; kingdom Metazoa; phylum Chordata; order Ceratodontiformes; family Protopteridae; genus Protopterus; species Protopterus annectens. Next base: position 1,876,009,330 of record NC_056733.1, on the reverse strand, counting down.
CTATAACTCATACCACACTTTTCGGCCATGTAACCTGGACCGAAACACCAAAGGCGGAGGTGTGTCCATAGTCATTAAGGATATCCACATCTCCAGGCTAGTTGCCCAGCATAATGCATCCGAGGTTATCCAAGTGCAACTAACTGTGGGCAAAACTGCAATCCAAATTGTAGCTTGCTACAGACCCCCACCGTGCCCCAGGATTCCCACTCTTTTCTTGATGTACTGGAAATATTAGGGTTCAACCAAACACCCTAATAATGGGCGACTTCAGCTACCCCACCATTAACTGGGAAAACTACTCGTGTACCAACTCCTTAGCTCAAGGCTTTCGGGAATTCATAAATTCCAATGCCCTAGATCAACTTATCCACACCCCCACCAAGGGCAACAATATCCTAGACCTAGTCATTACCAACATGAGTGACTGGTGTTCCACACCTGAAGTCAACTCCTCGTTGGTCCGATCCGACCGTAAGCTAATTACCCTTGATATCCACATCCCGCCCCCACCCCCCGTTAAGGAAACCACAGTAAAAAATTTCTCCAAAGCCAACTTCATGCTTCTTAAGACAGAAGTGGTGAACTTCATGACACCCATGCAGATGGACAATAGTTACAACTGCTGAATCCTACACAAATGCACTCTATAAGCACTTACACGAGTGCATGGATCGTGCTATCCCAAACAGAACCAAGACACTATCCTCCAAAAAAAGGAAGCCAATCTGGTGGTCCCCTGCCATAAACAAACTGTACAAAAGGAAGAAACTTGCAAAAGAGAGTAAAATCCCATGAGTGGAGGAAGCTCCCTGGTCAGCCTCAGTAAGAAGCTGAAATCCCTTATAAGATCCTCCAAAGCTAGCTACGAAAACAAAATTGCCACTAAATCCAAGGACAACCACAAAGCATTATATAGCTATGTCAAGAATCTAGATGGCAACACCCAGATCTGCTCTGAGTTGCAGCACAAAGGCACGAAAATTACAGAACCAACTGATATTGCCAACATCCTGGGAGATAGGTTCAGTGCTAACTTTACCCCCTCTCACCCCCTAAAGGGCCCATATCTATACAGGAAGAATGCAGAGTCCCTGTAATCACAACTCGCAGGTAAAAGCTGCACTTCTCTAAAGCCAAAAACACAGCATCCATGGGACCGGACAACATCCCAGGCTGCGTTTTACATGAACTTCAGAACGAACTGGCTCCCCACTTAAGCACCATGTTCTATAATAGCCTCGCATCAGGCTTTGTGCCCACTGAATGGTGCACAGCAACAGTTATCCCACTCCACAAAGGGGGAACCACCACTGATCCTGGGAACTATTGACCTTTTAGCCTGAGAGCCTGGTCTGCAAGGCCATGGAATGTATCATCATGGAACTCATAAACAAAGACATTGATAACCTCCAAACTCTGGATCCCACCCAGTTCGGGTTTGTGAAAGGCAGATCATGCCTCCTGAACCTGATTGACTTCTTTGAGACAGTCACCAAAGCCATGGATGAGGGTAAGGTGGTTCACACAGCCTATTTTGACCTTGCCAAGGCTTTTGACACCATCCCCCAATCTGGAATTGTAGCTAAACTCACTAAACTAGGTATAAATTACTACGTCACAAGATGGGTTGTCAACTGGCTCACTGACAGAACCCACACTGTAAAAGTTGCAGACTCCAAATCTGACCTCAAAGCATTGACAAGTGGAGTACCACAGGATTCTGTCCTGGGACCTCTCTTGTTTGGTATCTACTTCTCTGAATTACAGGCTAACACAGAAGGCCTCTGGCTAACGAAGTTCGCAGATGACTGCAAACTAGGAGCCATAGTCAAGTCCCCAAATGATGTGGACATCCTACAGAAGGGCCTCACTGAGACAGATACCTGGTGTCAGAGCCATGGCCTCATCTCGGTGCCAAAAAATACAGTGTCATCCCTTTGGTAAAAACTCTGCATCCATGAACTACCCCATAGGCAGCAATCTACATAACACCGAATGCGTGATAAGAGACCTTGGGACCCAGGTGGATAGTAGTCTCTCCTTTCATAATCACATAGCCACAGTAGTCAGGAAGTCCTTCTACATGGCACACCTCATCATAAAAGGGTTCTTATCCAGGAAAAAGGGAGGTCATTGTTCCCCTCTACTTGACACTCATTAGACCCATTATAGAGTACAACGCCCCTTTTGGAATGTACCTCACAAGACATCTGCAGCAGCTGGAAAGGCCACAGAAGTACCTCACAAAGAGGATTACTGGCCTCAAACAAATGGCTTACACTGACTGCCTCAAAAAACTCCAGCTTTACTCCATAGCATATTTCCTACTCCGAGGTGATCTCTGTCCAACATATAAAGCTATGTCAAACCCAGAGCTGTTGGACATGCTACACCTAAAGAAATCCCAATCCGTCCGAGCTTCACGCTCTAGGGACCTAAACCTTGTCACCACAATAAACAGGACATGCTGTGGAGGGATAGATTCCTATCCCAGAGACTTCCTATACTCTGGAACAAGCTACCCATCTATGTCAAGCAAAGTTCTTCATTAGCACTCTTCAAAAAAATCTTGATGAGTGGATGGGAAATAGGAAATACACCCCAGGGATCACTTCTGTGTCTCTGCTCGACAGTGGCACAGGAAAATAACTTCCTTGGGTGGCGTAAGCCATGGAACCTTGCAGACTAGGCTTACATAGGCCCTTAGAATGATAGCCTAGTACCTACCTATGAACCTGGTCAGCCAACGACCTTTGACATTAGCCTTAATCTCCAAGGAGTAGATGGGAAGTAGGAGCTGGCACAGTATGGAGCCCTAAGGTACACCACTGGTGACTGGTTCTTAGAGGAGTTGGTCTTGCCAACCCTGACTTCCTGGGTCCTGTCTGTGAGTCTGCTAACAATCTAGCAAGTTTTGTGGGGGGTTTATACCCAGTTCACTGAGTTTGCCAAAAAATATCTGAATGAGGTTTTGTTTTGAATGCCTTGACCGGGTCTGGTAGGTGGTATGTACCATTTTTCCTTCATCCATTGCCTCTGTGGCCTTCTGAAAGAAGTCCACCAGATTTAGTAAGCATGACCCTCTCTTGACAAAGTCAAACTGGGTTGTGTCCAGAGTCTGATGGTTGCCTGTGATTTTGTTGATCATATTGATAATTCATTCCATGGTTTTGCTTATTAGACTAGTTAGTCTGTGATGGGTCTTTAGTTTCCAGGATCAATTGATTGTTCACCCTTATGTAGTGGGATTGTCAAAGCAGTCCTTCAATCACAAGGTATGAAGCCTGGTTTGACAGTGTAGTTGAAAAGTGACTCAACTGGACCTGATAGGTCATTTTTCAAATTGTTTAAGAGGTATCCCAGGATATTGTCAGGGTCTACTGAGGATGTGTTTTTGGTCTTAGTGAGCACTGCCAGGCCCTGTTCCTATTAAAAGTTGGGGGAGGGGGTGCTAGTGGATGTTTCATGGGGAGAGGTAGATGAAGTTTGAGCTGAATTTGTCAGCCAGTAGATAAACTGTGTCACTCTGCAGTGTGAAGGTAACACCACTGACCACCAGTTCCGCATACTGCTGTGTGCTTCCTTTGAGGTTTCGGACATAGCTGTAGAAGGTCTTGTGGTTGTCTTTACCTGTGAGGCTATCTTGACCTCATAAGTGGCCTTGTTGAACTTAATTACTCCCCTTAATTTCCTGTTTAGTTTAGATAGATGACTCTTATTTATAGGTTCATAGGTGAGTACTAGGCTAATGGCCCTGGAGCCATTACAAGCCTAGCCGATAGGATTACCCTGACATCGTGCCACCCGGCCTTAGTTCCCAGTGCCTCTGTTGAGTAAAGCCACTGGAGTGATCCCTGGCGTGAATTTTCTATTTCCCATCCACTCATCAAGATTTCTCTTGAAGAGGGCCAGTGAGGTGCTCTGCTTGACATGTATGGAAAGTCTATTCCATAGCATGAGCATTATGATAATTGTTCCTCCTGGTTTTAACCATGACATTTTTCTTTTGTCATATACTCTGTTAAGGCTAGGATTCCATCAGTATGGTTTGTTGTTAGTTTGTTTTGAGTTTACTTCTAGTAGGTACAGCAACCTGTATGCAGCCATTTACATTCACAAGCACCACACAAGATGTATATGGTTGTGCAAGGTCTCTGTGAACAGTTCTTTTTAGTTTACTGTGAACTCTGGGTTGAGAGGGGCACTGAATTTTTAACAAACTATCACTTAATATAATGTAGTTTGTTTTGGAGTCGTTCAGGGTTTGCAGGATTATCGAACTGATTTTTATTTCAAGGAGACACCTTTGTGGTCTGACCTCACTAATAAGAACATGACACTGGCAGGGTGGGGGGAGAGTGCAGCACTCTCCTATATTGGTGAGTAGCAGGGTCCAATGTGTTTGAACCTCTGGTGGGTGTGTGCGCTATATTAAGACAAATAGCCTTGATCAGGAAGGCCAGTAATCATTTTGCCTGCGAGTATGAGGCAGTGTCCTTTTTCTAATCAATAGAAGGATAGTTACTGTTTCCCATGAATACAGTATTTGGTTGGATGGTACGTGTCCTCCTGTAGGTCTGGGTATGAGCTGTGGGATTCTGGGAACTTAGGGGATGACCTATAGCTTGACAGATAAACTTCAGGGCATGATCCTGTTTCACCAACCTTGAGGTACACTTTTTTTTAATGTAGTTCAAGATGCCTTCACCTTTTGTACCGGTCTGTTCTGATGGTCTAATGTGTGGAAGACACTGAAGCCTTGCATTGCCGGAGTACTTTGTGCAGCTTTAATGTCTTGGTAAAGACAGAGATATTTATATTCTCAGGCAAAAAAAAAGAAAAGTAAGTAGCGTCACCAAAGGCAGAGCACATCAAAATATAAAACTACAAAAACAAATGGTTCCGCCACCAATTCCACTTAAATACACTTGAAACTTGAAAACTTTAATTAAATATACGATGAAATAAAATAAACACACTGGCTCATAAACCGGATAAGCGCTTTCGGTATAGTACCTTTTTCAAATCCTAAATGTTTGCCAGTGAAACTTCATCTTAAATACCTTCATTTCCCAGTGTTCACTCACTTAGATGCATAACACAATGCATCTAAGTGAGTGAACACTAGGAAATGAAGGTATTTAAGAGGAAGTTTTACTGGCAAACATTTAGGATTTGAAAAAGGTATTATACCAAAAGCACTTATCCGGCTTATGAGCCAGTGTGTTTATTTTATTTTATCTTATCGTATATTTAATTAAAGTTTTCAAGTTTCAAGTGTTTTTAAGTGGAATTGGTGGCAGAACCATTTGTTTTTGGAGGGATATTTATATTCTCCAGAGTGTGGAGGGCTCATAGAGTGTGGAGTTTCTCGTTTTGGGGGTGTTATTTGCTATGCTGGTAAGTTTGTCAATTTGGCATTGCCTAAAAAAGGCTCCAAGGGGATTGATAACTTTTTAGGCAATATTCAGAAGACTGAAGCAAAAGGTGCAGACCATCCTTTCTAAGGCAATGTGATTTGTTAACCATGGCTTCCCATGATAGCAGAGTCTCCCCTGGAGTGACACCAGAAATTAAGCCAATTATTGAAGTCCATCATCTTTTGTTCATACTGTGGCATCATCCTTGGAGAAGGTAGAATGCTGCTCAGTGCAAGGCACATACCTGCCTGAGAGAGACATTTCCGGAAGATAAATAGCTTCTTTTCAAATAGTACAGAGAGGTAAGTCTCGGGTCATTTATGCCCATGTGGAGTATGATAGTCATACCAGTAGCTGTGGTCTAGTGACTAGAGTGCTTGTGTAATTTGGCAAATCTTGGCTCCATATAAGGGACTGTTATCCTCTCCTTGTTCAGTCTGGTGAGTGGGGCACCTGTGTGTCTTACAGTGGCGTCCACTGTGACGAGTCCTGGGTGTAATGTGTTTGCTTGTCTTATGAGCTTTGCTGCTGGGGCTCCACTGGTTGTAGGTGTATGTGGTGCTTGGTTTTGGTTTTGGTGAATGCTTCAGAGATTGCTGAGAATAGCTGTTTCCATTTATAGGCTTAGCTGGACTTTGCAGTTTAGGTGGACTGACGTCAGGGAAGAAGCGACAGCAACCGACGCCAGACCAAGACTTTGGAGCTCTGGCCGACTGCGGGACCGCCTGACTGCAGGATAACCCAAGTGTAATGACTGCAGCAGTGTAACACGATGAACATCTGAAATCTATCTCCTGAGCCCTCTGATCAGTAAATGACTACACTTTGAGCCCTTCTGAAGTGCTTCCCTACTTGAGTAGACCAGGTAAAGACCTTGGGCAATAATGTGGATGAGTCTAGCCCTCATAATGTAAGAACACAGCAAAGAAGACCCTCAAGTGCAATGCAACAACAAAACAACTTATTGCCTAGCTAAGTCTCCCCTCTGCAAGGAGATTATGATACTTTCAGCTGTAAAAACAACAACCTAGGGGAAAGGACAAATTTTCAACAAAAATTACTTTAAATGCTCTGAATCGTAGGAACACAGAAGGTTACTAGGCTAACGGCCCTAGAGCTTTTTACAGCCTAGCCATTCATGCCCCATTTTTCTAAATTATCAATGCCAATGGACTAGAACGGCTTTGGTATATACCTGTAACTTGGGGCAGCTACAGACCGCCCCTGTCCTTAAGGGCCAAAGGCAGCAAGCCTGGATGAATTTGTGATTTCTCATCCATTGGTCCAAATTGCGTTTAAATAGGCTTAGGGAATACATCAGTTTCATATGAATTGGGGGGGTCTGTTCTTGGGGGGAGGGGTTAGTCTCTGAGACATATACCTATCCCTCCAACATGTTTTGTGTGTTACAGATGAGGTTTAGATCCTTATATCGGGGTATTTCTAGTGCTGTTTGTTTTGCTGATATGTAGCAAATCCATCAGGGCTAGATCAAAGAATGCCTTGTAGGTTAGGTATAGATTGACCCTCAGTAGTCTGTAGGAGACAGAGTACAGGGACAGGGTTTTAATGTGGCCCACATAGAACATCTTATTTAAATTCTGTATTCTTTTGAGGAACCTCTGCAGCTTCTCCAGTTGTTGTAGGTACTTGCCGAAGGGTGCATTGTACTCTATTATTGGTCTAATGAGGGCTGAGTATAGTGGCACTATGATCTCCTTATATCTGGTTGCCATGCCTTTACTTATAGTTGCTCCATGTAGAAAGATTATCTTACTAGCATGGACATATGGTGATCAAAGTTCAGGTTAATGTCTGCCTGAGTTCTCAAGTCCCTTACACCTGGGTCTACTCTTATGGGAGTGTTATCAGTGTTGTAATTTGCAGGGGTAGTCTTCTTCCCAAAGGGTATAATTATATATTTTTTTGCATTGAGTTTTAAGCCATGGTTCTGGCACCAGTTATTTGTCTGTCAGACCTTTCTGGAAGATATCTGCATCTTTGGGGGATTCAGTGATTGCACCCAACTTGTGATTGTCAGCAGATTTTTCAGTCAAAGGTCCTCTACATTTGACTTGCCTTTAGAGAAGTATATTAGTACTGAGCCCTGTGGCGCACCACTATTAACATACATCTTGGTGGAGGTGGATTCTTCACCCCTAGTTTCATGTGTCCTATCTGTGAGCCATTTGGCTATCCATCAGGTGACTTGGGGATTCATGTCTAAATTTGTGAGGTTATGTATCATACCTACTTGTGTTATTGTCAGATGGCTTTGCCAGATCAAGGTAGGCAGTATGTACCATTTTATCTTCGTCTATGACTCTAGTGACCTTTTTGAAGAAGTCAACCAAATTTAGTAGGCATGACCTACCCTTGACAAAACCAAACTGGGATAGGTCTGGTGTTTGAAGATTTCCTATGTCTTTATCAGGTCAACAGTAATTCTTTCCATGGCCTTGCATATAAGACTAGTCAAAGTTAAAGGTCTGTAGTTTCCTTGGGTCTGTTGATGGTCCACCTTTGTGTAGAGGGATAAAAGTTGCAGCCCTCCTTTCCCTAGGGATGAAGCCTGTCTAGAGGCTGTAGTTGAACAGAAATTATAGTGGGACTGACAGGCTATTTGACGCATCCTGGGATATCATCAGGACTCATTGATGCAGTGTTTTTAGCTCTAGAGAGTGCAGTGAGGACCTATTCTTTAGTGATATTTGGGGAGAAATGGTAGGGGATATTTCCGGGGGGGGGGGACTGAGTGTGATGAGGAGGCTTTGAAATTAAAGCCAATTTTATCTGCCAGCAAATATGCTATATTCCCCTTTTTGGTAAAGGAAGTTCCACAATATTGGGTGTTCCCTTTAAGGTTGCATACATAACTGAAAATGCTTTATGGTTATCCTTAGCCTGGGAGGCTGTTTTTGCTTTGGTGGATTTGATTAGTCGCCTGAGTTGCTTGTTGAGACTCGAGGAAATGTTTGTGTTTTGGGCATAGCCCTTTCTATTTTTGGACAGGAATTTTTCTTTTGTTGTACAACCTGTTTATACTGGGTGGGAGTTTATTTTTGGAGTGTGTCCTGAGTTTATTTCAGTTTGGAACTGCTGTTTCTATGCAGTTATTTACATGCATGTACAGGGTTTCTGTAAACAATTCCATTTAGGCTACCATGTTCTCTGAATTTGTAAGGGGGCTTGGAATTTAAGTATGCCTTCATTTAATAGGAAGTAGTTATCCTTGGAAAAGATCTTAAAGGCTGTAGGGTTTGCTGGGCATTCAGTCTTCTTATATTTATTTCAAAGGTTAGAGAAAGAAACCTCCATTTTCAAATGTCCGGTGCCTCCAGACCCAGTCGGCAGCATTGATTATTCTAAGAGGAATACCCCCTCAAAATATTTAAAAATAAGGGTTTCCTGCCTGAAAGAAGCTACCCTGAAAACCAGTATCCACTAACTACCTGAAGTACATCCTACAAGTGGCCAAGGTTAATTGCCTTTACTGTTCTCTATATTTTGTCCTGTAAAACGCTGCCCTGGGTCTAAAGCCACCTAAAGTCTGTTTGCTATTTAAACACCATTGCCCATAACACTATCTCTAGCCCTGAACTTATCCCTGATCACTGTAGTTTACTCCACTCCCCCACTAAATAGCCCTGAAACTCAAACTTTGTCCCCGCTACCTGTAGCTCATAAATATCCTTTATAAGCATATAACAGCCTAACTATATTCCATTACATAGTCTAAAGATATAGCTTCTCCTACTGCTCTAACCCCAGTTTAATTGGATTACAAAGTAGTCAGACCCTGTATACTTACCAAGGACTAAACAGAAACTTGGAGTCAGTGTTAGCCCCGCTCCTTTCCCTGCCCCCAGTTCCCACCCACCCCCACTATTTCTACATTTATAGGTAATTAACCACACCCCTGCTTAACCCATCCTATTAACTTCTACCTCATACTCTCCGCCCTGTCCCCACCATCCTATTGCCTCACCAAATATGTTTCCCTTCACCCACACCATTGTCTCTGGTTTGACTATCAGATCTACCATTGTCATGTCATAGGTTCATAGGTTCATAGGTTAGTACTAAGCTAACTGCCCTTGCGAGCCATTTTAAGCCTAGCCAATTATCCCTTGTGGGACTCAAACCCTGCACCTTGTGCTTGCAAGGCAAACACCTTAACCATTAGGCCACCATCCCCTCCCCTACATACATAACTAAAGTTCAGAATAAGATACTTCTCTCTCATTATGTTTATCTACACCGTACTACCCTTTCTGTTCACTTATGTACTCATCTTATATGAAAACCATATGTTTACTGGCCATCAGTACCCTAAAGGCCTTACTGTCACTCCAACTGTAAAGCTTCCCACCTTCAGCCATGTTAATAACAAAGAGTATAGCCCTATGTGATTTCTCTTTCAGGTTACTAACCCCTTGCACATTACCTCTCAATCTAGACAATACTACAACATTTTACACAAACTCCCGAGGCTTATCACAAGGTACAGACCAAGCCTCATACTCAGTGGAGACATCCACCCCAACCCAGGCCCATCCATCTCTGATAAATACACCCCCTCCACCAGTGACCTAAGCCCTAAAACTATAATCAGACCAAATAACTCTCTCTTGGCCTGTCATCTGAATATTAGAAGTATTAATAATAAGATACACAAATTGCATGCTCTCCTGGCTGTATACTCCCCTGAGATTCTCTGTCCATCTGAGACCTGGTTAAAGCCTAACACCACAGAAAATGAAGTGTTACCACCAGGGTATAATATACACAGGCTGGATCGTGCTTCCAGGAAGGGGGGGGGGGTAGCCGTACTCTACAAATCTGACCTGAATCTGAGCATAGTTGTTCATCAACCACCTCAGGTTAATAACTTGGAAGTACTTGCCACTAGACTACAACTCAACAAAAGGAAGTGCATCAACATCTGTATGTATATCCCCCCAGGCAACAATGTAGCCATGTTTGAAGATATTCTTCACTGGCTATCATGTCACTATCCCCAAGAAACCCTACTACTTGGAGACTGTAACATAGATTGGGGAACCTGTTCCTCAGAATCCCCTTCTACCCACATCAACCTACATGCCTTCACACAAACCATAACCACCCCTACCAGACTTGGTAAACCCAACCAAAACGATGGCATACTTGACTGGGTGCTAGTAAATAGTAACCCCCAACTGTACACCGCTGGTACCCTCCCCGATGACCTAAGTGACCACCTTCTTACTTACTTAAGCAAAAAGCCATCAACCAACAACAACCCTTACTCAAGAAAGTCAGAAACAAAAGGGACTTTGACCCTACCAAATTCCAACAGGAACTGAACTCCTGTAACTGGGCTATGCTAAAACACCTCCCCTTAGATGAAGCAGTTGTATTTTTTAACAACAAATTCCTTGAAATCCTAGATTTGCATGCACCTGTCCGCTCAAAGCATACTAAGTTAGAAATGGTACCCTGGCTTTCCAAAGAGACTAGACAAAAAATTATCAGTAGAAACAAAATATGGGCTCGATAGCGCTCCACCAAAGACCCCCATGACCATGTTAAATATAGGCAAGCTAGGAATCAAACTAAAAAATCCATAATGCAAGACAAAAAACAATACTACAGTAATTTACAAACTGCTAACCAGAATAATCCCCAAAAGTTCTGGGCAGGCCTGAATAAATTACTTCATCTTGGTAAAACATCGACACCTACCCCTGCCGCTGCCATTGATAAAACCCCTGAAGAAGTCTCTAATAGTTTTAACTGCTTTTTTACTGAGACAATTCAAGCCCTAAGCTAATCAGTTACCTCCTAGATCCTCTGGCCCTGACAGTATCACCTCCAAAAACCAACTCTTGTTCAGCCTTACACCAGTGTCCATGGCTCTAATTCAGTCCTTGATCAAAAAACTAAAACCTACCACCCTCTCCACCGACAAACTCCCAGCCGAGTACCTACAAATGTCAGCTGATACCATCGCCTATCCAATATCAATACTAATTAATCACACCATAGCAGAGGCTGAAATCCCAACCATTTGGAAGACATCCTACGTAATCCCACTGCATAAAGGAGGATCATCCACTGAATACTCCAATTATAGACCAATTGCCATACTTTCTCCACTTGCAAAGATAATGGAAAATGTATACATAAACAATTCATGCACCATCTAATCCAAAATCACCTTATGGCTGATAATCAACATGGCTTCCGACCTCACCACAGTACAACCTCAGCCCTACTGGCCTTCACCAATACCATAAATAATAACCAGAACAATAATTACATATCCTCAGCTCTCTTCTTGAATCTGTCCAAGGCATTTGACGTGGTCGATCACCAACTTTTGATTGACACCCTGCAAACTTTTGACCTAGACTATAAGACCCTTTAATGGTTTTCATCCTACCTCAGTGGGAGGCAACAAGCTGTTTCTCTGGCAGAACAAGCTCTCCAACCTGTTACCAAATACCCTTGGAGTACTACAAGGCTCCATACTAGGGCCCCTACTGTTTTCCATCTTTATTAATGACCTACATACTGTCATCCCTAATGTCACCTGCATTCAATACGCTGATGACTCCAACCTGGTTTGCTCAGCTACATCTCCCTCAGACTTGAGGTCTGCTACCCAGTCCACATTCAGTACTGTGGAAAACTGGCTCTCCGATCGGAGACTGTTATTAAACCAAAAAAAAACTAAAATGTTACTGTTCTCTCCAACACATAGGTCTACTGCTTTTAACTTCACCATATAATGCAAAATATGGCACAATAATCTCCCCTGATCCCTCTACAAAACCAGTAGGTGTCATCATTGACAACATCTTAAAGTTTGACCTACAAGTAAATCAAACTATCAAGACCATCAGTAAAAAAAACTTGGGTCTCTGTATAGAATAAAAGCCTTCCTAACCTCTCCAGCCAAGATTGCTATAGCTCGCTCTCATCTACTTGCTACACTGCTATATGCTTCCCTTTTCTCTCCAATCTAAACAAGACTGTACTCAACAAGACTGTCAACCTGTTATAATCGCATTGCCAGATTTGCCACTGGCCTGCCTTTTAGGATACACCACTGTATCAACCTCCAACAGCTTGGGTGGCTTGAACTACCCAATCTAATCCAATACAACCTTCTGATTATGGCCAATAAAATTCTCTATAACCCAAATCATACACCAGCTCTTAGGAACATGATCACCCCCTATAACAATCCAAGATTGCTTCGATCCTCAAATAAACTAGTAATTCAAACCATCAAAACTAACTAACAATGCAGCTGGTGATGCCCTGTTCGCAAACTCTACAAGTAGAGTCTGGATCCTACTTCCAGCTAACATCACAATGCTCTCCTCCATAGACCAGTTTAAAACAAAACTTAAACAACTGGCACTAAACTGGCTATGCCACTGTAATAAGTTTGGCTAGCACTAATTAAGAAATGTTGAATAAACTAGCAACCTAGTTACTATTTGTTCCCCATGTTGAAAACGGGGGTAACCTTTAACCTGTGAACTTGTCTATTCATGATTGTCTATGTATACTTTGTAAATATCTCTATATTGTTTCTACACTATTCTATTTACCTAGAGACTTTATTTTGTAATGAGTTTGTAATGTTTTTACTGTATCTGTTTATGCTGGAGCTTTCTCCCTGGGCCTCCACTGAAAATGGACATGTATCCAGTCGGACTATCCCGGTCAACAAATGTAAAATAAATAAGGTTACCACTTTGTGATCTGATCCGACCAGTGGGGACATTACACAAGAGGGGGGGCAATGTTCCTTTATATTTGTGAGTACCAGATCCAAGATATTTACACCCCTAGTAGGTGTGCAGACTAGCTGTTCCAGAGTGTTTGCATTGACAAAATCCAGGAATATTTGAGCTTGCATGTTAGTGGTTGTGTGTGTATCCCAGTTTATGGCGGGGTGGTTGAAATAACACATTCATTATGGTGTTTGGCTGAATTGTGACTCACTCCAGTACATTCAAGTATGTGGAATGGTTATCCTGAGTCAGGCAGGGAACTCTAGCTAACAAGAATATGGTATTAAACTTTACCTAAGGTTAGTTGGAGATGGAGTAGCTTAAGCATGTCATATTGTTTGACCAATCATGAGGTGTGCTTACTTCTTTATGTAGATGAGTACACCTCCACCTCTTGTCTCTTGTACAGTAGCTGGTCTAAATGTGTGGAAGGCATTATAGCCTTGTACTGTCGGAATGCTTTATGTGGCTTTAAACCATGTCTCAGTAACTGCACAGATGTCAACACTTTCCAGAGTGAGGGTTCTTCCAGGAAGTGCCGTTTCTTGTTGACGCAACTAGCAGTGAGCAGTAACACTTCTAGTTTTCAGTTCAATTTACTATGTTGGAAGATTTATCTGTTTTGGCATTGCCTAAAAAAGGCACTGTAGGGGTGGATGATAATTTGACCAGTATCCAAAAGCCTAACTGGGACAGGTGAGACCATCCCTGGCAAAGCAGCATGGTCTGTCGATCATGTCCTCCCAAGCTGACAAATATTGGATCCCCTTATAATGACACCAGTAAATAAACCAATTGTTAGTCAATCATCTTCTATTTGTGTTGTGATATACTTGGAGAAGGTACAATCTGCTCGATGCTAGGCTCATACCTGCCTGGGGCACACAATCTGACAGTTCTAGTATGTCTCTTCATAAGTCCAGGGAGGTACGTCTGAGGTGATTAACACTCACATGGACTATGACAGAGTCATATTGTACTTGTGGTTCAGTATCCTGAGTATATCTGTGATCTGATGGAACCTTGCCCCTGAGAGGTAACTGACCGTGATCATCTCCTTACTCAGCCTAGTGAGGGGGGCATCAGTGTGTATAATGGTAGAGTCTCCAGTGACCAGTATATTGGGTTGTGTGGCAGTTTGCCTTAAGGGCTTAGAGGTTGAAACATTTGTGAGATCTGGCTGTATGTCTCTTGGGGAGTGTTCTTTGTAGAGTGTTTGGGAGGTTGTTGAGGGCAGCATATGAGAGGACTTTGTTTGGGTAGGTTGCACTTAAGAGTTCAGTATATGTTAGTTTGTGTAGAGGTGTAGTGTATATGTTGCTTACAACCTGTTTGGAGATATTGGTGTCTGTATGCGAAAGATTTGCCTCCAAAGACATAGTTTAATTATATCTCTTGCATACTGTGTCAGTCTACTTAAGAATAAAGTGGTTGCCAGGGAACATGAGACAATTGCTACATTGTCTCAAGATGCCCATTTCCACCAGGCTGGTTACAAAAACAGGAAAGTGCACATTTCATGGATGTGGATCTTTCTTTTTTTTTTTTTTGTGATCTTTGAGAGGTAGTGCAGTCGGGGTTTAAAGTTGCTGATCTGGGAGGAGAGGTCTAGGAATGGTCTAAAACGACATACTTGGTAATGCTTCTCACTGGGCAAATTAGCCACTCTACACTCAACTAGATACTTGATAAAATAACAGAGAAAGTTTTATATGGACAAGAACAATTCTAAGTACCTACTTTTATACTAAGTATTGCAAACTTCTGCTGCACAGCTCAGCAGAGGTTATGGGAGATGAGTTGGAGAGGAATTCAATCAGTAAACAGTAAAAATGCAATATGTGTGTATATTAGGTTCATATCCTCCAGCTATTAACAGTTATGTCACTGGTGAGTTATACTACAAGACTGTGCTCCCAGACCAAGTAAATAATCAGTAAAAAGCAGTAGAAATAAAATAATTGAGGCTCAGACCCTGCATCATCTCACAGTTCTCACGTTATTGAGTGATACTACAAGGCTAAGGTTCCCAGACAAAGTAAAATGCAAGCAGAAAAGATGAAGTAGAAATGTAATAAATGAGGCTCAGATCCTACATCAGTTCATGATGCTCTCACTGTTGTGTGTGATACTAGAAGACTAAGCCCCCTAGACCAAGTAAGTAAACAATAAAAAGCAGTAGAAATTAAATAAATGAGGCTTAGATCATACAGCATCTTGCAGCTCTCCGACTACTTTGAGGGGTACTACAAGGCTAACGTCCTAAACCAAGTTAAAAATGCAAACAGTTGACTTTTGGTTAAAATAAGGTAAATGCAGAAAAGAACAATACACAATTCAGATTAACACTGAATATTTCAGTGTGCACTATTTGAAAGTGGATGGGAGTGCCTTATCAGTTTGAGCTATCAGTGCCCAGCAGCACTGGGAGGGGCTGGTAAAGTCTAAGTTACAGTAGAGGTGGGCGGCTAAAAAGGTACCGCATTTAAAAGCACATCGAGTTGGGTGGGTGAATGAGAACAAATCCAAAAATCATTGCAGTCAAACACTAGTTTTAAATTCAGAACTCTTGTAGCTGAAGAGGAATGCAGGTGAATACCTTAAATAAGAAAACTGTTTCTTAGCTTCTCCCACTATTTAGATAGATTTAATTCCTATTTGGTCAATAAATGCAAAAGGAATGTTTGCTAACTGATCCTAACCAACAACTGTTAAGACTTAAAGAAAAAAAAAACTATGCAGTAAATAAAATACAAAACAGTAGTGATCACTAAAATACTGAATAAACAAGTGCAATAATTATAGCTTCATAGGTTAGTAGTATGCTAGTTGTCTTTGCAGGCCATTTTATACCAAGCCATTTTCTCTTTTTGCTCAGGATAACCTGTCCCATGTAGTCGTAGATTGGCCTTACCTATCCCATGGTTGATGGTTATTCTCATTAGGGGTAATATATAATTAAGGGCATACCATAGTTAATTTGAGGCAACCCATGCATGAGATAAAGGATTTAGGAGCTGCCTCTGTCCATCAGCAGGACAGGGGGCACTTCTGTGATGAATTTTCTGTTTCCCATCTATAGATCTAAGTTCCTGCTGAATATGGACAGGGGTGAACTTTGTTTTATGTGGATGGGGGAGTCTGTTCCATAGCAGTGGTATTCTCTGCAAGAGATACCTGTCCCTCCAAGCCATTCTGTTGATGTTGCAGAAGAGGCCTAGACTATATCCGATGCCATTTGAATTGCTCATGTGCAGCAAATCCACCAGTAATGGATTGGAGGTTACCTTGCATGCCAGACACAGGTCACCTCTTACGAGTTTGTAGGGTACTGAGTATAATGACAGGGCTTTGAGTCAGTCCATGTAGGACATGTTGTTTATGCCTTGAATCCTTTTAGTAAGGTATTTCTGTGGGCCTTCCAGTTACTGCATGTGTCTGGACAGATACATGCCAAAGGGGGCATTATATGCAATGAATAGCCTAATGAGGGCTGAGTAAAGTGAGACAATGATATCCCTAGATCTAGACGCAATCCCTTTGTTTGTAAGCTATGCAATATAGAATGACTTTCTTACAACAATGGACACACATATACTGGTCAAAGATTGGGTCATTGTCCAAATAAGTTCCCAAATAACTGGGTCAAGTCTTAGGGGGCATATGGTCAGTGTGGTAGTTCCCTAGGGTAGATGATGTCCCAAAGGTTACAGTAATGCATTTTGTAGCATTTAGTGCCAGTCCATGATTTTGGCACCAGTTATTTATTTGAGACAAATCTGCCTGCAAGATGGCTACGTCATTTGTGGATTCATTGACTGCTCCAGCTTGCAGTCATCTGCAAACTTAGTCAGACAGAGCCCTTTGATATTGGCTTTTACTCCAGAAGCCAAACAGGAGAGTTTCCAGCACAGAACCATGGGGAACTCCAATGATGACTGGTCTTCTTGAGGAGTTTAACTTCCTCAGTTTTGATTATCTGCATCCCATCTATGAACCAGTTGGCAATCCAGCAGGTGATGTAGGGGTTTATTCCTAGTTCATTTTGCTTTTCTACCATGCCTTACTGGGGAATTGTGTAAAAAGATGTGGCTAGGTCTAGGTATGTGGTGTGTTGTACCGTTTTGCCTTCATCCATTGCTTTGCTCATCTTTTCAAAAGAAAATCACCAGTTTGAGTAAGCATGACCTGCCCTTGAATCCAAATTGAGATGGCTCCAGTGTTTGGAGGTTCCTTATGTCCTGCTATATTAGTTCCATGATAAGTCTTTCCATGGCTTTGCATATGAGGCTGGTCAGATTTATGGGTCTGTAATTGTCTGGGATATGTGGAAGGTCCTCCTTTATGCAGGGGAAGGACTGTAGCTGTTCTGCGTTCACTTGGTGCAAAACCTGTACTGAGGCTGAGATTGAACAGTGTTGTTAGGGGTGTGGCTAAATCGTACATTATTCTATTTAATATGCATCAAGGGATCTTGCAAGGACCTCTCCATGCAGTATTTTTAGATTTAATAGCACTTTTAGGACTTCTTGTGTGATAGCCAGATGTTGGACAGTTTCAGGTATATCATCAGGAACAGATGGAGGGGAGAGAGAGGTAAAGTTAGAGCTAAATTTATTGGCCAGTAGAGTTCACTATATGTTCTGCCTCACTGTAGGTAACATAATTGGCAATCAGCTCAGCACATTGCTGCATTACACTGTTGAGATTACAAACATAACTAAAACCTCAAAATCAATACAAACATGATAAAAAATTAATTGTAATTGTCTTTTGCTTGAGTAGCTGTTTTAGCCTTAAAATCAGCTTTGGTGGATTTTTGTAAGCTCCTGGGTAGTTTATTTCAGTGATAAGGACTCTACCATTCTCTGAATTACTCTTCTTACTTTTGGTCAAAATTCTTTTCCTTTCATTATAAAGCTTGTTGATATGGGTTCCATCATGTGGGTTTGTTTCTCAGGTTTGCCCTGCATTTGTTCCAACTTTGAACAGCTGCAATCTCTGCAGTTGTTTACATGCTGGCATAGTGTGATGGTGTACATTTCTGCATATTCTGTGAAGTTCAAAGAACTTCTCTTCCGCAGGACAAAAATAGATCTATATCTAGATCTACTTCTAAGATTTTCCACTCAGACTTTGGTCACTGCAAGGGAATACCTCAGGATTTTGGATAGCCCGCAGTCAGCCAGAATACCAAAGTCCTTGGTATATGACGGCTGCCCTCCGTATTAAGCCTGAAGTCAGGTATAAAGGCAGGCAGCCAACGTCATTTCCTCAGTCTTTCTTGCCACGGAGCCCGAAGCAGAAGCAATTTGCACGAGTGCCGGTCGGCCAATTACCTCCTTTTTGTATTTTGACTTCTAAAGTTGAAGACATCCTCAAATATGTACCCCATTGGGGACCCTTTTTTCTTGCTTTAACGAATGTCAGAGAAAATTGATAACTGTCTTGGTGGAAAACAGATTCCGCATCGTGATTTTCATTATTACTGTATTACTTGTTTGGGCCTTGAGCACGACATCCCAAATTGTGATTTCTGTGCTTTTCCATAGAGCTAGGATTTTGTATAAGTACTTTGGAGTTTGGCCTGAGTTTGATGGTATGGCGTCTTCTGGTCTCCCGTCTTCGGATGTGCCTAAGAAGAAGGATAAGGACCGCGACAGGCCTAGGGTTAAATTAACCAATGACATCCCTGTTAAGTTGGTTGTCGGTCCAGCGGCAGCCAATGAGATGCTTTCCTTGCCCCTGCAGTCCACTGATGTTCAGCAGCAGGCATCTTCGGAGGCTTTTCCCGAGTCCTCCATTTCTCAGGCTTCTACCTTGCCATCGGACCCTCTGCCAGTCGTCGCCTCTGATGGCTCCGGAGCCACTAGGCAGGTGCCAGTGTCTGAGGCCTCTTTTCTCCACCCGGAGACCATATTCAGACCGACGACGACAGCCCACATTTCTGTGGTGGCTAGGCCTCCGAGTCACTCTGGCTTTCTAGTAAGTCTCTCTGCAGAAAAGCTGCTACTAAACAGACGTCTGCCCTCCCCTCAGTTATCTCAGGCTCAGATGGTTAAGATGGCTAGTGATCTCTTAACTCTTATCAGGGGCTCTCAGCCTCCTTCTAAGAGGGCTAGGGAATCATCCCCAGATGATGTTCTTCGTTCCCCATTGCTGCAGTCCTTACTATTGGGTATAGTCCGCGTCCAGTCGGCCCGAATACCAGAGTATAAGGCTGACGTCGGTCAGAGCACATTAGACTGACGTCAGTACGTCAGGGTACTAATGCGCATGACCGACGTCATATCCTCAGTCTTTTTTGCCGCATGGTCCGATGCAGAAGCAGTTTTGCGAGTGCAGGTTGGCGTTCTGAAATATTTCCGAAACCGGAGTTTCAGACCGAAACAGAGTTGGCTAAGTACCCCGTTGGGGAACATTTTGGTTTTTTCTTGCCTCAGTATTTAACCGGATGTCAGAAAAAGTGAATAACTGTATTTCTTGTGGGAAACAGATACCTCATAGGGATTACCATACCTTGTGTATACCTTGTTTAGGGCCTGAGCACGACGTTGTTGGTTGCCGCTCTTGTGCTAGGTTTAACAAACGCACTATTAAGAGGAGGTTAGACTGTGCCAGGTTAGTGTTTGGGAAGCGTTGCAATTATAAAATGCCGCCGGATGCTCCGGCGCCCGCTTCCAAGAAGCGCAAGGATAAAACAGCGAAGCCTAGGGTTGATGAACCGGCAGTCCCGGACGTCGGTTCTTTAGAAGGCTCGGTGGAGCCTGAGGTTTTGCCAGGAGTTTCCATGGAGTCTCAGGCAGAAACTTTACTGTTACAGGATGTGCCTTCTCAGGAGGTAGGCCAGGCTGAGGGGGCTTCTCAGGTAACTGTTCTTCCCTCTCTTCCCAAGGTAGTTAGAGCCTCTCCTTCTGTTGCCAAAACTTCTTTGAGAGGTAGGCCAAGTTCAGCTTCAGTGGGGGCTTCTCCTAGCATTTCGGGTTCTGTACCTAAGAAACATATGCTTAAAATGGCAGAAGATTTGATTACTATGATTAGAGGTTCTATGCCCCCTCCTGATAAGAGGCCTAGGGTGGAACAGGAGTTTGATAGTTTTGAACAGTGTTCAGAGGCTTCAGAGTCTTCTGCGGAAGACTTGCAGGAGTATCCTACTTATTCTGATTCTGATGTGGATGATTCCACTCCTACAGCTTCTCCTCCTGAGGATTTCTCATTTTCAGAGACACTGCATTCCATGAGGGAGCACTTTAAATGGGAAGGCCAGGATTACTCTGATTCCAGGAAAAGGCTTAGGGAATTCTTGTTTTTACCCCAGCATAGGCCCTTAGCTATTCCTCCTGTATTGAATGTGGTGGAAGATGTTTTGCAGAGGCTTCCCTGAACCCTGACTCTTTGCCTCCTGCTCCTGTTAAACCTGATAGGTATTATAGGGTGCCCAAGCTCATAAGTATTTGTTTAAGAGTCCTAGGGCGGACCCAGAAACTGTTTCTCAGGGGCCTAAAGGTGTTAAGGCTTCTGTGGTTAAAAATCCTGTTCCCACTGATAAAGAGGCAAGGGCTTTGGATAGGTGGGGAAAGAAAGTGTATACTTCTTCCACTCTAGCCATGAGAGCGTTGAATTGTCAGTTTCACATGCTAAAATATCAGAATTATCTCCTTTCACAATTGAAATCTAAGGTGGATGCTTTGGCGGAAGGTATTGAGTGTAAAGAGTTGCTGGATTTGGTTCATGTGTCTGAACAAGTGGGTAAGCATTCTTTGCAATGTGGTTTTGATGCTGTACAGGCCTCCTCGAGGGTGGCTGCCACTAGTTCTGTTCTTCGCAGGCATGCCTGGTTGAGGGATCAGAATTTAGCTGAGCATGTTAAGACAAGGATTTTGGATGCTCCTTTACAGTCTGATGTGTTGTTTGGATCACCTGTGGAAGCAGTTTTAAAGAAAATGGAGGACAAAGCTAAGTCTATGCAAACTGTTAAAGATTTTTGCAGGTGCAGCCACCAAGTTTAGTAGAAATTGGCCTGCTAAGGGGTGGACATATCCTGCTTATGATTCCCAGTCTAGGGGTAGGTCTAGACGTGGTAGGGGCAGGGCTCAAGGTTCTTTAGGCCTAGAACAGGAGTTCACCTGCTCAGACTTCTGGTGAGGGCAGGGGCCAGTCCTTTCGTAAACAGACCCAATGACCTGCCTTTTCAGCTGCCAGTAGATTCTCGTCTGGCAGCTCCTTTGGGAGGAAGACTGTCTCTTTTCAAAGAAAATTGGGATTTAATTACTCAAGACAAATGGGTGTTGGATATCATTCATCACGGTTACAGATTTTATTTCCATACAATGCCCCCTTTCAGAGGCATGCCAGACGTTCCTCCTCCACAAAGAAAAGAGGCTCACAAGCAAGTTTCTCAGTTACTCCAGATGGGGGCCATTCAGCCAGTCCCTGTATCAGAAAGGGGCCTAGGATTTTATTCTCGCCTGTTCCTAGTACCAAAGAAGGGGAACACGTGGAGACCAATTTTGGATTTATCTCTCCTCAACACTTATCTGGACATTCCCAAGTTCAAGATGTTGACGTTACAACAGCTGTTACCTCTGCTGGGCAAAGATCACTGGATGGTAACTTTAGATCTCAAGGAAGCTTACCTTCATGTGCCTATAAGGCTAAGTTGCAGGAAGTATCTGCGGTTTCGAGCTGGAAATTCTCATTATCAGTTCTCTGCATTGCCCTTTGGCTTATCTACTGCCCAGAGTATTCACAAAGGTTCTGGCTCCAGTGATAGCTTACTTCAGGCTTCAAGGAATTCAAATCTATCCTTACTTGGACGACTGCCTGATTCTGGCTCAAGAAAAAGAAGACCTTCTACAGCATCTGGAATATGTTATAGCAGTGCTAAGATGCCTAGGGTATTCTGTGAACGAAATAAAGTCCAGTCTAGTACCCTCTCAAGACATGTGCTTTCTGGGTGTGAGACTGAATACAGCAGCCCAGATGGCCTTTTTAACCCCGGACAAACAAAAGAGTTTATCACTTTACTTCCATCAACTATCTCATCAGTCCGTGCTGACTGCAAGGACAGTCCTTCAAGCATTAGGGTTCATGGCATCTTGTATTCTGGTGCTTCCCAATGCCAAACTGCATATGAGGAAGCTACAATGGTATCTCAAAATGTATGGACACAGCACTGCCAGGATTTGGACACTGTCATTCAAATAATACCTTGCCTTCAAAAAGAATTTTTGTGGTGGGCTCAGGAATGTCACCTAAACAAGGGACTCTCTGTGACCCGGCCAGAGGCGAGTCAGATTTTAACGACAGATGCCTCGGACATTGCTTGGGAGCTCATCTAAATGGAAAGTGGATACAAGACAAGTGGCCTGCCAGACTACAGCATCTACATATCAACATGAAGGAGATGTTAGCAGTCCAGTTTGCATTAGTGGCTTTCAAGGAGTTACTTCTTCCAGGGCAGGTGTTGATTCTAACAGACAACACAACTGTCATGTGGTACATCAACAAGCAAGGGGGAACACATTCTTATCCTCTATGCAGGCAAGCAATGATTTTATGGGAGACTGCGCTAAGCTTGCAACTAACTCTTCAGGCAAGGTTTCTGCCGGAGCACAGAACTCCTTAGCAGATGTGTTAAGCAGACAAATCATGGATCCCCACGAGTGGAAACTGGATCTTCATGTATTTCAGAAATTGACAGTGTCATGGGGAACTCCAGACATAGATCTGTTCGCTTCTCCACTAAACCACCAGCTGCCACAGTATTGCACAAAGGGGTTTCATCACACAGCTTGGAAAGTGGATGCTCTGTCTTTCAGTTGGAAAAACCTTCATGTGTATGCCTTTCCTCCTCTGCCTCTTCTTCCAAAGGTACTATTAAAGGTCAGACAAGACAGGCCAAGGATGATTTTGATAGCTCCAGATTGGCCTCGGCAACACTGGTACCCACTACTACGGAGTCTGGTAAGGAAGCCTCCATGGCCTTTACCTCTGATTCCTCATCTGTTATCTCAGAAGGATGGTCATCTGCTCAATGTCAAGCTTCACTCTCTTCATCTAACAGCCTGGCATATTCTGTGTTGAAACACAGCAGGTCTCAACTTCCTCAACAAGTTTTAAATGTGATTATGGAAGCTAGAAGACCTAGTACAAGGAAAGTGTACGCAGACAAATGGAAGAGATTTTTATTTTGGAGTACAGCAAAGAATTTGCAGGTTTCTGAGCCTAATTTGAGTGTGGCTCTTCAATATCTTACTGAGTTATTGGACAAAGGTTTGTCCTTCTCTTCCATTAAGATTCATGCTGCAGCAATTTCAGCTCACTATGATTGTGACCCACCATTGTTTTCGCATCCTTTGTTCAAGCAGTTTCTTAGAGGGGCAAAGAATATAAGACCCCCACGTAGAGCTCCTACTCCTGCCTGGGATCTCAATTTTGTGTTGGAAAAACTTACTCTACAACCTTTTGAGCCTGCGGCTACTGCTGAATTGAAATACTTGTCATGGAAGACTGCTTTTCTGTTGGCTATTACTTCTGCAAGAAGGGTGTCTGAGTTGCAGGCCCTTATGGCAGTAGAGCCATTTTGATTTTCCATAAGGATAGGGTATCATTACGTACTAATCCTTCCTTTATGCCTAAGGTGGTTTCTAGTGTGGCTTTAAACCAAACTATTCATTTGCCTACTTTTTATGCAGACCCCCAAAATAAAGGGGAAAAGATTTTGCACACTTTAGATGTACACAGGCAATTGCGTTATTATTTAAGCAGGACTAAGGATTTCAGGCAGTCTCAGCAGTTGTTTGTTTCTTTTGCTTTGAGTTCACAGGGCAAGCCTGTGTCAAAACAAACTATTTCTAGGTGGATTGGCTTTTGCATTGCATTTTGTTATTCCCATCATGGCAAGGATATTCCAGCTGGGATTAGGCCTCATTCCACTAGGGCTACTGCCACTTCAACAGCATTTCTAAGGGGTGGCAACTAAGGATATTTTGGAAGCAGCTACTTGGAGTTCAGTGCATACTTTCTCTAAGCATTATCACCTTCCTATCTACTCTAAGTCTAGGGCTGGTTTTGCCACAGCTGTTTTGCAAGGCATGTTGTCAGCTCCTGCTTCTTTATGATTTGCCAGCCTCCCTTACCTCTGCTTTGGGATTCTACCCAATAGTAAGGACTGCAGCAATGGGGAATGAAGAACATAGTACAGTTTTGTACCTACCATAAATGTAGATGTTCGAGGATCCCCATTGCTGCAGTCCAATTTACCCTCCCTCCTTCCCCTCTGTGTTTAGGGGTGGTTGTGTAGGTGAGGTTACATGCTTACATTTTTGTATATATTCTTGTATATATTGTACATATTTTTGGTGCAGGTATTTTGGGCCTTGTCTTTTTAGGGTCTTCTGACATCTGGGGCAAGAAAAGACTGAGGATATGACGTCGGTCATGCGCATTAGTACCCTGACGTACTGACGTCAGTCTAATGCGCTCTGACCGACGTCAGCCTTATACTCTGGTATTCGGGCCGACTGGACGTGGACTATACCCAATAGTAAGGACTGCAGCAATGGGGATCCTCGAACATCTACATTTATGGTAGGTACAAAACTGTACTTTTTGTTTGCCTCAGACTCAGAAGTTTCTAGCAACTCTGCTGATGAAGAAGGACAATTCTCGGCTTTTTTCTGGCTTTGAGGACTGATGCCGAAGACTTTCCATCCCTTCTGCCTCCCCCCAGAAGATTTCTCTTTTGGGGATACTCTGAATACCCTCAGGGAGCATTTTAGATGGAAAAGTCAGGATTTCACTCAG
Source organism: Protopterus annectens (assembly GCF_019279795.1). Taxonomy (NCBI): domain Eukaryota; kingdom Metazoa; phylum Chordata; order Ceratodontiformes; family Protopteridae; genus Protopterus; species Protopterus annectens. The sequence goes on along the minus strand of NC_056733.1, from coordinate 1,875,984,306 downwards.
TCTAAGAAGCGGATTAGGGAGTTCTTGGATTTGCCTCAGCATAAGCCTTTGGCTATTCCTCCGGTTTTGGAAGTTATTTTCATGGAGAATTCTTTGACTCTTAATTCTATTCCTCCTGCTCCCAGAAAGCCTGACAGGTATTATAGAGTTCCTGATTCTCATCAGGTCCAAGAGTCCTACTGCTGATCCAGAGATTATTTCTCATGGCCCTAAGGGTGTTAAAGCCATGGTTGCTAAAAATCCTGTTCCTTCTGACAGAGGGAATCTAGGGCTTTAGATAGGTGGAGTAAAAAGGTCTATACTTCTTCCACCCTGGCTATTAGGTCTGTTAAATGTCTCTTTCATATGCTTAAGTATCAGCAGCATACTTTGGAAACTATCAAGACTAAAATTGCAGGTGTTCCTTCCCTGATGGAGAATAAGGACATGCAAGACTTATTGAATTCTGCCACTCTGGTTACTAAACATTATCTCCATTGTGGGTTTGACACTTTGGAGGCTTCTTGCAGAGCAGCGGCCACTGGTTCTGTTATCAGAAGACATGCTTGGCTCAAGGAACAGCTCTTTTCCGAACCTGTGAAGTCTAAGTTACTGGACGTGCCTTTGCATAAGGACAATCTTTTTGGATGCAAACCAGAAGGTGTTGAAGAAGCTGGAGGATAAGGTTAAATCTATGCAAACTGTTAAGGACTTTCTGCAAGTTCAGCCTCCTCGTTTTAGCAGGCATTACCCTTTTAAGAGTTGGACTTTTCCTGACCCTAGTAAACAGGGTCATCCTAGATCCAGGGGCTACAGGTCTTCCAGGGGACAGACTTTCACCCCTCACAAGGCTAAACACTGGCAGGCTTCATCTTCTAAATCTGGGAGTTCTGACTTCCCAAAGCAAACATTCTCAATGACTCCAGCTTTCCCCTACTTGCCTTTGCGGGCCCAGGGTTTCCTTTGGGGAGAAGGTTAGCCATTTTTGCAGATGTCTGGCACACTATCATGGACGACAAATGGGTGCTAAAAATAGTTTCCCAAGGCTGCAAATTCTCCTTTCACACCTTCCAGGTCCTCAAAGGATACCCAGATATTCCCCCACTTCAAAGGGCAGAAGCAGAAATCCAAGTTTCTTCCTTGCTAAACCTGGGAGCAATAGAGCCAGTTCCTGCACTTCAGATAGGCCAGGGTTTTTACTCAAGACTTTTCCTGGTTCCCAAAGAAAGGGGGACCTGGTGCTCTGTTCTGGATTTGTCCATTCTAAACACATTTCTGGTGATTCCCAAATTCAAAATGCTCACCCTTCAGCAGTTGCTGCCAATGCTGGCCAAGAATTCCTGTCTGGTGACTTTGGACCTAAAGGAAGCTTACTTGCACATCCCTATAAGAGAAAGCTGCAGGCAGTTCCTTCATTTCAGATCGGGGAACAGGCACTTCCAGTTCTCTGCGCTGCCCTTTGGCTTATCTACTGCTCCCATAGTTTTTACAAAATGTCTAGCTCCAGTCATTGCCTTTTGCAGGCAAAGAAACATTCAAATTTACCCTTACTTGGACGATTGCTTTATTCAAGCAAACTCTCCAGAGCAACTTCTAAAGGATTTGGACTTTGTAAAGAACTGTCTCACCTCTTTGGGCTGCACAATCAACGAAAAGAAGTCAAAATTGGTACCCACCAGGGAGATTGTATTCTTGGGAGCGAGTCTGAACACAGCCGCTCAGATGGTATCCCTCCCTCAAGAGAAACAGATGGATCTTTAGAATTACTTCAAGGACTTGGAGAGCATGACCCCGGCTATCTGCAAGCCAATTCCTGCAAGCCCTGGGGTTCATGGCTTCATGTATTCTAATGATTCCATATGCAAGACTGCATATGAGGAAAATACAATGGTACCTCAAAACCCTTTGGCGTCAATACACTCTGGATTTAGACTTTATTCTTCCTCTGGTTCCCTGCCTGCAGACGGAGTTCCTTTGGTAGGCAACGGCCTGTGCACAGAACAAAGGCCTACTTTTCTGTCCACCTCCTGCCAGCCAGACTCTCACCACAGATGCCTTGGACTACGCTTGGGGAGCACATCTAGAGGGCACATGCATTCACGGAACTTGGACCTATCAACAAGCTCAACTGCACATAAATCTGAAGGAAATAATGGCAGTTCAGCAGGCCTTGATGGCTTTCAGGCATCTTCTCTCTGCTGGTACTCTTCTAGTCAGGACAGACAACACTGCAATCATGTGGTACATCAACAATCAGGGAGGGACTCACCTGTGCAGACAAAGCATGAGACTATGGTCCATGGCAGCCTCTTTGGGCATTCATCTGATAGCCCAGTTTTTTCCAGGAAGGCTCAACACCTTGGCAGAACAATTGAGCAGGCAGGTCTTAGATCTTCACAAGTGGCAACTAAACAGGGACATCTTCCATCGCATCATTCAACGTTGGGACACTCCTCAGGTGGATCTCTTTTCTTCTCTGGCCAACCACCTTCTTCCAACCTTTTGCACCAGGGATCATCACGACAAAGCTTGGGAAGTGGATGCTCTGTCTTTCCCCTGGACACAGCTATCGATCTATGCATTCCCTCCTCTGCCTCTTCTACCCAGAGTGCTGGGGAAAAGGGACGAAAACCCAAGGGCCATCATCATAGCTCCAGACTGCCCCAGGCAGCATTGGTATCCACTTCTTCGCAATCTCTCCCATTCTCAGGTTTGGCATCTTCCCCTGATACCAAATCTCTTGGCTTAGGACAGAGGAAAGATTCTGCATCCTCGCCTTCAGACTCTACATTTGACTGCCTGGCTCATAATTTAAGCCTTTGTCAACAGGTAGTTGAAGTCCTTCGTGAGGCCAGGAGGCCTAGTACTAGGAAATTTTATGCAGATAAGTGGAAAAGATTCTCCATTTGGATACAAACTAGAGGAGAAGACCCATCTCAACCTACTCTTCCTGTAATTCTTTATTATCTTTCAGGTTTACTTAATGGCGGACTTTCCTTTTCTTCTACCAAGATTCATGCTTCCGCTATTTCTGCTCACTGTTCCTTTGAACAACCCATTTTTTTTCATCCCCTGATGAAACAGTTCCTCAGGGGAATTAACAATTTAAAGCCTCCCAGAAGGGCACCTATTCCTGCTTGGAATATTAATTTTGTGCTTGAGAAACTTACTCTGACTCCCTTTGAGCCTGCTGCCTCAGCAGATTTGAAGTTTTTCTCCTGAAAACTGCTTTTCTTTTGGCCATTACTTCAGCTAGAAGAGTGTCTGAGCTGCAGGCCTTAATGGCAATAGAGCCTTTTATCACTTTCCATGTGGATCGGGTTTCTCTTCGGGCTAATCCTTCTTTTATGCCTAAGGTGGTTTCTAGCCCGACTCTTAACCAGTCTATCCACCTGCCTACCTTCTTTCCTAATCCTCAGAGTAGAGGAGAAAGGTTGCTACATTCTCTGGATGTGCATAGGCAACTTAGATTTTACCTGGATAGGACTAAACCTTTCCGAAAGTTAGATCAGTTATTGGTCAGTTTTGCTCCTGGAGCCCAGGGCAAAGCTATTTCTAAACTGACTATTTCTAAGTGGATTGCTTATTGTATTCACTTTTGTTACTTACAGCATGGCAAGGTTCCTTCTCAAGGCATTAGGACCCATTCTACTAGAGCTACATCTAGCCTCAGCAGCTTTTCTTAGAGGTGTACTTACTAAAGACATCCTGGAAGCTGCTACCTGGACCTGTGTCCACACTTTCACCAAGCATTACAGTTTGCTCTTGTTTTCTTAGTCCAGGGCTGGTTTTGCCAGTGCAATGTTGCAGGGCATTCTTACCAACCATTAATCAATGTTGTTCCTCCTCACTTTTTGTTTTTACCTGGGCTTTGAAAATCAACCCATTGCTAAGGACTGCAACAGTGAAACATAATGAACATAGTACAGTTGTGTACACTTACCATAAATGTAGATGTTTGAGTGTACTCACTGTTGCAGTCCTGCCCCCCCCCCATCCCTCTTTTTTCCTAGGGCACAGACTGGATTTTTTCTTTACCTGGTCTTACTTTTTTGGGGGGCTCCTGATAGTTATGGCAAGAAAAACTGAGGAAATGACATTGGCTGCCTGCCTTTTATAAGTGACGTCCTGGCGTCAGGCTTAATCTGGAGGCAGTCGACATCATATACCAAGGACTTTGGTATTCTGGCCGACTGCAGGCTACCAGAAGCCGGATAACCCATTTGTAAGGATTGCAACAGTGAATACAATCGAACATCTACGTTTATGGTAAGTGTACACAACTGTAGTTTCTCATGATACTTTTGACAAGACATGGAAAACATGCTGTGATATCTGAAGTCTTTTTGGTCTCAACACCAATATTTGTTTTTTTTTTTTAATTCCCAGTGCTGGATTTGTCAGAAACGAAATCACTAAATCCCCTTCTTCCTTCCTGCTCCAAAGTAGTCAGTCACGCAGATGCCTTGGACTTTGATTGGGGAGATTTCCAGGAAGCCTGAAAGTGCAAGGTGTATGGGACACCAAGGACAGAGAAAAGCGCATAAATACAAGAGATGTTTACGTTGATCAAGGAACTCAACTTTCTTGAATCATCTTTTCTGGATCACTTCCAAGTGTTTACAGACAGTACCGCAGTTGTATGGCACATCATTAAGCATGGAGGAACCAGGTCATACACCCTCCATAAACTAGCCATGTTAGCTTGGGATATAGTTTCACAGCACAATCTTACTCTACAGGAATCCTACATTCCATCAGAGCAAAATTGTGTGGCAGACAAGCTGAACAGGACAAGGACAGGCTTTCATGAATGGAAAATAGATCAGGAGTAGTTCCTAAAGTAGACCTATAATGCCTCTGAAAAATCAGTTGACAAGACTCCATGCAAAAAAGCCTGGAAAGACAGATGCCTTTTCCTTTCCTTGGATAGGAATATTCCTTTATGCTTTCCCACCATTTCTACTGATATCCCAGACACTGAATCTCACAAGGTCATTGTGGTGACTCCCTTCAGGACCAGGCAACAGTGGATGTTCTTCGTGTTTCACTGCTGCAGTCATTACATTTGGGTTATCCGCTTGCAGGTAGCCCTCAGTCGGCCTGATTATCAAAGTCTTGTGTCTGCGTCAGTTGCTGTCTCATTTTCCATGACGTCAGGTAGTCAGGGGTATAAAGCATGCAGCCAACACCATTACATCAGTCTTTCTTGCCGTGTGGTGCCAGAAGCAGTTCACAAGTGCCGGTCGGCCGACTCCTGAAATTTTCGTTTTCGAGTTTCAGATTCAAAGTCTTCAACAAAGCTAAGTACCCCATTGGGGATCCTTTTTCTTGCTCTAAACCAATGTCAATAAAAGTTAACAATTGTATTACTTGTGGAAAGCAAATACCTCATAAAGGTTTTCATTAGTTCTGCATTCCTTGCTTAGGCCCAGACCACGATGTCCCTCGCTGTTGGTTTTGTGCATTATTCAATCCTCAAACTATTCATCATCAGTTCATTTTCGCATCTAACTATTTTGGTACTCGGTTCAATTATCCAGAAATGGCTATGGTAAGCCATCCGACTACCAACATTCTGAAAAAATGTAAAGATAAAGACAGAGACAGACCACATAGGTCCAAAGCTGCCGACGACGCTTCCGTTAAGCTAGTCGCCAGTTCGCCGGTACTCAGTGAGATGTTTTCACAGCCCCTGATACCTGCTACTTCAGATTCGCAGGCCTCTACTGAGACCCATTCGGAGTCCGGTATGCAGCGAGATGCTTCTTCGACTATGGAACCTGCGGATGTCTCTACCTTGGATGGGTCCAGAGCCGCTGTGCAGGCACCGGCTTCTAAGGGTGTATTCAGGCCTACTGACTTGCATATCAAACCAACGCCATCTTCTTCTTCAAGGCCTAAAACTCCATCCATGCCTAGAAAACTGACGCCCAGACCGCATGGTCAGGTCCCTATGCCTAAAAAACAAATGATAAGAATGGCTGAAGACCTTATTACTCTAATCATGGGAAGAGACCCTTCTCCCTCTAAGAGACCTAGAACTGATTTTCTTTCGATTTACCCTTATCTGCCTATGAGGATTCTGATGCAGAGGACTCCATTCACTCTGCTTCCCCTCCAGAAGATTTCTCTTTTGGTGAAACTTTGCTTACTGTTGGGGAGCATTTTCACTGGGAAAGCCAGGATTATTCTGACTCCCAAAAAGAGGCTTAGGGAATTCTTACTCCTACCTCAACACAGACGTTTAGCTGTCCCTCCTGTACTGGACATTGTAGATGATGCCTTCTTGGAATCTAGCCTAGCCCCAGACACTTTACCTCCAGCTCCCAGAAGGCCTGACGGGTATAAGAGTACCTGACTCTCACAAGTTTCTCTTTAAGAATCCTACTGCGGATCCAGAGACCATTTCACAGGGATCCAAAGGCATTAAGGCTAATACTGCCAAAAACCATACCCCCTCTGACAGAGATTCCGGGGCCCTGGACAGATGGGATAAGAAGGTATACACTTCTGCTACTTTGGCCGTTGGTCCTTAAACTGCCAGTTTCATATGTTAAAGTATTAAGCAGCATATTATTGGATTACTTAAACAGAAAATGATGCTGATTCTTGACTGTGCTGAAAATAAAGAATTACAGGATTTAATGCATTCTGCTGAACAAGTTGGTAAACATACTTTGCAATGTGGTTTTGATTCCTTAGAGGCATCTTGCAGGGCTGCTGTCACTGGGTCTGTACTTAGAAGGCATGCTTGGCTTAAGGAGCAAACTTTGCCAGATCATGTTAAAGCTAAATTACTGGATGCTCCCTTAAACCAAGACCACCTGTTTGGCAACAAAGCAGAAGTAGTACTTAAAGATGGAGGAAAAACCTAAATCTATGCAAACTGTTAAAGATTTCCTGCAAGTACAACCTCCAGGGTTTAGTAGGCACTGGCCTTCTAAGAATTGGTCTTTTCCTGTCTCTTCCAGGCCTTCTCAGTCCAAACCCAGGGCCAGAAGACCACCCAGGCTTCAGTCTCAAGGTACTCACAGGCCTAAGCAGTGGTGGGAGGCTCCCACTTCCAAAGCTGGAAGTAGTAAGACACCCCCCCCCCCATGGTAAACTGTCACAATGACTTAACCTTAAACCTTCCATGCCCTGCTCAACTAACTGTTACTTTAGGGGGAAAGATCGTCTGCATGCAAAAAACTGGGAACTCATTACCCAATACAAATGGGTTTTAAATATAGTTTCCCAAGGATACAGATTCCTCTTTCACTCCTTACCCAACCCCAAGTGGTTGGCCAGACCTACCCCCAAATCAGTGGGCAGAGGCTCAAAAACAGGTTCTATTTCTTCAAAGTATCAGGGCTGTTCAACCTGCCCCAGAAAAGGAATGGGGACAAGGTTTTTACTCAATACTTTTCCTTGTACCCTGAAAAGACAATTCCTGGCATCCTATCATGGACCTGTCTATCCTAAACACCTTTTTTGTAATTCCAAAATTCAAAATGCTAACTCTTCAGCAGCTTCTTCCCATGCTAGGCAAAAATGCCTGGTTGGCAACATTGAATTTAAAGGAAGCTTACCTGCACATACCAATAAGGGAATCTTGCAAAAAATACCTACGCTTCAGAGCAGGCTTACATGCACTATCAGTTCTTTGCACTGCCCTTTCGCTTATCTGCTGCGCCCAGGGTATTCAGAAAGTGCCTAGCTCAAGTCATTGCATTCTGCAGGCAAAGAAATATTCAAATATACCCATACCTGGACAATTGTCTAATTCAGGCAGAAAGCCAGGACATACCATTAAATCATCTGGCATTTGTAAAGAAACTGCTAACCTCACTGGGCTACACCATAAACGAAAAGAAATCACACCTAGTACCCTGCCAACAAATTGTATTCCTGGGAGCAAGCTTGAATACAACTTCCCAGATGGCGTACCTCACACCAGAGAAGCAAGTTTATTTGACAGCCTACTTCAAACTACTGGTCACAAAGACCCAGCTATCTGCAAGCCTTGGGGTTCATGGCCTCTTGCATTCTACTAATTCCATATGCAAGACTGCATATGAGGAAACTACAATGGTATCAAAAAAGCCTATGGTGTCAACATTCTCAGGACCTGGAATCAATGATTCCTACCATTCCTTGTATAAAGACAGAGTTCCTTTGGTGGGCAGAGGCCTGCCACCACAAGGGACTGCCATTCACTCTACCCCCTGCCACCCAAACCCTAACAGACACATCAGACTATGCATGGGGGGATCACTTGACAGAGCAGTGCATCCAGGGCAAATGGAACCAGAGTCAAATGCACCTGAATGTCAATCAAAAAGAAATGTTAGCTGTACAGAATTCTATGACAGCCTTTAAGGAACACATTCATCCAGGACAATTATTGGTAAAGACAAGACAACACCACTGTTATGTGATACATAAACAAGGGGGGGGGGGCCCACTCATATCCTCTCTGCAGACTAGCCATGGCTCTGTGGAACACAGCCTTGAGCTACCAAGTGTACCTGCAAGCTCAATTCCTGCCAGGCAAGCTAAATAGACTGGCAGACGACCTAAGCAGAAATCTCATGGACCCACACCAGTGGAAACTGGAACCAAAGATATTCAACATCTTGAGAAACAAATGGGGGGCGCCCAGCGATAGACCTGTTTGCCTCCCCTCAGAACTATCAATTGGACAAATTCTGCACACGGACTCCCCACAGACAAGCTTGGAAAGTGGATGCCCTGTCCTTCACCTGGAAAAACCTCTCATTTTATGCCTTTCCCCCTCTGCCACTCCTCTCCAAAGTTCTACTAAAGATCAAACAGGACAAACCAAGGACAATACTCATTGCACCAGACTGGCCACGCCAACACTGGTGTACCCCCTCTTGCGCAGTGTGTCACTGCTGGAACCATGGCACCTGCCCCAGACCCCTTCCCTGCTGTCCCAGCAGGAGGGCCAGATTCTGCACCTCCAGCTTCAAACCCTGTACCTTGCAGCCTGGCTAATTACCTGAGTTCTCCATTACCATACCTCAGTAAGCAAGTGCTGGATGTCATTCTGGAGGAAGGGAGGCCTAGTACTAGAAAATCCTATGCTGAAAAGAGTTAACGATTCTGTTCCTGGAGCCAAACTCAGGGGATGGGCACAATAGTGCCCAATTTACCACATATTCTTCAATACTTAACAGAGATGCTTCACAAGGGCCTTTCCTTCCCTTCTATTAAAATTCGTGCCTCAGCCATTTCAGCACATTATAATACGGAGCCACCCCTCTTCTCTCACCCACTGCCGAAGCAATTCCTCAGAGGGGCCAAAAATTTAAGACCACCCAGGAGAGCCCCTACTCCAGCCTGGGATCTTAACTTTGTATTGGAAAAGCTCACCCTACCTCCCTTTGAGCCAGCTGCAACTGCAGAATTGAAATTCCTTTCCTGGAAAACAGCATTCCTTCTAGCCATCACTTCAGCAAGGAGGGTGTCTGAATTACAGGCCCTCATAGCAGTGGAGCCTTTCGTCATCTTTCATGTGGACAGGGTGTCCCTCAGGACCAATCCCTCCTTTATGCCCAAGGTGGCATCCAGTGTGGCCCTTAATCAGTCCATTCATTTGCCAGCCTTCTTTTCTAATCCACAGAACAAAGGGGAATGAATACTGCACTCCTTGGACGTGCACAGACAACTTAGATTTTACTTGGACAGGACTAAGCCTCTCAGGAAATCTGAACAGCTGCTGGTTGCCTTTGCTGCAGGGGCAGAGTGGAAGGCCATTTCAAAGCAAACCATTTCTAAGTGGATAGGCAATTGCATTAATTTCTGCTATAAGCACCATGGAAAACCTTCCCCACAGGGGATAAGACCTCATTCCACCAGGGCTGCATCTACTTCTACAGCCTTTCTCAGGGGTGTTCCTACCAGGGACATCCTAGAAGTTGCTACCTGGAGTTCTGTACATACCATTACCAAGCATTACCACTTGACAATTATTTCTAAATCCAGAGCTGGTTTTGCCACTGCAATCTTGCAGGGACTAATAGCTGGTTTTAATGCTCTCTAATTGCCTCCTCCCTTCCTTAGCTTTGGGAGTCTACCCAAATGTAATGACTGTAACAGTGAAACACGAAGAACATAGTACAGTTGTGTACACTTACCATAAATGTAGATGCTCGAGTGTATTCACTGTTGCAGTTCTGGTTACCCTCCCTCCAGCCCCCCTGACTTCTATTGACTATACCTCTCTTCTTGTTTAGTATACTTAAAGCTTTCTGGTATATTTGCTTTTTGTTGGAGGTGTAACCTTGTATATAATTGCTTCCCATTATGGGGGCACCTAACATCTGGGGCAGGAAAAACTGATGTAATGGCGTCGGCTGTATGCTTTATACCCCTGACTTCATGGAACTGCTGCAGGACCAAAAGCAACTGATGCAGGACCCAAGACTTTGATAATCAGGCCGACTGAGGGCTACCTGCAAGAAGATAACCGAAATGTAATGACTGCAACAGTGAATACACTCTAACATCTACATTTATGGTAAGTGTACACAACTGTACTATCTCCCTTCTTTTGGAAATGGCCGGGGCAATTACCATAAGCTTTCTCACAGAATGGATCTACTGTCACAAGATCAGGGGTGTTTGATACACCCCAACCCCAATCAACTTCTTAATTCTATTTAGGCACCTGTTTATTGAGGACTGGCAGCAGGTAGTAATGGAGACGGTCTACTTCTAGGAAGTCGTATATTAGCAAACAGAAAAGGTTTTGTAGTTGGTGCCAACATAACCAGCACCCATTCAGGTTTTACAAAATGTGAGAGTTGCTATCCTATGGCCTTTCTTACTCTTTCATCGAGGTTTATTTGTCAGCCACTTCAGCATATCTGCCCATGGATTCTCCTCTTTCAATGTATTCTCATGTCAAAATGTTTTTGAAAGGAGTTTTGCATAAGAGATCGCCAAGAAAACTGATTACCCCCTCCTTGTGATCTTAATTTTTTGTTGGAGAAGATGACAGTTGTTCCATTTAAACCAGTTAATCTGGATGACTTGAGGTTCTTAACATGGCAAACTGTTTTAGTGATTACTTTGACCTCCGTAATAAGAGTTCTTGAGTTCCAGGCTCTTATGGGTAATCAACCCCATCTCATTTTCCACAGAAACAGGGTTTCTTTGATAACTAATCCTCCTTTTATACCCAAAGTGGTATCCTAGTTTACTTTAAGCTTAACAATCCATCTCCTCGTTTTCTTTCCCCAACCTAAAAATGAGGGAGAAAGGCCACACTATACCTTGGATGTCCACAGGCAACTCTGATACTATCTTGACAGAACAAAATCTTTCAAATCTTCAGATCAGTTCATTTCTTGTGAAGGCAAGAAGGGACAATCTGTGTCAAAACAGTTAATTTCCAAATGGCTGTCTCAGGCTATTACCGTTTGTCATACTCACCACAGCAAAGCTTTTCCAAGCAGGATCAAGGCTCCACTCCACCACTGACTTGGCTTCATCTGTGGCTCTTTAGAAAGGGTTGGATTCTAGAAGTATTCTAGAAGCAGCAGCTTTGTCCAATATACATACATTTGCAAGGCATTACAAGCTTGATTCCTTCTCTCGGTATAGGTCGGGCTTCATACCTCTCAACATCTTAGCGCCAGAAATCTGAACAAAGCTTACAGTAAAGGGAGGGCAAAGGCCCAAAAATAGGGATATATATTTACATATTGTACTTATAAGCTTAGAAAGTTGCTAGAATAACAGAATTTGTGTTAGCATGCATTTTTCTGAGGGATGTGAAATCTGAAACTCTCAAATGTGTGTCATTATTTAATGACTTCAGTCCTCTGTGATTAGCAAGAAAGTCAAACATTTTTTGAGGAATGGACCAAAAATAGCAGGCAGAAATCTGGACAGTGTCTAGCTTTGCGAGGACCATTTTCCAGAGACTCCTGGACCCTTTCCCTTCCACTCTGAAATGCAGTAAGCTAGAGTAATCTATTCATATAGCCAAGGCTGCTGCAGCAGTGGAGTTGTGTAAGTAAACTTTGTATAACAGTGAATGTTTGGATGTTCACAGCTGCAGTAGCTACTCCCTCCCTCCACCTCCCTTGTTTCTTAGTGTGTTATTTGTGCTAGGATGTGGACAATTACTATTTGTTTGTTGTTCCTAGTGTTGTCGTTTTAGGGCTCTGCCTCCTGCTTTCTTTAGCTATGAAAGCTCCAAAGGGCTTGGCACCAAAACCTGTCTTTTTATTCAACTCAGCTCAAGCTGGCTGACTGTTAGGGTGCATGGAAGGTGTTCTGAAGCTTTGGAAGCTGTCCAGCTTGTTATATCCTTGGCAGGATATAACTGATATAGCTAAGGCTACTACATCAGTGATCATTCAAACATCTACTGTTAATGTAAGTTTACTACCCAACTGTACTTTCTGTTTCTGCCCCTTAATTCTGAAAGGGATTGTGAACCTTTGACAGTGCGTGTGATGCATCCGTTCCACATGGTGACTTTTCTGGAGCTGGGCAAATCAAAATTTAGTAACAGAAGGGCACTTGGAATGTGTCACTGGCTATGATGGACCTTCTAGCATCTCAGTTGCATGCAAGAGTTTCATTTACTTTATTTACTATGAATTTGCACCATTGTAAAGTACTGCTGTTCTGTCTTTTGGGCACTGTATCAAAAGCCTTGTAGGACAAGAACTTTCTTGTGTTCCCATGCAAGGACAACTAATTTGTTTTGGCTATTTCAAGGGATTCTGAAATAGCATCCCTGCATTGAGAGCTTCTCATAACTACTGACGGGGTGGGGTGGGGGGTCATCATAAGATTAAGAAATGTCCTCTCCGAGTTGAAGGATTGCCTTTATCAGGGTTGAGTTAGATGCTTCTCAGTCTTGGTCACTTCTTATGTAATAGTATGCACATGAGATCATTAACTTGGAAATCTGGGCGAGGCTGTAGCAGAAAGTCCAAGCTCTGATCATGTCAGGTAGTTAATGCAAATGATTAAAAGTATGATCTGGTTGTGAGCTGGAGCTGCTTCCTGGAGTCCAGGGTTTGATTTAATCAGAATCCATTTGCCTGTTGTGGGACTCTGAACAAGTCAATTAACCTGACAATAATCCTTAGCCAAATCTGAAAACAAAAGTAACTTTGGATCAGTGCTCTACCTTATTTAAGACCCATTTAAGAAACCAGTGAAGAGGCAGGTGTTATAGTGACCCTGGGGCGCATTAGTGGCTGCAGAGTCTGTGCTTGTTCATGAATCTTCTAGTGGCTTACCCCTGTTGCTGGCCTTCAGCATGAATGAATAATCCATGTATTCCTCAGTGTGGGACATCCCTTTCTTCATATAAAGATACTACAGAATGCAATACAGGGTGCTTTGAGTGTAGACTGGAGAACCTACCTGTCCTCTTCTACAGTTGAAGGAAAGTTGGACCCTCCTTGTGTAGGTGATTCCACATGAACCTTCTGGTGCTTTTATTAGTGCTTTTTACCTTGAGGGTTTTTCAGGGAGGCCTGAGGCTGAATACCCATATGGTCTGCTCTGATAACCAGTCTTTTACATGGTATCTAAATGAGCAGTGCGGCATGTGCTTGTACCACTTTTAGAAAGATGGGGTGTGTGCTTAATAGTCTGGTATAGACAAAGACAGTAACCTTAAAACTACTGGCATCCAAGGAGAGTTGAATGTGATGGTGGCTTCAATGTGTATATTTTTCATTCTTCTCCAGCAGCTCAAAATGCATGAGTCTTGTAATCCTTCATTGCCAGATACTGATTTAACCATTTATGGAGAGCAGGTGGGGGGGGGGGGGGGGGCTGCCCATAGTGGGCTTAAGTCTAAAAATCTCCTAAGTAAGCGGTATAGATATGTTTGTATGAGACCCAAGAACCTATGAAACCTGTTCCAGGGATACTGAGGGAAAATATAAACTCGTCACTACCTGTACCTGATTCCACCTTCATCAGGTGTTATTTCTTGGACTGTGATTATAGGAGGTGAGCCTCCTTTAACATAGTTTTGCATTTTTCACTTTCTAGGAGGGTCACATTCTACTGCTTGGGGATTCTTTTCAGTAGTTACAGAAGGCCTCCAAAGTCAAACATAACTACTGTGTACTTACTATGCAAGTTGATAACTAGGAAACCTTTTGTACTGATTACCTTTTACTCTGCTTTCTTTACCCTTTGTGTGGATGGCCACCCATGTGTCTTTCTTCTGTGGCTCAGCCTTTCCATAAATCAGGCCAAGTATACAAATTTGTAGATTTGTATTTTCTTTATCGTGATATGGCATTCATACTGGGAAGCTTATAAACTTTGTGCTTTCTTTTCCTGTCCACCTTGTGACATTACAATCTGTGCAGGCAGGAATCATATGCTTCCACACATGGAAAATGGAGAGATTCTTAATTATACCACGCTAAGGATATAAGAAGAGAAAATGTTAATAGTTAACCACTGCCCAAAGGCTTTTTCATAGATTATCTGATGGTATGTTTCTTTTAATTTGCTTTTTTTTTGTATAGGCAGCACTGTCAGTATAGGGTGGTTCTTTTTGCCAAGATAATGAAAGCCATCCAAATGTGCATTCTTGTAGTTTTCCCCCTTTTTGAACAAACTTAAATTCTCATTGCCCTCAAAGATTCTTTGGTGATGCCACTGTCTTGTGCCTTAGCTTTACTAAAGTCAGTAGTTTCAACATTCTTGCGTCATCTTCTCTTCTCTTATTACAGCACATATCTTTCCAAGGGATTATTCTGAATTTTCCAAAGTTTCATTTTTTTTTCCTTTGGAAGGTTATTGACTGGCCAAATGTGTTTATTGCACACAAGTGATTTCACTTCCTTCTTTTAGCAGATTTTTGGGGCCACATTCTGTTGATGAGTTACCCCTCTTTTTTTCTGACTCATTTTTCTTATGTTAGAAGTATATTTGGAAGGATGGGGAGCTATAAACATAACTTTTGTCCGTGGCCAATGAAATATGCTTGGAAAGTATTGTCATGTTAGTTGTCTTTAGCTGCGGAGACTTCTGATAAGATTGAACAAATCGGGGGGGGGGGTGAGATGGTACCAGAAGTGAGCAAGGGCAGGCAAATCATTAACCCTCCCCCCTTGCAAGGAACTGATTAGTGTATGGGCTTGGGTCACCAATCATTGCATCATATTGAAGGAAGTCTGTATTCCAGGACAAACTAGTGTTGTAAAGGACTTCCAGTTGGACTTTGAGCCACCCCCACCCTTCCTGAAGTTTTGGCTTTATCAAAGCAGTCTTCTGGCTGACTTCTGAAGGTGCATCACTCTGTAGGTCAACCTTGTCCATCATCTGGGAGAATCCATTGCTATCGTAACTTCTGCTCCTTCTAAAAGTACAAAGAGGGGGGAGTATGTATGGTAGATATGGGGGTCCTCTGCAAATATTCTACCTCACATTATTCTTCACTACTCGCATGCTGTCAGAGTAATGTAGAAAGACCAAGGCCTGATACTTTTTCCTCCTAGGGTGGCCCATAATGTTTTTGTTCCAGGTCTTTTCAGAACTTGGCTTCTCCAGATGCGATTGTAATCTGAGCATTGGAATCTCATATCACTGTCAAGATAGTCCACCTGAAAGCAGAGCACCTGCTGCAGTAATCCATATTCCTCAACTATATCTGCCCAAGAAGGTTGGACATTAGAGGCTGATAGGAAAGAGGTTCTCCATCTGAATTTTTAATCGTCCTTTTTCGTCTGCAAGTCTCCAGGATCTAGCATCAAGCACTTCACTTCATGGATCTATACTTGGGTTTATCTTCTCCAACAGTCAACATTTGGCATCTTTTTCCAAAAGTTCCTGCACTCTGAGATAAGCATACAGCCATCACTATTCACACTGTGATGTCTCTCTCCAAATTCATAAGAACACTTGTGTCCTTTTTCCACTCGTTCCTTCCTGTCTTTCACAAATTAAATCTTGGTCTTTTGTATTGCTGGTAAAATCTTTGGATTTTCTGTGGCTGTATTTTTCAATTCAAAAGGCATGAGAAGGAGGCTTATCGTGGTGTCTAGTTTGAGTTCCTCTTTATTATTATTTAATTTTTTGAGGAGTGGCAAGGCCTATGCCTTCTTGAGGGATTTTCACTTTGAGACCTACTGGACATTTATTTATTATTTATTTTATTTTCCATTTGTTGACCAGGATAGTCCGACTGGATACATGTCCATTTTCAGTGGAGGCCCGGGGTGAAAAGCTCCACATACCAAAAAAGAGACAATACATACATCACTGAGTGATAAACTCAGGCAGACACGTTTAGAAAAATATAGACAAAGAATACAGGCAGATATCAATATACACAATGTGCAGACTTGCATCTGATTGGAAGATGTCAGCTGAGAATCATACCTGGATATTGGGGGCTTGATCTCATTGATGATCATTCCTGCTCCTATAGTAGTCTTTAGGCTATGTAGTTTGTGTCCTGCCAGCTTCCTAAAGCTTTGGCTCCCTCCAGCACCTTCACTCTGACTGCTGTTTGGAGGGAAATCAGTCAGAGAACATTTTGTCAGTATTTTCTTGCTGCCTCATGACAAAGCAGCTCAGAGGCTTCACAGGGGCAGCAGCCAGCCTTCAGCTTCAATTTGATGAAGTCCCCATTGGGAAACCCTTCCTCACAGAATATTGCCCTTTGAAGAAACAAAATTGCTATTTTTTTAAGAGTGCGTTAGCATTATTTCCCCTTTAAGAAACCCAGCATGTTTCTAATTTTGGAAATTTCCTGTCAGGGACCACTATTTTGTATTTATTTTACATTTATTGACCAAGATAATCCGACTGGATACATATCCATTTTCAGCAGAGGCCCGGGGAGAAAAGCTCCAAATTAATTTTATCTTTAAGCTATTTTGGAGCTATTTTTGTTAGACAATGTACTGCTTGTAGCAACTGTTTATTTTACTGGAAAGTTTATTGTTGGGAAGTCTTTTATTCAGGCAGGAACTATTGTAGGATATAGTAATGCTTATGGTTAATGTGTGCAATCTTACCTGCCAATTTCTTTGTCAGACTGAATTTTGAAACTGGTTTCCTTGACAGGAATTTAATATGCTGCATATGCATTACCTTGTGGGACTTTGTATGTGAAAGTGTGTGTGCTGCTTGTGGACATTGACAATGTACCTTCTGACTGACTTGTTCCAGCAGAGCTTACATATTTGAAACATCCTCCTTAGTCATAGCATGGATGTTTTTCCCACTCCAGCTGGTATGTCTCCCACTGTACCTAGAAAGAAGAAAAACTTACCAGAGAGTCCCTGCCAACTCTGCAGGCTCAGTCAATGCCTCGGCCCATGGTGAGTGACTCTGCAGTGGCTATTAATCGTTCCTCAGACCACTCACTCACCTCTCTGGATTCCTCTGGTGTTGTCCTTTCAGCCACCATGAACCAGGGATTAGCCACTTTCTTTTTGGCTGTTCCAACATCAGATCCTGGCACGAGAGGCCATTTATACTGGGTCAAGGAGACACTCCAAGACATGTGGCTGGATGTAGCCAGGGAAAGAGAGTTCTTGGTGGGGCAGAAGTACCTTTTATGAATCAGTCTTCAGCAAAACCTGTAAAGAAAAAACAGAAGGTTGACATTGTTCATCTGAAGATGTGATATATGTCAGAAAAGATGATTTTCTTACCTTAGCTAGAAAGTTGTTATAAGCTATTAATTCTGGTGCTCAGAAATCCTTACCTGAAAATGATGTCAAAAGAGATATTCCTGAGGAAGACATTTCAGAGGATTCTGAAATAGACAACAACAGGGAATCTTCTGCAGATCCCCAAGCCCAAATCTCTGATTCAGAGGAAACCTGGTCTTCACAACCTCCTTTGGAGGAATTTTCTTTTTCTCAGACTACAGCCAGGATGAATTCGGTATTTTCATGAGAACAAGTTGGTGTTGCCCTGAATTGAGGAGATGATGTATGTTAAAAGTAGATATACCTCATTCCACTCCAGTACCTCCTATAGTGCCAGCCTTGGAGGATGTGTGTAGTACTGCCTGTAGCAATCCTGATTCTCAACCATCAGTTCCCAAAAAGGCAGACAGGCTTTGCAAAGTTTCTGAAACTAAGAACATTTGCTTTCCCACCTCAGGTTTGACCCTGTGGCCATATCCACATCTTTGTCAGCTAGGAACAGGTTATTGATGTCTTCCAGTCCATCTCCTGTGGACAAGGAAGGAAATCTATTGGCTATATGTGGCAAGAGAATATTTTCTTCTTCCACTTTGGCATATAGAATTAACTATCAGATTTGTATGTGAAAGTTCGTTCTTTTTTTGTGCAGACATTTTGAGAGAATGAACTGCTACTCTTCCTCCTGAAGGTAGTGCCAATCTGAATTTCATTGTTTGTAACACTTCTCAAGTTTCAAAACATGGCTTAAAGAGGGTGTATGATTGTGCAGATAGTGTGCCTAGGGCCTTTGGTACTGCTACAGTGCTGAAGAGATGTGTCTGGGTACTTAATCAAAAGTTTTCAGATGATGTAAAGTCTGAAATGTTAAATTACGCTTTAGATATGGAGGTTTTGTTTGACCATCTGCTACCCAGGTCCTAACAATAGTTTGAGAAAATTGATACAGGGAGTTTCCAAGATTGTTCACCCCCCCCCCCCCCAATTAAAATATTTTGTAAATCCTCTTTTCCATCAAAGAAACAAGGCAGACATTCCCTGCCTTCTTTCTTGATGGCAGGAGGGGAACAAGAAACAAAGATCCTTTTCAAAACTGGAACAGTCTAATACTTCAGTCCCTACCCCTCCTGCTCTGTACATTTCCCTTTAGCAGCAGATTCTTTAAGACTGTTGGGTGTTAAAAGTGGTTTAGTTGGGATACAGTTGGCACAAGATACAAATACTGACTTTCAAGGGCGTTCCAACCCTCCAAACCAAACAAGTTTTCCTTGGCACTTGCTCAACCTAGGAATCATAGAACCAATGCCATTAAATCAAAGGGGCAGAATGTGTCTGGTACCAAAGAAATTTTCTATTTGGAGACCAGTTCTATATCGGTTCCTTTCTAAATATGTATGCGAAAGTTCCAAATTTCAGTATGCTGACCTTTCAGAATCTTTTACCTCTCATTCCCCAAACACTTTTTTGGTAGCAATAGATATAATAGCCAAAGGTGTCAGGAAAATTCTCTGATTTTTTTTGTCTGTCACATTATCAGGTGCTGCTGTAGTCTTTAGGCTATGTGGGTTGTTTCCTGCCTATGAAATAACTGTCCAGTTTCAAAAGGATCGGGCTCTGCCCCACACCTTCACTCTGACTGCTGATTTGGCTGCCCAAGGAGAAAAAGCAGCAGTCGAGTAAAAGTGTCTTCTGTAATTACTTGCCGTTTCAGGACAAAGCATCTCTCAGGCTTCACAGAGCAGCAGAGTTTCATTTTGGCAGATAAGTCCCAAATAGGGAGCCCTTTTCAACAGAAATGATTGCCCTTTTAAGAAAAATGTATATTTTATGGACATCTATTTTTAGAAGTGTTTATTAATGTATTTAGGGCTAATTTGTGAGAAACTGTTATACTTGTATAGACTTAAAAAATTTTATGAGAGAAAGATTTACCGAACAAAGGGCAGGAATATGTGTCAAGTTTATCTGATATTTCTGCTTTGAAGAGTGATGTATGATTGTGTAGATACTGTGTCAAGGGCTAGTGCCACTGACACTGTTACTGCTACGGTGTTGAGAAGCTATGCTTGGGCACATAGCCAGAAGTTTACTGATGAGTTAAAATGTGAAATCTTGGATAGTGTTTTAGGTAAGGAGGTATTGCGTGGCTCTTCTGCCATCCAGGTTCTCAAATAATATGATGCAAGATGGAAATTGATTCAGGGAGTTTCTAAGGTCTTTCATGTACCTCAGTACAAATGTTCTAGTCCCCCTCTTTCACAAAAAAAAAAGCCAAATAAATAAAACCAGTTGTCTTCTGACAAAGTGCAGAAAAGAGATAGCTGGAGGGTGGCAATAACAAGAAAATGGGGTCTTTTCAGAAAAAAGGACAGACTTCACTACAGAATGACTATACCAGCATTCTTTATCCTCCTCTGTCTCCTCCGGCCAATATTTCTACAGATCTGGCTCTCAAACTGGTCCTCAACATTCCCCTTTGGCAAAAGATTTTCAGATTCTTTGGTATTAAAAGTGGTGCAGGAGGGTTACAAATGGCATTGGATAGGAAAACATCCTTTCAGAGAGAATGCCTTCTCACTCTCCAAACCAAACAAAATATTTTCCAATGTTTTTTCAGTCTTTACACCCAAGAAGTCATAGAACCAGTGCCACTAAGTCAAAGGAGCAAAGGCTTCTCTTCCAGAATGTCTCTAGTACGAAAGAAAGGGGTCTGTTGGAGACCAGTACTCAGTCTTTCATTTCTAAATCAGTATGGGAAAGTTCAAAATGACCTCACAGATCTTCTTGCCTCTCATTTTCTCCAATAAGTTTACTTGTTAACTAGATTTAATAGATGTTTACTACTACATTCCTATAGCCAGAGGATTCAGGAAATTTCTAAGGTTCTTTGTGGGTCGCATTATCAGTTCTTGGTATTACTCTTTAGTTTGTCTACATCTTCAAGTTTATTTACAAAATGCCTTGCCCCAGCTATAGCTTATTGCAGACCGAATAGTATTTTCGACTTTTCTTAAGACAATTTATCTTTGTAGAGTCTTTATACAGAAGTCATGTAATTAACTTGGATTATGTCTCTTTTGAACCCTCTGGGATTCCAGACATATTACAAGATCCTCCTTGACCCTGTGTCATGGGATTTTGTTAGAGTTGCCTTATAGATACTTCTGTTCAAAAGGCCTGTTTGACATAAAAGAAGCTGTATTTTTCTGGATCTTTTCCTGTCCTTTGCCAATCACTCTCAGATTTCTGCAAGAGAATTTCTCATTAACCCAGGGTTCATGGCTTCAATGATTCTCATGATTTCTGTAGACAGATTACACATGAGAAAGAAGCAGTGGTCTCTCAAAACACATGGTCCCAGCATTTGCATTTTCTGGAGTACCAGATTCCAATCTTGGGCTTTGTAAAAAGAAACTGCATTAGTGGAGACAAATTCAACTAAATCCAGATCCCCCTTAACTTAGACCTCAAAACCAATGTCTGACCACAGACATGTCAGATTTTGTTTGGGGAGCAGTTTCCATGGAGGTAAATGTGCAAGGCCTGTGGATTCCTTCACACAGACCAGACATTAACTTAAAAGAGAGGTTGGCTGTGATTCATGCCTTGGAAGTCTCTCCATCTGTGGTTGCCAGAACCTATTCAAGTGATTACAGACAATACCAATCATGTGGTAAATAAATTAGTAGGGAGGTGCAAGGCTGTACCCCTTTACAGGCTAGCAGTGATGGCTTGGGAGTTCGCTATTCAGCAGTGCCTAACCTTTCAAGCAACCTACATTTTGTCAGAGTCAAACAAGCTGGGCAGGCCCTCACAAATGGAAATTAAATGAGGGACTTTCCAGGAACTGATCCAGTTGTGGGGAGCATCTCAAAAAGATCAGTTCACCTTCTTACAAAACAGACAACTAAGCAAATTTTGTTCAGGGCTTCTTGCAATTGAGAATGGCAAAGATGTATTTTCATTTGCATTTCCACCCTGTGATACCCAGGGTAATTCTAAAGATTCAATAGGATACCAGAGAAGTCATTGTGGTTGGTCCTCTTTTGGCCTAGACAGCATTAGATGTTCATCGTGTTTCACTGTTGCAGTCATGACTGTAGGGTTCTCCCCTGCCGGCAGGCAGTCCTCGGTCGGCCAGAATCCCAAAGTCTGGGTCCGGCGTCGGCTGTTCAACCATGCTCCCTGACGTCAGAGCGCCAGGAGTACAAAGCTGACAGCCGACGCCATGTTCTCCAGTCTTTCTTGCCGTGTGGTGATAGCAGTTCACAAGTGCCGGTCGGCTGACTCCTGACAATTTTTTCTGAAAAACTTCAGTCCGAAGACTTTCTTCTCCACTCAAAGCTAAGTACCCCGTTGGGGAAACTTTTTCTTGCTCCAGTCCGATGTCAGAAAAAGTTAATAATTGTATTTCATGTGGGAAGCAAATACCTCATAAGGATTTTCATTCTTACTGTATTCCTTGCTTAGGCCCTGACCACGACGTAGCTAGTTGTCGGTTTTGTGCTAGATTCAATCAACGTACAATTAAACGAAGGTACGATTATGCATTTCATTACTTCGGTAGGCGTTTTAACTACAAAATGTCGTCGAATACGGTTCCGGCTACCGGAGTTCACAAATGACGTAAGGACAAAGACAGGCCTCCGAGGTCCAAATCTGACTATCGCACAAGCGGAGCCAGCTTCAGGTTCGGCCGTCGTCAGTGAGGTGCTTTTGCAGCCCCTGTCGTCGGCCATTTCGGATCCAATGGCCGAAATGGACTCCCACGATGAGCCAACTAGGCCTTTGAATATTTCTATTGCAGGACCTTTGGACAATGCTCCTTCGGATGGGTCCGGAGCCGCTGTGCAGGTACCGGCTTCCGAAGGGGTTTTCAGGCCTACTCAGCTTCTAATAAAGGCAAAGCCAAAGACAAAGGCAAAGACTCCTTCCAAATCAAAGTCTGCAACACAGGCCTCTTCTGAACCGGCTCCCAAGTCACAGAAACAGTTACTTAAGATGGCGGAGGATTTACTTACTATGATTAGGGGTTCACATCCCCCTCCAGATAAAAGGCCAAGGCAGGATGTTTATTATGATTCCTCTGATCAGGCTTCTGTTTCTTCAGTTTCTTCTTCTGACCGGGAATATTCTTTCCCTCCTTATGGGGATTCTGATGCTGAGGAATTCATTCCTTCAGCTTCTCCCCCTGAGGATTTCTCTTTTGGGGAAACTTTGCATGAAATGAGGGAACATTTCCACTGGGAAGGACAGGAGTATTCGGAATCTAAGAAAAGACTAAGGGATTTTCTTCTTCCCCAACATAGACCCCTGGCTATTCCTCCTGTTTTGGATATTGTGGATGATGCTTTTTCGGAGGCTAACTTAACCCCTGACTCTTTTCCTCTTGCTCCTGTTAAGCCTGATAGATATTACAGGGTTCCTGATTCCCACCAGTTTTTATACAAGAAACCCTACTGCTGACCCTGAAACCATTTCTCAGGGTCCTAAGGGAGTTAAGGCCGCTTCTGCTAAAAACCCCATTCCCACTGAGAAGGACTCTAGATCTTTAGAAAGATGGGGCAAAAAAGTGTACACTTCTGCTACTTTATCTATTAGGGCTTTAAACTGTCAGTTTCATATGCTGAAATACCAGCAATTTCTCTTGTCTGTTTTAAAACAAAAGCTTACTTCCATTTCTGCCTGTGCAGATGATAAGGAATTACATGACTTAATGCATGCCACTGAACAAGTTGGGAAGCATGGTTTACACTGTGGATTTGAAGCCTTGGAGGCTTCTTGTAGGGCTGCTGCGTCTGGCACAGTTATTAGAAGGCATGCTTGGTTAAAGGAACAAAATTTGCCAGAACAAGTAAAAGCTAAATTATTGAATGCTCCTGTTCAGCATAATGTTTTGTTTGGATCAAAAGCTGAAGAGGTGATTAAAAAGATGGAGGACAAGGCGAAATCCATGCAAACAGTTAAAGATTTCTTACAAGTACAGCCACCCGGATTTAGCAGGAATTGGCCTACAAAAAATTGGTCCTTTACCAATTCAGACAGGCCTCAGAGGGGTAGATATATACGCTCCCGAGGAAGGCCTCAAACACAAGCTTCTTATAGACCAAGACAGTGGACTGCTTCCACCCCTAGGGGAGGAGAGGACAGGTCACAAACTCATAGGAAACAGACTCAATGACTCCCTCTGTTGGGCTGCAGGAACTTCTTGCCTGGAAGCCCCTCTCGGAGGAAAGTTTTCTCTATTTCATCGAAATTGGACTCCTATAACCCAAGACAAGTGGGTTCTGGATGTGGTTTCAAGAGGTTACAAATTCCATTTTCATACCCTGTCAAGGCCAAGCGGATGGCCAGACCTTCCAAAACATCAATGGACAGAGGCCTTAAACCAGGTGGAAGCTGTTTTGGCTAGAAAGCCATAGAACTAGTTCCACTTTCAGAGATGGGACAAGGTTTTTACTCAAGGCTCTTTCTAGTCCCCAGGAAGCAAAACTCATGGAGACCCATTCTGGATCTGTCAGTCTTGAACACCTTTCTAGAGATTCCAAAATTCAAGATGCTTACTCTACAGCAGTTACTTCCAATGCTGTCCAAAAATGCATGGATGGTAACTTTGGATTTAAAGGAGGCATATTTACACATTCCCATCAGGCAGGAACGCAGAAAATACCTCAGGTTCAAGGCCGGATCGAGGCACTTTCAATTCTCTGCGCTGCCCTTTGGATTGTCTACTGCACCCAGGGTCTTCACCAAATGCCTGGCTGCAGTAGTAGCTTACTGCAGACTCAAGGGAATTCAAATTTACCCTTATCTGGACGACTGTCTTATTCAGGCAGACAGCAAGGAGGTCTTACTCCAGCATCTACGGTTTGTTCAGGATCTCCTCAAGTTCCTGGGATTCACTGTAAACATAAAGTCAAATTTGACACCCTCACAACAGATAATTTTTCTGGGCGCTTCTTTAAACACAACAACCCAGATGGCATTTCTGACATACGAAAAAGTTTCTGCTGGCTTCAACTTTCAAAACCTTGGCAACTTTAACTCAGCTATCTGCAAGGAGATTCATGCAGGCTTTGGGTTACATGGCCTCCTGCATCCTTCTCGTACCATATGCAAGACTACACATGAGGAAAATACAGTGGTACCTAAAAAGTGTATGGTCTCAGCATTGCCACAGTTTAGACATACTGATCTCTGTCCTGCCTTGTCTTCAAAAGGAATTCCTTTGGTGGTCCAAGGCATGTACTCTAAACAAAGGGAAACCCTTCTGTCTGCCTCCTGCCACTCAGATTCTAACCACGGACGCCTCGGCTTATGCATGGGGAGCCCATTTTCAGGGCAACTGTCTGCAGGGCCTTTGGACAAAGGATCAGAAGCACCTACATATCAATTTAAAGGAAATGTTAGCCGTTCAGAAAGCTCTAATGGCCTTCAGGAATCTTCTACAACCAGGACAACAACTGATACGGACAGACAACACCACAGTTATGTGATTCATAAGCAAGGGGGATCTCATTCCTACCCCCTTTGCAGACTAGCCATGGATCTATGGAACACAGCTCTAGCTTGCAATCTGGACCTTCAAGCTCAGTTTCTACCAGGGAAGCAAAACTTCCTGGCAGTCTGAGCAGAAACCTTTCGGATCCACACGAATGGATGCTGGACACCGAAATATTCAGGATGATAACAGCAGTCTGGGGATGTCCTCACATAGACCTCTTTGCATCCCATCTCAATCATCAACTACAGAATTTTTGCACCAGGACTTTCCAAGAACAAGCTTGGAAAGTGGATGCACTATCATTCAGTTGGAGAAACCTCTCGGGATATGCCTTTCCGCCTCTTCCTCTTCTTCCACGGGTATTATTAAAGATCAAACAGGACAAGCCCAAGATGATAATCTTGTTGGCCCCAAATTGGCCTCGACAGTTTTGGTACCCCACTCTGAAAAACCTATGTCTGGAGCCCCCTTGGGTCTTACCACAGACTCCGAACCTTCTGTCCCAACATCAGGGTCAGGTTCTACACTCCCATGTCAGCACTCTCAGCCTGGCGGCCTGGTTAATCCAGGGCCTTTGATTTCTTCTCTCCTACCCAAGCAGGTTATGGATGTCATTTTAGAAGCCAGACATCCTAGCACTAGAAAATCTTATGCAGGAAAATGGAAAAGATTTTGTTCCTGGATGCAGGCTCAGGATTCTGATCCTCTTCTTCCGAACATTCCTTTGATTTTACTTTACCTGACAGATCTCTCACATAAGGGTCTCTCTTTCTCTTCCATTAAGATACATGCCTCTGCTATTTTCGCTCATTATAATACAGACCCTCCAATCTTTTCCCACTAGCTCATGAGACAGTTTCTCAGAGGAGCTAAGAACTTAAGACCTCCTAGATCTCCTTCCATTCCTGCTTGGGATCTCAACTATGTTTTGGAAAAGCTCACCTTACCTCCTTTTGAGCCTGCTGCCTCTTCTGACATCAGGTTTTTATCTTGGAAAACAGCCATCCTGTTAGCCCTGACCTCTGCCAGGAGAGTTTCAGAGTTGCAAGCTTTTATGGCCGTGGAACCTTATATTATTTTTCATCAAGACAGGGTGTCTTTGAGGACTAATCCTACATTCATGCCTAAGGTGGTCTCCAAAGTGGATTTAAATCAAACAATCCACTTGCCAACTTTTTTCCACACTCCTCAAAATAAAGGGGAAAGGATCTTACATTCCTTGGATGTACACAGACAACTACGTTTTTACCTGGACAGAACCAAGGACATCAGAAAATCAGAGCAATTGTTTGTTTCTTATGCTTCAAGTTCCCAAGGTAAAGCCATTTCAAAACAGACCATTTCTAAATGGATTGCTCATGGAATCAGATTTTGTTATTCACACCATGGAAAGCAAAGCCCAGGGAGTATATGGACTCATTCCACCAGAGCTGCTGCCACTTCTGCTGCCTTCCTCAGGGGAGTTCCTACCAAACACATTTTGGAAGCTGCAACTTGGAGTTCAGTGCATACTTTTTCAAAGCACTACAGTCTATGTCTCTACTCTAAGTCTAGGGCAGGCTTTGCTTCTGCAGTCTTGCAGGGCCTTTTAGCCGCCCCTTCTACTTTATGACCACCTCCCTTTCATTCTGCTTTGGGATTCTATCCTACAGTCATGACTGCAACAGTGAAACATGATGAACGTAGTACAGTTGTGTACACCTACCATAAATGTAGATGTTCGAGTGTCTTCACTGTTGCAGTCTGGGTTTCCCTCCCTCCTGTCCCCTCTTATTTTTACTTTTGTGTGGTTCTTTTTTTCACCATTCTTCTGAGGTGTATTTGCAAAGGATATGGGACCTTTCTTATTTTGGGACTCCTGACATCTGGGGCAAGAAAAACTGGAGAACATGGCGTCGGCTGTCAGCTTTGTACTCCTGGCACTCTGACGTCAGGGAGCATGGTTGAACAGCCGACGCCGGACCCAGACTTTGGGATTCTGGTCGACCGAGGACTGCCTGCCGGCAGGGGAGAACCCTACAGTCATGACTGCAACAGTGAAGACACTCTAACATCTACATTTATGGTAGGTGTACACAACTGTACTTTCTCCCTTCTTGTGGACGTAGCCAAGGGCAGTTACTATAAGCTGCCTCATATAGACTGGATATACTCTCAAAATATGGGGGGGGGGGGTTGATGCTCCTCAGTATTAGTCAACTTCATCTGACTGCCTAGATGATTCACTTCTAGCACTCCTTTCATAAGGACATGCAGCAGTTGCTAATGGAGGCAAGAAAGAGGAAGCAAATTTTCTAGTTGGTGCCTAATCAGTAACCAGGAGCCTATCAGGGATTGTGTACCACTAGTGATCAAATATTTGTGAGTTACTTTCCTCTGACCTCTCTACTTTATAAAGGTTCATCTTGCAGCCATTTTAGTATATCTGCCTTTGAATCCTTTTCTTTCTTTCTTTCTTTCTCAGTTTGTTGTGAAACAGTTTCTGAAGGGAGTTTTACACATGTCTGCTTGTAAACCTTGTAAGCAGTTTGCTGGGTCTGCTACCTTTTGTAATCTATTTCTCTGAAATGGAAGCAGATGCTGAAGGTTTATGGCTGACTTAAGTTTGCAGATTGCAAGCTGGGGGTCATCATCGACTCCCTTGCAGATACTAGCATTCTTCAAGAATGTCCATCTCTGACTATCAAATGGTGCCAAAGCCATGGTCTTAAACTCAGTGCTAAGAAATGCATAATTGTACCCTTTGGGAAGTCAACCATCTTAGTTAATTACCATGTTGATACTGCACCCCTAAGAATTGACCCAGTGGCTACACATGTAGACAGTTGCCCTATCTTCGACCACCGCATGGCCACAGTGGTGAGGAAATCTGCTTATGTTGAGCAACTTAAGCACATGGCATCTAGGTCCAAAGAGGTAATTATCCCACTGTACTTTGCCCCAGTGCTTCCTTTGGTATGTACCTGACCAGACATATGCAGCAACTAGAGTGACCTCTGAGATTCCTTACAAAACGAATATAAGGCGTAACAAACCTGCCTTCTGCAGAGTGCCTTAAAGCCCTTTCCCTCTACTCAGTCTCCTATAGATTGCTGAGAGGTGATCTGTGCCTGACTTAAAAGGTATCAGCAAACCCCACACTTATGAATCTCCTATATATTCATAAGTCAGAGTAGCAGAAGTACACAGTCTAGGGACCAGAATTTTGTTTGGGACTGAAATAGAACATGCTGGAGAGAGATAGGTGTGTCCCAGAGATTGCCCTCCTATGGAACAGGCTTCCCATCCACATGAAGCTGAGTTTGTCTATTACCCAGTTTAAGCGCAACCTAGCCCAGTGGATGGGGAACAGGACATTTACACCAGGCCTGGCACCCATGTCCATTATAGACAGAAGTAGCTTATAAATGCCTAGTCCTCAATGGT
Organism: Protopterus annectens; assembly: GCF_019279795.1. Lineage (NCBI taxonomy): Eukaryota > Metazoa > Chordata > Ceratodontiformes > Protopteridae > Protopterus > Protopterus annectens. Next base: position 1,875,955,731 of record NC_056733.1, on the reverse strand, counting down.
CCTATTTGGATACAGGACATCATGCTTTCGGGAAAACTTGGCTAGGCTTAGAAAGGCCCTCAGGGTCGTTAGCCTAGTAACAATGTATGAATGGAAGTTAAATGAGGGGGTCTTCCAGGAACTGATCCGATTGTGGGGAAATCCTCAAGTAGATTGGTTTGCCTCCTTTCAAACCAGGCAGCTCAACAGATTCTGCTCCAGTACTCCTTGCAAGCAAGTCTGGAAAATAGATATATTTTATTCCCTTACAGTGGTCTAGAATGTTCCTTTGTGTTTCCACCTTTTCCAGTGATGATCAGCATCTTCCTCCCCCTTTTTCTACATGGATTTGGGGTGTTATGAAAACTATTGCCATCTTTCTCTCTCCAGTGCTGCTGTCCTGCCTTCTTTGACACTCGTACCTGATTGTCGCAGGTCTTCTCTCACACAATTCAGACACCTTTTTGCTGGACGTCCTTGTTTCCTCTTTCTTCCTTCCTGTATTTCCAAAATCAGCACCAGATTGTCTTGTGCTTTTCTGCACATGTGCCTGAAGCACTGTAATTTGTTCTGTGTGACCTTTTTCTGCATTTAAAGCTACTTTGTCTTCTGCTCTTATGCCCTGATTTATTCTTCTGTCCCACATTGTGCATCCTACCACCCATCTCAGGCACTTCATCTCCATCACTTCTAGCTTCAAGTGCTCTGCCTTTACTGCTGAAGTTTTTGTAACATACAGTAGTACTGGTCACACCACTGTTTTGTATACCTTACTTTTCATCTTCTTTGGCATTCTTCTGTTATACACTAACCCTGACACTCTGTGCCATTTGGATGTAGTCCCACTGATTCTATCCTTGTCCTCCTCCAGACTTCCCTTCTCAACCACCCATCCCAGATATGTGAAGCTGTTAACCTGTCCCACTGTTTTCCCTTCTATCTCAGTTCTCAGCTTCTTATGATTTCCCACATTTGTTGCAATTACAACTGTCTTATTTGTACTCTGTTTCATCCCATGTTCCTTCATGTTTCATCCCATGTTCCTTCAGTTTTTATATTCCATTTCCCTATCCTTTGCTGAAATTCTTGCTCAGAGTCTGCCTTTAATGCCACATTGACTGCATTGAGCAACTTTGTTGATCTGTCCCCTCCAACCTGCTTACTAATGTAGTCCATCACCAGTATGTACAGCAGTGGGCTCAGACCTGAACCTTGATGCACACCCACTTGGCACCCCTTTGTGAGACAAACTCTGTTCTTTGTTGAGTCATTGGTTCCTTGTACACAATCTCCATTAATTCTACCAGTATTTTGGAACTGCTCAAACTAGCTTTCTTGGGATGTTGTCATATGCTTTCTCCAAGTCTAGGAATGCCCAGTTGTCTTATTTCCTCAGCTCTAGTTTCTTCTCAAGTATCTGTCTCACAGCAAACGTCAGATCAGTTGCGATGCATCCTAATGTAAATCCAAGCTGCTCATCTCCCATCTTACTTTCTACTACTCTGCGTGTTCATGTATCAGTCACCCTCTCCAGAACTTTCATGCAATGTGGTAGGAGTTTATCTCTGTACTGGCCACAGTTGTGAATGTCCCCTTTATTCTTGAACACTGGCACTACTATGCTTATTCTCCGGTCATCCGAGATTCATCTTTTTCTTCATAGTGCTGAGCAACTTCAAAAGCCATTTCCTACCTCTCACCCAAAATCTTTATCATATATCTGCTGTGACCTCATCTGAGCCTGCTGCTTTCTCTGACTTCATTTTTCTTAGTGCTGTTCATTCTTCTATGTTGGACTTCTCATTTTATTTCATTGTAGGCTGCGAGTTGGGCAGTACAGCTTCTGTTGTTTTCTTCATTCAGAACTTACTGGAAGTACTCCTTTTATCTGCCTTTAAAGTCCTGTGGATTGGTGAGCAGGTTGTTGTTGGCATCCCTTAGGGGGAGGGTGCCTGACTATCTTCTTTATCTTTCTGTCCTTGTCTTGCATCCTGATATAGTTTCCTTGTGCCATCTACTGAGTCACTTTCCAGAAACTGGTAGAGTGCCTATGATGCCTTGTTGTTTGTTACTGCAGCTTCTGTCTTTGCTTTTTTATTATTCAACCAGTGCTCCTTCCTAACCTGGTCCATCTTTTCTATTTCCCACTTTATCCTGCACTCCTACTTTCTTTTGATGACTTCCTGGACTTCTGCATTCTACCACCAAGTTTGCTTGTGTGTGTTATTGCCATAACTGGCTCGGCTGCATACGTGTTTTGTAGTCCTCACACATGCTGTTTTCAGGTGCTGCCATTCTTCTTCAACTCATCCTATTTCTTCCTCTTCTTGAGGTACTAGAGCCCTGAGTAATTCTTTGAACTGTTTTACTTTCTCTCCAGTCAACTTCCAGGTCTTCAACCTGGTCTCAGTTGATCTTAGAGCCTTCTCTGACCATTGCTTGCAACTAATTGTGGCAACTGCTGTTGGCCAATGGTTTCACTGGAGTTGACTTTGCAATTTCTGATTCTACCTCACTACCCTTTCTTTACTAGGAGGAATTCTACCTGAGTTGCATGTTGGTCACTCCTGTATGTGATCTTGTGACTTTCTCTCTTGATGAAACGCCATCAAACCATTTGCCAGTTAGAAGTCCAGAATGACCTCTCCTTTTTTTATTCCTGTTGCCCCATCCTTGTGGACCCAGGCAGTCATCCTATCCTGTTCTGTCTGTCCTGATATGTGCATTCAGGGTGCCCATTATCAACCAATTCATGTTGTCCTGCTTTATCTAGCAGGTCCTGCAACAGCTGTCTGAATGCATTATTTTCTTCACTGTCACATCCCTGCTGTGGGGCATAGGCTGAGATTATGAATACTGCCCTATCCTTTCACTGGAGTCTGATTGCCATGAGTCTATAATTCTGATGACATCCCTCACTGTCTTCTGAAACCTGTCCCTCCCCACAATCCTCACACCATTTCTAGTTTGTCCTCATCCTGAGTAGTAAACTCTGGATCCCAAGCCAAGTGGCTTTGCTTCACTGCCCTTCCATCTTGTCTCCTGGATACATAAGATGTTCAGCCTTCTCCTTACCATCATATTATCCACTTTCAAGCTCCATCCTATCAGTGAACATACAATGAGTGTAGCAATTCTTAGTTCGTGTTTGGCAGGTTGGTTAGTTTTACATCCAGATTTCACTTAACAGAGCTATCTCAGGTAATCCCATCTGGGCAAGTGGACATCAGCCTACGAGTACTTATTGAACCAGGGCCACTGAACTTTACAGCAGGCACACAGTTGCCAATAGGGGACATACACCCCTCCCACCATCAGCATGGGTCCCTGGCATAGGTTGGAGTCCTGGATTCTCTCCAGTGCATACAGCACATCGGGCAACAAGTGCCCTTCAGCACTCATTGTTTCTGTAGCAGGAACAGGTTTTAGGGGATCGGGTTGCTAGCCCGAGGCCCAACCCTCTTCAGAGGGTGCACCACACATTCGCACTCACACTGAGGGCCAGTTTAGATTGTCCAGTCCACTTATTGCATGTCTTTGGAATGTGGGAGGAAACCAGAGCACCCAGAGGAAACCGACACGAACACAGGGAGAGCATGCAGACTCCACACAGAAGGCACCTCAGCCAAGAATTGAATTGGAGAAACTCTTGCTGTGAGGTGACAACGCTAACCACTACACCATTGCACCGTCCATAGGTTGGAGTAGGCAAGAGTAATTTTGAAGATTCAAAAAGGCTCCCCAAAGATCTTTGTATTGACCCTCCCCCTTTTGGCCCAGGAAATTTTGGTTTTCCCATGTTATGAAACTGACCAAGGGTAAATGCTACAGGTTACCTCACAAACAGGACCTTCTCACACATGATAGAGGGGGGTGTTTGAGGCTCCCCAGTCTCAAGCATCTTTAACTTAACTACCTGGGTGATTCAAGTCTAATTCCTTTTAGGCACCTCTTTCCAGAGGATGTGCAGCAGTTGCTAAAGGCGGCAAGAAAAACTGCTACTCGAAATTCTTATATTGATAAGTGGAAAAGATTTTCTAGTTGGTGACTAGCCGATAACCAGGGCCCTATCAGGGATTGTGTACCACTGGTGCTTAAGTATTTGTGCAAGTTGTTATCCTCTGACCTCTTATTCCTCTGTCAGAGTACATCATACAGCAATTTCAGTATGTCTGCCCATGGATTCCTTGCTTTTTTCTGTGTTTTTGGTGAAACAGTTTAAGGGAGTTTCCACCAGAGACCAGCTCGGAAACAGGTTTCTCCTTCTTGGGATCTTAACTTTGTGTTGGAAAAGTTAACCATGTCTCCATTTGAACCTACTCATCATGCAGACTTGAGGTCCATTGCATGGAAAACTGTCCTCATTGCACTTGTATCTCCAGTAAGGGTACCTGAGATGCAAGCTGTCAGTTTACCTTGAATCAAGCCATCAGTCTTCCAGTGTTCTATCTTCATCACTAAAACCAGGAAGAAAGGGTTCTATATACTCTAGATGTGTATAGGCAGTTAAGGTACTGTCTTGATAGAAGTAAGCCCTTTAGCAAAGCAGACCAACTATTTTTTTCACTTATTTTGGGACAAAGGACAACCTGTGCCAAAACATTCTTTTCAGATGGTTATCCTGAACTAGTGGATTTTGCTATTTCCACCATGGTAAACCAGTTCCAGACAGTTTAACAGCTCATTCTACTAGAGCTTTGGCTTCTTGATGGCATATTGGAAAGGGGTGGTCTCTAGAATTAATCTTGAAGCAGATACATGGTCCTATGAATATATGTTTTCAAGGCATTACATACTAGATTATTTCTAGGTCCAGGACAGGCTTTGCTAAAAGTATTCTCCAGGGGCTCCTGGATCCACAGCTTTCCTTTCCATGGTTGGGTACGCTTTTGTAATCAACCTGTATAGCCTAAAGGCTACTGCAGCAGTGGGAATGATGACCATAGTACAGTTGTGTAAGTTGCATTTGACCATAACAGTAGATGTTCAAATTCCTCACTTCTGAAGTAGCCCCACCCACCCTCTATCCCCCTACTTTTGTATATAGTTATTTATTGGGATATAAAAATATTGTTGCTACATGTTTTAGTGGTTCAGGAGAAGTGTGATCATTATTAACTTTTGAGCAAGAAAATCCTGAAGAAGTCCTCACTCTGACTGCTGATTTCCTTCCACAGGTCTGATCAGTCAGCAGTCAAACTGAAGGTGTGGGAGCGAGATGGAGCTTTTTAAACCTAGTAGGTTGTTGTGTCCTGAGCGTAGTCCGGACATTGTTCAGTATCACTTCTTTCTACCCGAGAAGAGGGCACAGACAGCTTTGTTGAAGATGAAATAGCAGCTCCAAGCTCAGACTGTCTGCATATTCTCTGGGCTTGGTGGTGACCATGGTCTTTGTGACTGTGTTCACATATCTGATGATGCAGATTTTTTTAATGAATGGTAAGATGCCAGTGCTTGCAGAGTCACCACTTACTCACAGATCTTCTCTTGAATCAGACCCTTGTCATCATGTTTTTGAGTGAGGAATTTTTCCCAACAGTTAAATTGTGAGCCTTCACTTCCCTCAACAAATTCCATCCCAAATACTGATGGCTATTATTAGATAGGAGATCCTACCTTGGTTCCTGCACAGTTTTAGAAGCTGACTCCCCAGGAGAGGGTCCGTGCCTCAAGCTGTTTGGAGTTATGGGCAGTATTCTGGGCCCTTAAAGCTGTGTATGTATATCTGTGTGCGCGTGCACACAAGTGTGTGTGTGTGTGTGTGTGTGTGGGGAGGATGTCCAGGAGATGATACTAGAACCTGATACTGTCATGGTGAGCACAGCAACCAGTTTGTGGTTTGGTATGTAAACAAGCTTGGTGCCTTGCACTTATTTTACCCCATCTGTAGAGAGATGATCATGCCCAGCATCATTCTTGCAAATAGTCACATTCTGAGAGAAGTGAACATGCCTGTGTACTACATCTCCAAATTCTTCTAGAGCTGTGGAGTAGTTTATATATTGTCAGAGTAGTCTAGGGCTGAAACACCCTGGAAAATAATGTTTGCCACTTGATATTGTGGTCCTCCATCTGTCCTGCCTGTTTCAGCAGGACATGAGAGTTGCTTGATGTATTCTCTCTCCCATTAGCAGGGAAGTGTCCTGTATGCCTTCCCACCTTTCCCTTTGATTCCTTGCCTTTTCACTGAATTCAGAGAAGAAAGGTCAAAACTTATCCTTACCACGTTGGCCAAAACATTTGTGGATTCAGCAATTCAGGAAAGTGTCAGAACAAGCCAAGGCAGTTCCTTTGGTTGGGATGACTTGGCTTCAACTGAGGGCATGACTTCCATTTTAGATCCTCTGTTATCACCCATCCTTCTGGAGAGAGTTTCGTAGGTCATTAAAGTTGCCAGGAAGCCTTCCATTTAACATACTTTTTCCAGTAAGTAGAAGAGTTTCATTTGTGTCTAGAGTTGCTTTTCTCAGATTTATTTCAAGTTGGGACTGTTCCAGGGTGCTTGTATCTGGCATTTCTGCCCTTTTTAAAGAACTCTCGTTCTTGGGATTTGAAATTCGTTTGGTAAGTGTCAGCACTTAAACTCCTGGCAGCCCCCTCTTCTCTCATGGCTCTTCCTTCTTCATTTGTGGTTTGGCTTCTTTAATAGCATGTTATAGAAAGGCCTATTGACATCCCATACCTCAAGACCATACTGAATCAAGCCAGCTAGGAACTTCAGAGCACTATTAGAAAATTTAAAGCAAAGTAGAAATATAACATAGCTACAGGTTCCAACGGAAACTACAAATCTTTCGTGTTATGTCAGAACATTAAGGAATCATGTCAAACAGTGCACTAAGCTCATCCATAATAATATCACATATTCCAGTCCTTATCTGTACACTGTCAACCCACATCGTTGCATCCACTATTCCTAAAATTTTAGTTCCCCAAAAAAAAAATCACCTTAGAACACGTCTTAGAATCTCTGTCATATACTAAAAATAATACTTCTGTGAGATTAGATACTAAACCGGCTGCAGTCTCATCAGTGCTAAGTATGCCCTATCTAAGCTTCTACTTACTGTTCAACGTCTGCTTGTCAACAGGATTTCTGCCTGATGCCTGGAGAAAAACCCTCAGCAAGGGAAGTCCATTTCCAGACCCAGATATTTCTAGTCTTTTCAGCATCACCAGCCTTATGCAGAACCATGGACCATATCATTGCAGTGCTTATTTATACAGACACAGGCAGCTTGATTAATCTAAAGCCCATTCAGTTTGGTTTTGTGAAGGGCAGGTGTTCTCTCTTGAACATAGCCAACTCCTTTGAAAAGGATGCAGAGGTTGAAGACCGTGATTATTCCATGTACATTGCTTATCTTGACCTGACAAGGTTTTTGACACCATCTTCAAAGCTGGAGTTATTAAATTTAATATAAACCTCTTTTTTGTCTGCTGGATTTCAAGTTGTCTATCCAACAGATTCCTAGTTGTGAAAGTTGCTGGTACCCCCTGTGAATGTAAAAGTGCAACTAGTAAGGTATTACAGGGATTAGTGCTGGTCCCAGACCTGTTTGTCATTTATTTTGCAAGTGTTCCAGACAGTTTCCCAGATATGTTGTTGACTGATGATGGCTGCAAACTGGGTATGGTTGTCCTCTCATCCAATGATACTAAACTGTTGCATCAAGAATTGAAGTATGCACATACCTGGTGTTCTAAAACTGTATCAGTCTTAAAAAAAAAAAAAAAAAAAAAAATTGTAGTATATGGCAAAAAAGCTGCACCTGCCTATCACATGTTATAAGTGGTACTCCTGTTCAGACAGATGGTCATAAGAGACCAAAGTCAGGATGTCTTTCTTTCTGGCCCAGTTAAATCCTGAGGGAATATATTTAAGATACAAAAAAGTATTCTTGCCACTGTACTGTCTTATTAGACCCATCGTTGAATAAACGTGTCTGTCTCAGCTGGAGAGGCCCCATTTATTTTCACCAAGGAAATTAAAGGCCTCAAATCCTGTAGCTCTTTAGATAGATTAGCATAATTTTCAATATACTCAGTAGCCCACAAGCTGTGCCAATGTGATCTTTGTCTCAATCCTATTTGACCTGCTGTTCATCACAAGACCAGTGGCTCTACTGGCAATTGTATGAGGAACATAAATCAATACCAACAAATAAGACATTCAGGAGGGATAGGCTCCTAACTCAGTGCATCCCCAGCCTGTGGAATGAGTTATCACTACAGGTTAAGCACAATACTATTTTACCTGCCTTTAAGGCTAGTCTTGTTTGGATGGGGGTGGACACAAATTTACACCAGGGTTGTTATATGTACCCAGGTGTAATTTGGGAGGTGAGCACTATTAAATGCTTGAAGAGGGTGGCATTAACTTTTATCTAAAGGTATATGTGGCCAGGCATCCTATGGTCTCCATGATCACCTTCCTAGTTTTCTATGTTACTGTCCGTATACCTTGTTTCTTAACAGGCTGTGTGCTTATTCATTGAATGAGGGCCTACCTAATGGTTGCAGGGGGCTAAAGCATGCTCATCTAACATAGCGTGTAGTACCATGGTGACACCAGTAGGAGTCACATGCTTCATTGAAAATGTGATCATTAACGGTAATAAAAAAAAAAGTTGTACCGGGGATTGCAGGCAAGAAAGTAATACATAACTAACTGCAGTGGTCTTCCCTACAAAACAGCTGATATTTGAATTTTGTTGACTGGGCTCTCTAACGAGGTTAAAATCTATTTTCAGAGGAGGATAGAGAGTAACATCTGTTTAAGTGATTTTCTCAGAGCACAAAGTAGGAAAATGGAGATTGAGAGAATCAAATTCAGGACTACAGGATGAAGATTAGTAGTAGCTCATAGCCTTAATCCTGTCTGCTAAACTGCTTGTGTATGTTGATTGCAAATATGATGTCCTTCTATTCCTATGTTGCAGTATTCTTACTGTGGGATCCTCCGCCTCAGGCGACCCAAACATTGGCTACTGTGCAAAAGCTTAAGCCTGGTTGCTGCCAGGTGGGTGGAACGTCACACGCAGGGCCATAAACCAGGGGGTTTAAATGTGATGTCTGCACACACAGAGCTCAGAACTTCTCTGCTGCAGTTGAATGTCAGATCGATTGCTTCACACTGCTATTTTCTAGATGTCAAAAGATAAGTACCCCATTGGAGAAAAACATTTATTTTTGCTTGAGCTTTGGTTGTTGCTGTTATTTCTTAGCTGATGTCCATGAGAAAGGGGAAATGTAGGTGTGGACATCAAATTTCGCACAGATACTAACAAACTTTGTTCTGCTTAGGCCAGGAACATGACCACACCACATGTAGCATCTGCCAGTCATTCATACTGAAAACTCTCCATAGTCATCTGGCAGCCCTAAAAGTTTACCTTGAGAACCAGAGGTTAAAACGCTTAGCCCTACGTATGGATTTGGAGGCAGCCGTCGAGGCAGAGCCACCTAAAAAGGCCAAAGTTGCAAGGCCTACCACTTCTGCCCATCCATTGTCTGATGTCCAGCCAGCCACCAATTTAGGGGTTGAGGTACGTCCCCTGGAACTGGCATTTTCAGTGACTACCTTCGGGGAAGTCACCTTGGAAGCACTGGTAGGCATGTCCTTGGAGTTAGTTTCGACGTCTGCTTTGGCAGAGGTCATGAGGGAACCAGGCTCCACTGGACGCCCATCCGTGATCCAGGAATCCGAATCCTTACCCACAGGCCATATCCCTGAAACTAGGCCCTCTGTCTCTACTAAGCCAACTCCTCTAAAAAGGAAACAAAAAAACTACGCACCTGTCTGCTTCCTCTGAGGAGCAACCAGACTGGGACTCCTCCTTCCAGTCTTTGCTGCAGCCCTTTATGGCTCTTAGGCCTTCAGCATCCACATCTACCACATTGCCTGTCCTCACCCCCAAGCCAGCCTTAGCTGCTTCCATCCCTCCTACTCACACCCAGGAGGAAGACTCCTCATCCTCCTATGATGATGAGTCAGTCACCTACTCCTCTCAGATAGCTTCCTCCTTGGACTACTACTGCCCAGATGAGGACTTCCTAGAGCAGTGGTTCCCAAACTTTTTTCGATTCTCGGCTTCCTTGCTGAATCCAGGTTTTCCCAAGCCCCCCCCCCCCCCCCCCGCTCCGCGGTGCACATAAAGTGCATATTATAGGGCTTTGTCAAACCATTAAAAAATCTACCTTTGACTGAACTCTTACATCCAACCCAAATAAAATTGCATGTATTTTTACCCTTTCAAACTGGTACCACAAAAAACATCACTACAACTTTTACATGGTTAAGTAAGTTCACAGTGACACCTTCATATCCAACCTAAAACATTATAATTGGCAAATACTAAAATCTCTGCCCCAGGATGAAACTGTCATTCATTTCAATGAAACTTTTCTCAGTGTGCTAAACAAAACAACAAGCACCTATCAAATGCAAAACAGTAAAATTTAACTCTGCTCCATGACTATCAAAAGTCACAAAATGACTCGTGGCTAAGAGATAAAGCCTGGAAGGTCTGGCTTCTAAAGAGAATGCAATCCAACCTACAACATTTTCAAGAACTACAGAATCAAACCAAACTACACATTAGAGTTGGTAAGAAACCTATTATACTTCTGTTCAAAATACCCACTAAAAGAATCCAAAACTGTTCTGGACCTCCATAAATCTATTTAACCCTGGCGGCCCAGCTGAGCTGCCTCCTACCAGTGCAAACCATGTAGATTCCATTGCCATCCAATTCAACACATGCTTCATTGAAAATGCATTCACTCTTACTAGCAGCCACCTATCAGACAAGTTTAAAATATCCTCCAACAATCCACACACAAGCTTGTCTTCAATTTCAATCCTGCTTCCAATGACACTATTAAAAATTCTCCCTAAGCTTAAACCCAACACATTAGCCATTAATAGCCTCCCCACTGAATACCTCTAAGTGGCTGCTGATACACTAGCTTAGCTTGTCTCAATCTTAATAAACAAGTCATCCAAGAAAACTATGCAACAGATATTTTGGAAAAAAATACTCTACACAAGGGAGGTATTTCCAATTTCCCACTATCACATCATTGCCATGCAGCTATCACGCCATTGTCATGCTATCTCTCCTTTATCAAAATAATTGAAAGGTGCATCCAAGCCAACTCCTCATGCGTCTTGCTAACAAGTTCTCTTTTCAGCTTAGCATGGTTTCAGACATCACCAAAGCACTACTACCACCGCTCTGCTCCGTTTCAACAACCAAATCAGTCTTCAGACAGAGTCTTGTAAACTAGTATATTTTCTGTTCTTTGATCTAAGAAATTCAGTACCACCTAACAAGAATATTTCTCCACAGACTGACTGTACTAAATCTTGATCACACTATGCTACCCTGGTTTCACAGCTATCTGTCCAGCAGTAACCAAGAGTCAAAACGGCTCAATGAATGCTTCTCATTCTTGCCAATGTCACTTGGAGTCCTTTGAAACTGCATGCTAGGTCCCATCCTCTTCAATATTTCATTAAATATGCAGATGATGCTATAGTCATCTGCACTGCCTACTCAATAACCCAGCTTCAGGAAAAAAATAAAATGCCTTCTCTTCCACTGAGTCCTGGCTCCAAAAATCTTGCCTCCTGTTAAACGTTAAAAACTAAGTTCAAGCTTTTCATACACAAAAATCTCTCTAATACAAACAGGAACTTTTTCATCGTCTCTGCCACCAACACATCTGCTGAAGTAGTCACTCACACAAAAGTACTTGCTGTCACCACTGATGAACATCTAAAAATCAATTTCCACAGTAAGCTATCAGTAAAATCCATCAAAGGCTTGGCTATGCCAAAGCAAATAGCTACTGATAGTACAAAAAAACAAAAAAAAAAACTGTAGCCTCATTATACACTTACCCTCATTCACAGACCTAAAGCATGGTCTCAAAGCTAAAATAAGTAACAAAATTACTAGCTTTGCAGCCAGCCATAGAGCGACACCTCAGTTCTTTCTAGCCTTGACGCAACTCCACTGGCCTGAACTACCAAACTGTCTATTACCCGAGAGGCTACAGTCCATAATATCACTAATAAAAAACAAAACTGTTCAGCCTTACTAAACATCAGGATTCCCTACTCCCCCACCAGGTCACTATGCTCAATGGATAAACTTCTGCTTACTAAAAGAAATACCCATAACACTGTTGGAAATTCCCTCTACTCCAACTATGTATCCGAGACTTAGAACTCTTAGACCTACCTTACTTAATAAGCCATGTAGCCTACTTATCTTCAAAACACTGTTAGAAGAAAAAACACTTTAACCACACATGGCTATGATCCAGTACATCTCCTGGAGGCTAGTCTCAGCTTACACTCTCTTCCTTCCATCTGTACACCAGCTATCCCAGGCTTTATTGAAATATGCAATTATACTCATTGTAACTTCAAATTAACTACATTGTATTATATTTTGTTGGAGCTTTCCTCCACAGGCCCCAGTTGAAATAAGATAATGCAGCACAGCTGGACTTTCCTGGCAAATAAAATAATATGCAATTATTTTTAATTGGTGGAGGAATTACTTTACATTAAAATATATTACGAAACAAATAATCACCATACATAAAGTACTAAATGCAAAATTCAAACTGCAAAAACCTACAGATGCCTATTTTATAAGTGCAATGTGGCACTTGTGGGTGAACATTAAACAGATAATATTTCATCTTACAGGCTCATGCCTCACAATACTCCTGGGAGTGTGATAACATCTGTACCATGTACACTTCCTCATGCTTCATTGCATACTTAAACAATGTAGTGTAGTACGTGAGTGTGGCTGAAAACAGTTTCATTTATTCTTTCATCCATTTTCAGTGTCCACCTTTTCCATTTCCTGCTCATAGGAGAGCCAGAGCTTATCTTGGCAAGCAACAGGCTTAAGGCAGGAACCACTGCTGGATGGGATGGCAGTATACACGCATGCGCGCGCACACACACACACACACACGCACACTTCTCTGAAAGTTTCCTTACTTGCATGGAGTCTTCATTTTTTCTGGCTGTACCCGCCGCAGGTCCGATTCTTGTTTCCAGAACATAATCCGTTCATTGTTGTTCCCGCTCGCATTTGAGCAGCCATGCCCAGCTGGAAATGCGTGAGCTCCTTGCTCAATTCCGACATGCTGGTAGCCCTGATGGAGAGGACGTCATCGCACACGTGATGTCAGCTCACAGTGCGAAAATTAAAAAACAAAAGAAAAAAATCATAAATGAAGGTTATTAGTTTGGCACCCCTGTGAGGAAGCCGCTGCGCCGCAGTGCACACTTTGGGAACCCCTGCCCTAGAGGGAGAGACTTCCCCCTGAAGACATTACCTTTGGGGAAACAATAACTAAAATGAGGGAGTACTCCACGTGGGATGCTACTCAGATGACAGAAGTCCTAAAAAAGGTATTTTGAGTTACTCCTGGTGGAATTACCCTCCCCCTCTGCTATCCCTCCTGTGATTTTAGCCTACTTGGATACTTTTGCATCAAAATCAAAGACAACAGAACCACAACCACCAGCTCTCAAAAGACCTGACTACTTTTATGTGGTCCCTGAGGAGCACACATTCCTCATAAAGCCACCATTGGCAGACCCTGCAGTCTTTGCAGTGGCCCCTGACAAACAGTCCAGACTCATTCCTCCTTCCTCCCTCTTACCATTAGACAAGGACAAGCAAGGTCATGAATAGACTGGGTAAAAATATATATGCCTCTTCTACACTAGCCTTTAGAACTATCAATTACCAGACCCACATGGTCATATTTGCCATAGATCTGGTCTCACAGGCCTCCTCCTTACTCTCCTCCATGCCTGACTCTCCTAACAAATGTCAGGTAGCATCTAATCTGCTCTTAGCATCTCAAGTTGCCAGACACTCGAAGTGCAGCTATGAGGCAGCTGAAGCCTCCACTAGGTCTGCAGCTTCAGCTTCTGTTCTGCATAGATGCTCCTGGCTTAAGCTACAGCCCCTTCCTGAAGATTTTAAAACCGAGAAATTAGACTTGCCACTGGACAAACAAATTCCTGTTCAGCAAACCATCTGATGAACTGTTTAAAAGCCTTCAGAGAAAAAAGTAAGGAGCTCCAGGACCTAAAACATTTACTGGTCTCCCCAATTCCTAAATGTTACAGAAATTACCCTGCAAAATCTTCCTTTGACAGAAGCGCCCCTGCTCCACCCTCCTCCACCACTTTCAGGCACAGAAAAGGGCCCAGGAAGACACCATCCCCAAGGACAGCCCCTCCTCAGCCTCCCACCAAGCAGCCCTTTCAAGACAGAAACATTAATGCATGACCTCCCGCCTCTGTCACTGTCTTACCCTCTGGAAAAAAGTCACTTCGGATTGATGAGTTCTGGCAATAATGGAAAAAAGGTGCTTCATGTCCTGGCAGAAAAAACCCATGCCACAAAGCATCCTCTTCCCTCCCAAAAAATAGCTTCATCTAATCCCTCAGGTTATCCAAGAACTACTTGCCCAGTCCCACCCCCCAGGCCAAGAAGGGAGAAGGTTTTACTTCAGGTTATTCCTGGTGCCAAAAAAGGATGGCCCTTGGAGGCCCATCCTAGATCTATCCTTCCTAAACCTCTTTCTGAAGGTCCCTTCCTTCATAATGCTGTCACTATTGCCACCCAAAGTTTTCTTGGCCACTTTGGACCTGAAGGAGGCGTACCTCCACATTTCCATCCACCCAGACTACAGGAAGTATTTGTGTTTTGCTGGACAGTCTTCACACTTTCAATTTACTGCCTTGCCTTTGGTTTATCCACTGCAACAAGGGTCTTCACAAAGTGCCTATCCCCAGCAAAAGCCTACTGCAGAACAAAGGGCATTCATATCTACCTCTACCTAGATGACATTCTCATTCTAGCAGAAGAGGAAGCCACCCTTAGGAATCCCCTTCTGTTCTCCATGTCCCTGCTCCAGAGATTGAGATTTAACCTCAACCTAGCAAAATCATCCCTCACTCCAGCACATGACAAAACTTTCCTGGGCTGCAGAATAAGGACCAACTTGATGAAGGCCTTTCTTCCTCAGGACAAGGTGTCTTGCCTAGTCAACCACTTCCAGGACCACCTCCTGGTCACCCACCTTTCAGCTAGGCAGTTCATGCGCTTCCTAGGCCTTATGGCAGCCACAGTCCCTATGCTGTCACTTGCCAGGCTGCACATGAGGGAAGGCTCCAGCGGTACCTGAAAAATGAGTGGACACAACATAGCCACCCCCTGGACTTTCAGGTACCCTTCTTACCATGCCTGAAGACAGAACTGAGGTGGTTGATCCAGCAAGTACAACAGAACCCAGGGCTACTCCAGCAACCCACCAGTCCAATATATAATCCATGCAAATGGATGCTTGCGATCTAGGGTGGGGAATTTCTATGAACGGCCTCAAGGTGCCAGGCCCTGTGGGAGCCCTCCCTCCAGAAAAAGCATATCAACATAAGGGGAAATGACTGTGGTCCACATAGCCCTGCAGGCTTTTCTCCCTCTCATGCAGCCAGGACCCCTACAAATCTTCACAGACAACACAACTGTGATGTGGTACATCAACAAACAGGGGGGGCCAGGTCTTACCTGCTGTGCAGGCTAGCAGTGCAGGCATGGGAGTTAGCCTCTCAAAACAACATATCACTGCAGGCAGTCTATATTCCATCCCAGGACAACCATCAGGCTGATGCCCTCAGCAGATCATTCTCTCTGCATCACAAGTGGATGTTGCACAGAAATGTGTTCTTAGACATTATCCACCAATGGGGCACACCTGATCTATTTGCCTCCCCCCAGAACAGAAAGTTGCAGCTTTTCTGTTCCTAGGATCCCTCCCCACTAGCCTGGAGAGTGGATGCCTTCTCCATCTCTTAGAAGGGAATGTTCCTTTATGCCTTCCTTCCATTCCCACTCATTCAGAAAGTCCTCCTAAAAATCAGGAGGACAGGCCAAGAGTCTTGTTGGTGACTCCCAGTTTGGCCAGTGCAGCATTGGTTCCCCCTTCTTCAATCTCTTGCCAAGGGCAATCACCACAAGTTGCCTTACAAGGTGGACCTGCTCACACAACAGAAGGGATCTCTCATTCATCCATATCTGTAGATGCTCTACTTAACCCTCTGGGTGATAAACTTTTGATCCCCTTCTGACACCGCTATACAGTGGATGTGTTGTATGTCCTGCAGGAGGCAAGGAAACCCAATACCAGGAGGGGTCCTATGTTTCAAAATGGAAAAGGTTCTCCAAATGGTGTCTCCAAAGGTAAAGGGACCCCTTCCAACCAGATGTTCCTCTAGTCTTAGCCTATGTGTGTGAGCTCATAAAATCAGACCTTTCATATTCATCAGTGAAGGTCCACTTATCTGCCATTTCTACCTGCTTACCTCTAGACCCACCTCTACTTTCCAGATTGGATGTCAAACTATTCTTAAAAGGGGTTCTCCACCTTAGGCCACCAAAGAAACCTATCCCTCCACCTTGGGACCTAAACTATGTACTAGAAAAATTCACAACTGCTCCCTTTGAGCCAGCTAGCTCTGCTTCTCTGCAGATGTGCACATGGAAAACTGTCCTACTAGTAGCCCTTACCTCAACCAGAAGGGTTTCAGAATTACA
Source organism: Protopterus annectens (assembly GCF_019279795.1). Classification (NCBI taxonomy): domain Eukaryota; kingdom Metazoa; phylum Chordata; order Ceratodontiformes; family Protopteridae; genus Protopterus; species Protopterus annectens. The sequence goes on along the minus strand of NC_056733.1, from coordinate 1,875,939,106 downwards.
TGCACTAATGGCATCCCCACCCTACACACTCTTCCACAAAGATAGTGACCCTGCGAACCAACCCCTCCTTCATGCCAAAAGTTGTCAATGAGCTGTCCCTCAGTCAGTCTATTTACTTTCCCACCTTCTTTCCTTCCCCACAGAATGACAGTGAGAGAATACTCCACTCCCTTGATGTCCACAGACAATTAAGGTTCTGTTTAGACAAAAACAAAATGATCAGAAACTCCAGTCAGCTCTTTGCGTCCTTCCATCTAAGGGGCCAAGGCAAGGCAGTATCCAAACAAACCATCTCCTGCTGGATAAGGAAAACTATCTCCTTCTGCTATTCTTGCCATGGCAAACACTTACCTCAAGGGGTCAAGGGGCACTGTACAAGAGCTTTGGCTTCTTCTGGGGCCTTCCTCAAAGGCCTAGACACATCTACCATTCTTGAGGCGGCCACTTGGTCCTCTGTGCATACCTTCACCAGACATTACAGTTGGACCATGTCTCCAGAGCAGGATTTGCAAGGGCAATCCACGGATTCCTGGAATCTTCAGCTTTTTCCACCACTCTTCCTCCTACTTGAGCTGTGGCACTCTCCCACAGTAAGAATACTGAAACATGGGAATAGAAGGACATAGAATAGTTGTGTAAAAATCTTACCATGACCATAGATGTCCTTCTCTTCCATGTTGCAGTTTTCCTTCCCGCCCACCTATCCCCCTTCATTGCATTTACCCTGTTTAGATGGCATCATTTGGTAATACTTAGACTACTGTCTGACTGGGCAGTTGGTTCTGAGGTCTGTGCGTACAGACGTCACATTTAAGGCCCACGGTTTATGGCCCTGCATGTGACATCCCATGCACCTGGCAGCAACCAGGCTTAAGCCTTTGCATAGGAGCTGACATTTGGGTCGCTTGAGGTGGAGGATCCCACAGTAAGAATACTGCAACATGGAAGAGGAGGACATCTGTGGTTATGGTAAGACTTTACACAACTATTCTTTATGTTGGTAAAAGTAAAAAAAAAAATGTAATGTGAATTAAGCCGAAAATCTGATTTCCATCATTGGGAGTGATAAAATATATACTTAGTTTCTGTTTCTGTACTGCAAGAAAATTGATAGGACTCTACATACTGTAGAATTCTCCCCCTGCTCCCCTGGGACAAAAGTGCAACTAATGTGTTCTTAACTCAACACCTAGTAGCTATGGAATGTCATACCTCCAGTAGCCTACACACTGTTAGATTTCATCTTAAAGAATATAAGCCAAACCAAGGGAAACCACTTGTGACCAAAATATAATTGAATTTAATAATTGTCTTAGTTTTTGGTGTTATTTAAAGGGGGAACAATATTTGTTGGTCTGGGAGGATATGGTTGATAGACAGTGATGCTTTGCCAGGAATGGTCTGCACCTATCCCCACTAGGCTTTTGAATACCGAATAAAACCTTATCCACCCCCATAGTGCCTTTTTTAGGCATTGACAGTCTGGTAAACCACCTGACATAGCTAAACTAACTCAGAATAACTTAAAGATGATGCTGCTCAATGCCATGAGTCTTTACAAAAAACTCCACTCCCTGTAAGCTTTCCCAACTGTGGCAAATGGAGGCATCTTTGTAGTTTCTGAGACATAGTTTAAATGCACTGAGACTGTCCAGGCAGTGCAGGGCTGTAATGTTTTCCACAAATTTAGACTGGCTATTGCACAGAAACGGACAAAAGTTGGAGTTGTCTCAGTTTACATTAAAAACAATCACACCTCAAGGCTGGCTAGGGAGTGGACACGAGCTCCTCCACCTGCAACTCACCATAAGCAAAGTTCCATACCATATATTTGCAAACTGTAGGCCTCCCTCTATGACCTAGGAAAACCCACTTAAATGAACTTGAGTCACTCTGCATTTAACTCAATGCCAAACTCATTGGTGACTTCAACTACCCCACTATAAACTGGGAATCATACATGACCTTAGACTTGCAGGCACAAAGATTCCTGGACTTTATTAGTATGAATGCACTGGACAAGTTGTGCATCCACTAGGGGGCACTGACATCCTTGACCTTGTCCTCACCAACATGGAGGGATGTTGCTGCTCTCCTCTACCAGCCCCAAGTGTAACATCCTCACTGATCAGGATCATAAAGCTGTCGCCTTCAAAATAATAAAATCTGGGACACCAGGTAACCTTGGAACTTTTAGGAATTATTCCAATGCACACTTCTTATTTTTAATTGACACCCTGACAAAATTAAGGCCCTCCCCACTCATCTCATAGAACACTGCTGCCTATGCAGAGTTGTTCACAAAACTCTTTCAGTCTTGTGTACAGCTGCATAGAGGCAGCAGTACCTACCTGAAATGATCACAGGACAAACTCAAAAATCAGGCCACACTGAATTACCAACATCAATAGGTTGTATAACGAAAGGAAGAAATTCACGACCAAAAGTAGGAAACTCTGTGCCCAAGGTAAAATCTCTCTTGTCAAACTAAATAATTTGGGACTAATTGTCTACCAAATCTAAATTTTAGGTAAACATACACTCCTAGGCTAAGGACAACAGCAAGACATTCTTCAGCTGTGTCCAACATGTCAGTGGCAATACACAAAAATGTACCAAACTAATTGTAAATGGTGATAGCTATATTGAGCCAGAGGATATACAAAATCTACTGGCCAATACAGTCAGGTCCAGGTTTTACCCCACTTTCTCCCCCAGATACCTCTCAAGAAGTACCCCCAACTTTAGCTCCCCCCAACTATCACTAGGGAACAGGTCTTCCATGCACTCTCCAAGGCCAAAAACACTGCATTGATAGGACCTGATAATATTCTTGAATGCCTCCTGAAGATCAGAGCTAGTGGAAGCACTACCCACTAGTCTGCAAGCAGTCTTTATGATAAACCAGTGAAGGACTGCAACTGTTATCCCCCCTACCCAAGGCTGGGCCATTCACTGACCCAGGAAATAACCGATCCATAAGCCTGACTAGTTTCATACGTAAAGTCATGGAAAGAATAGTCGTGGACATGGTAAGTAACATAAGATGCCTTCAGACTTTGGATCCAACCATGGTTTGTTTTGTCAGGGGTAAGTTATGCCTGCTTAACCTGATGGATCTCTTTGAGAAGGTCACCAAAGCAATGGACGAAAATGTTGCATACTGCCTTCCCCTATCTGACCAAAGCATTCAATGCAGTACCCAACTTGAGCATTGTAGACAAGTTCAGAACATTTTGTATAAACCCCTACATCACCCACTGTATAACCAGCTGGCTCACAGGTAGAAAACAAGAGGTTAGGATAGGCGAGTCTTCTTCCATAAAAAGGCCAGTTAGTAGTGGAGTTCCCCAGGGTTCTGTGCTGGCACTCTCCTTTTTGTCATCTACTTCTGTGAAGTCAAGACTGACATCATAGGCCTCTGGCTGACTAAGCTTCAGATTATTGCAAACTATGCATAGTCATAGAATCCCCCAAAGGCACAAACATCCTTCAGGAAGGCCTGACACAGATTAAAAACTGGTGCCAGATACATGATCTAAAACTCAATGCCAAAAATGCATAATAGTATCTTTCAGGAAGACAACCACTCCTGGAAATTACTGCAGTAATAATATACATCTGAGAGCTGTCCCTATGGTCAGGGATTTGGGAGTACATGTAGACATGTGACTTGGCCTTTAACCATCACACATCCATTTTAAGGAAATCATGCTACATTGCACAACTTTTTAAACAAGGGTATAGATAGCATCTAGGCCCAAATATGTCATTGTTCTGTTGTACTCTGCCCTCATTAGACCAATCATTGAGTGCAGAACTCCTTTCTGTGCATATTTGACCAGGCATCTGTAACAAATGGAGAATCCACAGACGTTCCTCACAAAAAGAATACATGGTGTAGACAGCATGCCCTATGAGGACCTTCTCAAAGATTTTCCCTTATACTCTGAATCCTACATAATGCTGAGAAGCAGTTTATGATTGGCCCTCAAGTCATCCTCTGATCCAGTTCCTATGGACCTGTTGTGCATCCGCAAAACAAATGGCATTAGAAACAGCCAGTCTAGGGACCCAAACATGTTGGAGGGGATAGGTATGTCTCTCAGACTACCCCCTTCTCTGGAACATGTTTCCCATCCATGTGAAGTAGAGTTCCTCCTTGCACTTATTCTAGCACAACTTGGATCAGTGGATGGGGAAGTGTAAATGTACCCCTAGTTTGCCATGTTTTGTCCCTTTATAAAGAGGAAGCTTGTAAATGCTCGATCACCCATACTGAAGCTATACCCCCAGTAAAATAAGTGGTATTAGAACCTGTCAAATATATCTGGAAAGCATGGCTAGGCTTAAAACATCCCTTTAGGGTTGTTAGTCTAGTAATTACCTATGAATAGTAAATGCTAATAAAATGTGTTCATCAAAAAATCTTCTTAAAAGTGATAGCATTCAGTGTGTTCAGTCTTTACATTGATACTGCAGTGTACTATAATGCAGAAAAATCCAGAATGATTTCTCTGCATTTCACAGGATCATAGTATAATGCAGAAAATTAGTGATTTCTCTACAGTTTCACAACTTTTCATATGTTGGAAGCTGTACAGTCTACATATGTACTATCAATACACTTTTGTTCAGTATGTTTCCAACTTTTTATTGATGGCAAGAAATGTTTTTCTGAATGCTTGCTTCCTTGGCATCTTTACAGAAATATGAAAATATATGCTTATTTGAAAGATTCACAGTATAAATATCACTGTGTGCCATTCCCCCTTCAGCTTTTTATGTCGATGAGCAGGAAAAAGAAGGTCCTCAAACCAGTATTCCTGTGAAAAATCAAATAAAAAAAAAAGTAGTCTCTTTGTAAACTATAGAAAAACGCTTGCTACAATTGTAGCAAACAACTTTTACAGTTTATACCACATACGGAGTGCTAACATTCTTTGGTCCTGACTGCTGATGCAAAATGATTGCCAGTAATGCATTAAAGATGAACTGGCATCTACCAATCTTGACCACTTGCACTGTGCACCTGGGTCAGCTGCCCCTTTGTCTCACACTAGCCACACATCTGTGTAACAGTGCATTTTTCTGTCTCCTACTGTAGCATTTCAGATTATGCTCCTTAGTAACATGCAGCTCGCTCAGTTATGAAACTGTGAATGTAAATGTCACACTGCCAGCCCAGATATCTGGAATTGTGCAAATAATTCTTATGTCATTTGTGAATATTGATATGATTTATATAGAAGTGTGACAGAAGGAAATACTGCCAGCACAGCTATCTGGAATTTTGTAAACAATTATATGTATTAGAACTATATGTTGTGCGTATAATAAACTGCTGCTACAAGAGTATGTGTTGAACAGGGTTTGTACAGTACTGAGCTTCAAAGATATGTCCACAGTGTACCCTACTGGAACATAGAATATTAACTTGCAAAACTTGAGAATATTTGAGGTTAAGTTACTTTACAGCTGGGCCATAAACAAGAGATGTCCTCTCTCATTTTCAGTGCAGAAGCAAACACAATGTCTAGAGCTAAAAGTTTTTGTATTGTCTTGAAAGAGAGGTAATTACTAGTTTTAAAATATAAGTGTTTTATTGTTTTACGACTTCCAAGATATGCAAACATCTGAGAGATGTATTTTTCATAAGGAAATGTCAAATGCTATAATGGGGGGTTTAGTCTGGGATCTGAAGTCAGGTGACAAAAAGTGATGGCATCCAAGCTAACCCAGCAGTAGTAATTGATATTAAAGAACTCTCTCATTTTCATTTTGTATTTTGTCTTGGACTTTGCAAGAACATCCACTCATCATCACATCTGCACCTGCCTTGCTGAGTAAGTAAGTTTCTAGGGCTTAGTGACTCTTTTAGATATAGTTAGAAATATAGTAAATATTAGTTTAGATGTTTTCTGTATTTATTTGAGACTGTCCTGCAATGTTGTTTTAAGTACTTCCTGTGATTTTTGAACTCTGAAGTTACTGTGTTGAGTTACTGAGTATTGTCTTGTTCTTTTATTATTTATTGTTAAATGTATGTAAACATATCTTTGTGGCTGATATTTGAGAGACATATTTAAGCTCTGAGAGTACTTGCATATGTATTTGATGACACTGTACAGGCCACTCCTAAATAGCCTTGTTCTTGGTCAGACTGCCATTTGGAGTAATAGTAGCATTGCACAGTAGGAACGGAAACACCTTTTGGGTAAGTAGCTGATGAGGGATTCTAGTGGCAGTGATAACTACCTTATAGTCTGGGCAGAGGGGGGGCATAGATAGTAAACCTGTGCTAGACTTTCCCAGGAGTGTGTATCAGCTACTTGGGCAGGGACACAAAGCACTGGTTGGACAGAGAGAGTGTTGGGATGACTTGGAATCCTGACTAAGGACTCAGCTCTATAGCTGTGCCAGTGGGGAATCTTATTGGGGATCTGGAGAAACTAGCCCCAGATTGACTGTGATCTCTGTGTGCTCTTAAGGGAAATTGCACTTTACTGTGTGTATACTTGTCATCCTCCCATTATGTACGTCCCCCACTGTTGCCAGTGGTGAGGATTGAGGCTCCTTGATTACTGGGCCAGTGTAAGGATGTCACAGTAAATGAGTGACCATTTGAAATGTCGGGAGCCATTACAGTGAGTCCTGAAACACTGATGCTGAATGGGCAAAAAAAAAACAGACTCGTAAATATACTTAGTATAACATGACCATTTCTTGGTATATTCCCATCTCTTTGAGGTAATGCAATCTCTGTGTTAGTATATTCTTTGGGGGGGGGGGGGTTAAAGGAGAAGAGTGATTTCTGATCACTTTTTTTGGCTTGTTGGCACTCAGCATTTCAAGTGTTGACATTTCAATGTGGTGCAAAAAATATGCATAACAGACAATAGTGGTAGGTAGCAGAGCATCTTAGATTAACAACATTAGTGCTACATTATTTCTTACACCTTGCCCTTTTTATGTGCTTCCTATTACTTATTTGTAAGTTACTTCGTTAAGGTAATCCAGACTTCAAGAACTTCATGATGCAGTAAGGAGCTGTAGCTGTTAAAAGGAAGTATACAGAAAGGTGCTATAGGTCTGAATGAGTTAATTATAGAATTTCAACACAAGTTTCTTGTGACAGCACTTTTTCCACTAACTGTATGTTTTACTCATCCCAGCAATGTTATTAACTGGTTCCTTTATTTTTAATTTTTATTTGCAAATTGTTTACTTGGTAGATGATCTAATCTGTTGACCCTTTTCAGTCACAACCAGGGGTACTGAGAACAATACAAAAGCAATGAAAATATTCAGCCTTAATAAAGTAATTTTAATGTATAAAGCTGTGTCAATAATAAAAATACTCATGTATGCATACATGTAAGTAGTAACAAAGAGCAATACTGAGAAAATGCAATATGCAGTTGAGAATATGATCTACAAATGTATAATATGCATTACTTAATGAATAAGAGAAATTTCAGCAGTCAGTGGCAAGGATAAAGTGTAAATTATTAAAGTTTACAGGGCAGGTCTGTGTTCACACGTCGAAGAAAAACTTCATCGAACGGTTATTCCACAAACATCACTTTCATCGAAGAGTGAAATCATCGTGGAAAAAAATAATCAAATGGTATAGTTGGCCAACAACAAGGATAAACTAAAAGCCTTTTAAAATTTGCCCTTTTCCCCACTGTAGTGCGATCTCGGGGTTGGTATATGTAGTTGGAGGGGTGTGGTTGGCACAGCCCCCCACCTTCATGGGTTATTTCCTTGTTGGCTGGCTATTACCTTTCGATGATTTTTTTTTATTTTATGACTTCACTCTTCGATGAAAGAAACGTTCGGGGATTACAGTTTGTGGAATAGCCGTTCAATTAAGTTTTTCTTCGATGTGTGAACATAGACCCTACAGAGCAGTATGGAGATGTTGAAATTATTTTAGCCAACATCCCAAAAGGAAATAATGCACTTGGTTTATTTATGATGGTAATCTTTACAAGTAGTTTTCAAAGTATCCACAGCTAGTTTTTTTTTTTTTGTAAACATCATTGTCAGGTGGTTCCATGCAGCAGATTCTTGTCTGGAGAAGGCTGTTTCTCCTGCAGCATTCTTATTGGACTGGCAAAGATAGGAATGTTATTTTGGCTGATTTTTAGTAGTTTTGTTCTCCAATTGAAAGCCTTTTCAGAAGAAGCAGTAACAAAATTGTACTGTTCTGAAAATTAAGGTCTTTACTAGCAGGGTAGCTCTGTTTGTAATTGCTAGGCAATTGAAGCATTTTAATAAATCACTGTGATGTTTTGATCAACCAGGAAAACTTCCGCAGATTGGAGTTTTAGGGTATAATAGGAAGGGTGCAGGCATATCCGAGGTAGACCACATCTTAATTTAGGAATATATTAGCTATAACTGCATGTACAGCTAGTGCTAGGAGGTAACAGAGTTTGAGTTGAAAAAGAACATCTGTAATGATGTTATCCGTGTGTAGTGAAAAGTTAGTGGAAGGATCAAGAGTGAGCCAGAGATAATTTTGTTCAGTGACATTAAGGATGACATTTCCCTTAATGTCGTTATGATTTTGAGGTAGTAAGGAATTGAGTTTCTGTGGAGTTGAGAATATTATAACAGTCTATGTTTATTAAAAGCCCATTCCTTTCCCTTCATAGTGGCTCTCTGCATCTCATTTTTCCATCAGAAAAAAAGAGAGCAACAGAGAACTCTAAAGTTTTATTCTGTTTTTCTCTTTGGTGTCCTACAATAGAGAGTTCTCAGTGCTTTTTCCTTCCATTTGCAAAATACTGAGTATTCAGTGTGCCCTGTCCAGAAAAAGAAGCTTAACACTAGGCAGAAATTCAGTCATTTTCCTCTTTAAATCTGAAGATTTGCTTGTAACCCATCCCTTCCTACCAGAACTTGTTTACCTCACTGCTGTGTGCATTTCAAGACTTGTGACCTCCAGGAAGTCTCATGATGGTTTATTTTTAAAATAGAAAACTTGAGTTAATCACTTGTTTGCAGTAGCATTTTATTTGCTCTTCTGAAAAGCATGCTTGCTTCACTTCAGAACAAGTTGGTTCTCTGAATTTCTGCCATTGGTTTTCCTTTCTGCATTGATGTTTGTGTCTTTCGGCTTTTCCCGGTTAGGGGTCGCCACAGCGGAACTCCCGTCCGCCAATGATTGGCAGTAGATTTTTACGTACTGGCTTGCCGGGCCTAACGCACAACCTTCAACGAAGGAACGCCCATTCACGCATGTCGCCACAGAGAAGACGTTCTAACTGAGAATCGAACGGGCAACGTCTAACTGTGAGGCAACAACGCTACCGCAGCACCACCACCGAATACTATATTTTATTGTATCATTGAGATTGTCACCAATGATTTATTTACATCTGTTAATGCACCTTCTGTGTGTTTCCCTTTTTTCTAGCTCTCTCATGTCTAAGGCAAAGTTTGTGGAAGAGTAAAAGTGGTATTTAGAAAGTGGATAGTAGAGCATGACGAACCTGGTGACTTAAGTTCTTCTATCACTATTGCATTTCTAGCAGTTAAGGAGGAGGGTTCAGTTTTTGATGATTTAGTCACTGGGGCATGCACGTGTCTCAGCAGAACTATTCTTAATAAGCCATCATCTCAAGCAGCCTGACACTACAGCCATGTCAAGGTTAAGGCCTTCAATTCAGAACTGTTTAATGAGCATCCAAGTATGTATGTTGCTGTTATGGCTGATGAAAGGCAATTGGAAATTTTAGAAGTATACAGAAACTTAACCAGAGTGTGTGTGTTTGCCATGTACCTAGTTCATAAAAATATTTTGGTACGCTAGCTCCATCCATCCATCCAAGCTTTTGAATTGCAGCTGTCCCCTATAGCAACACATGAATAGTAGGTAGGTGCTAGGCTATCTGCCCGAGGGCATTTATAAGCCTAGCCAGAGTGTATCGGCTGTAGCCGCCTCATTGATTAACTGATCCTCTGTCAAGCAGAGCCAATGAAGTGATCCCAGGGGTGTATTTTCTGTTACCCATCTACTCGTCAAGGTTTTTCTTGAAGAGTGTTAGTGAGGTGCTTTGCCTAATGTAGTTTGGAATTTTGTTCCAAAGCATAGGGAGTCTCTGTGACAGGAATCTATCCCTCCAGCATGATTATCATCGTGCATACAGCTGCAGTCATAACAGATGGGTTATCCTGCCGTCAGGCGGGTCCTCGGTCGGCCAAATTCCAAAGTCTAGGTCCGGCGTCGGTTGTCGTCGCTTCTTCCCTGATGTCAGTGCGGCAGGGGTATAAAAGAGGCAGCCGACACCATTTTCCCCAGTCTTTCTTGCCGTGCGGTGCCCGAAGCAGAAGCAGTTCGCAAGTGCCGGTCGGCCAGCTCCTGAGATATACGAAAGTATTTCAGCCAAAGTCTTCTTGAAAGCTAAGTACCCCGTTGGGGAAACTTTTCTTGCCTCAGACCGATGTCAGACAAAGTTAATAATTGCATTTCATGTGGGAAGCAAATACCGCATAAGGATTTCCACTCTTTCTGTATACCTTGCTTAGGCACAGACCACGACGTCTCGGCCTGCCGTTTTTGTGCTAGATTCAACAAACGCACTATTAAGCATCTGGCAGAGTTCGCCCTTCACTTTTTTGGCAAAAAATTTAATTATATTATGTCGTCGGATACTCCGACTCCAGTTTTAAGCAAAAAACGCAAAGATAAGGACCGACATACGAGGTCCGCACCACCTACTGAAACCACGCTAAGGCCGACTACCGGTTCTCCGGTACTCAGCGAGGCGCCTACGCAGCCCCTGAGTACCGATGACAATGCATTACCGGTGTCTTCAGTACCCGAGGTCGCAGGCTCCTCTGCCCCCATTCCTACTACAGATACCGCCACCACTTATGGCGGGGAAACTCAGAGTTTAGACAGGCCTGCCATTTCTTAAGGGGTCTTCAGGCCTTCCTCCTTCTCTATTAAAGCTTTCACTAAATCTAAAACAGCCATGAAAACCAAAAAACAGGTTCATCAGACCCCCTCTCAAGGCACCATACCTAAAAAACAGATGCTTAAAATGGCTGAGGATTTGATTACTCTTATCAGGGGTTCTCAACCCCCCTCTGACAAAAGGCCCAGATTAGAGGAAGAGACTACCCTTCCTCAGATCAAACTTCTATTACCTCAGAACTATCTGAGGACCAGGATTATGCCTATTCTCCATTCGAAGACTCTGATGCAGAGGAGTCTATTCCCTTGGTCTCCCCCCCTGAGGACTTCTCTTTTGGGGAAACCCTGCATACATTGAGGGAACACTTTCACTGGGAAGGCCAAGATTACTCAGATTCCAAGAAAAGGCTCGGAATTTCTTTTGCTCCCCCAGCATAGGCCTCTGGCTATCCCTCCTGTTTTAGATATATTGGATGATGTGTACACAGAAGCCAGCCTTAATCCTGATTCTTTGCCTCCAGCTCCTGTTAAACCAGACGGGTATTACCGGGTTCCTGATTGTCACCAGTTCCTATATAAAAGCCATACTGCTGACCCAGAAACTATTTCACAGGCTCCCAAAGGAATTAAGGCCTCTACTGCTAAAAATCCATTACCTTCAGAGAGAGATTCCAGAGCTTTAGAAAGGTGGGGGAAAAAGGTGTACACCTCGGCCACTTTAACCATGAGGGCATTAACCTGTCAGTTCCATATGTTAAGTATCAACAGTTTTTGATATCTCAGCTGAAAAGCAAGATGACACAACCAGAACAACTAGATTTAAAAGAGTTGCAGGATTTGTTGCATGGTGCAGAGCAAGTGGGTAAACATACCTTGTAGTGTGGTTTTGATGCTTTAGAGGCCTCATGTAGAGCTGCTGTTACGTGGTCTGTTATACGTAGGCATGCTTGGCTCAGAGAGCAAACCTTACCAGATCATGTCAAAGCTAAATTATTAGATGCACCTCTTCAAAAAGATGTATTGTTTGGTGTTAAAGCTGAGGAGGTGCTAAAGAAAATGGAGGAAAAAGCAAAATCAATGCAAAAAGTGAAAGATTTCCTGCAGGTACAGCCTCCACGTTTCAGCAGAAACTGGCCTTCAAAAAATTGGTCCTAACCAGCCATGGACAGACCTCAGAGGGGCAGATACAGGCGTCCAAGGGGTAGAGGGAAACCAAGGATCTTTCAGAGCCAGACAGTGGCAAGCACCAACCCCAAGAGGTGGAGAAGATGGATCACACAGTCTTTTAGAAAACAGATACAATGACTTCCCCCTACACCTGCCAAGTAAAGCTTTAATGGCAGCACCTTTGGGCGGAAAACTGACATTATTCTCAAAAAATTGGCATATTGTTACAAAAGACAAATGGATTCTGGACATTATAGACAGAGGCTACAGGTTCCACTTTCACACCCTTCCAAAAATGAGAGGCATGCCAAACCTGCCACAAAATCAAAGGGCAGAGGCACTAAAACAAATTTCAGCTCTCATGGACATGAAAGCAATTCAAGAGGTACCTACAAAAGAACACGGTCAAGGGTTTTATTCCAGACTATTCCTGGTACCAAGGAAAGACAAAGATTGGAGACCTATCTTAGACCTATCCATCCTAAACACATATCTACAGGTGCCAAAATTCAAGATGCTCACATTACAGCAGCTTCTTCCCATGCTGGGCAAGGAGTCTTGGCTGGTAACATTGGACCTCAAGGAGGCATACCTGCATGTCCCTATCAGACAAGATTGCAGAAGATACCTCAGATTTCTTGCAGGTTCAACCCATTACCAATTCTCTGCATTCCCCTTTGGCTTATCTACTGCACCCAGAGTGTTTACGAAATGCCTGGCATCCGTAATTGCCTTCTGCAGACTACAAGGGATACAAATCTACCCATATCTGGACGACTGCCTGATCCAAGCGGACAGCAAGGACATACTACTGCAGTACCTGACGTTTGTAATAAAACTGTTGAACTTCCTGGGATACACAGTCAACAAAAAGAAATCAAAACTAATACCTTCTCAACAAATAATTTTCCTGGGTGCCAGCTTGGATACAACCACCCAGATGGCCTACCTCACGCCAGACAAGCAAGGGCAACTGTCTCAATACTTCAGAAAAATTACAACTTACACCAGGCTAACTGCAAGGAAAGTCCTGCAGGCTCTGGGATTCATGGCATCTTGCATCTTACTAATCCCATGTGCAAAGCTGCATATGAGGAAATTTCAATGGTACCTAAAAAACTTATGGTCTCAACACAGCCACAGCTTGGAAGCAATTATACCACTCATTCCATGCCTTCAAAAGGAATTTATGTGGTGGGCTCAAGCTTGCCAAAGAAACACAGGTCTTCTTTTCTGTGTACCTCAAGCAACTCAAATCATCACAACAGACGCCTCAGACTACGCCTGGGGAGCACACATGACAGAACAGTGCATTCAGGGAAAATGGACCCGAAAAGAGAAGCACCTTCACATCAACCAAAAGGAAATGCTAGCCGTGCAAAAGGCTATTATGACCTTCAAAGACCTACTACATCCAGTCCAGCTATTGATAAGGACAGACAACACCACAGTGATGTGGTACATAAACAAACAGGGGGGAACTCATTCATACCCCCTGTGCAGGCAAGCCATGACCCTATAGAACACAGCACTGGAATTGCAAATTCAACTACAGGCACAATTCCTGCCAGGGAAGGAAAACACACTGGCAGACAACCTAAGCAGAAATATGACAGATCCACATGAATGGAAGTTGCATCCTCAAGTTTTCACAAAGATAACTCAGGCATGGGGACAGCCAGACATAGATCTCTTTGTTACCCACAGAAATTGCCAGTTGAAAAAATTTTGTTCAAGGACCTATCATCCACAGGCCTGGAAAGTGGACACACTTTCCTTCAATTGGACAACATTGACAGTCTATGCCTTCCCGCCTCTTCCTCTGCTGCCCAAAGTTCTATTAAAAGCCAGAGCAGAGAGGCCAAAAATGATCCTCATTGCTCCAGACTGGCCAAGACAGCACTGGTATCTGCTCCTGAAGAGCCTGACACATTCCCCACCATGGATCCTACCTCTAGTCCCTCTTCTGTTGTCCCAGCACAACTACAAAACTCTTCACAGCCATCTCAAAACTCTAAATCTAGCTGCATGGAGAATTCCTTGATTTCCCAACAGTTTCTCCTCTCCAAGGAGGTGCAGGATGTCATCTTGGAGGCCAGAAGACCTTCTAGAAAGGCCTACTCCGCCAAATGGAAACGATTTTGTGCCTGGAATCAAGAAAAGGGACAGAATCCTTGGGTAATAAATATACCTCAAATTTTACAGTACCTAGCTGAGATGTTAAACAATGGACTTTCCTTCTCCTCCATCAAGATCCACGCTTCAGCCATTTCTGCACAATACAACACAGATCCTCCTTTATTCTCTCATCCTCTCTTAAGGCAGTTCCTCAGAGGGGCAAAGAATATAAAACCCCCCCAAGGAAACCACCAGTCCCTGCTTGGGACCTCAACTTCGTATTGGAAAAGCTGACCCTTCCTCCCTTCGAGCCAGCTTCTTCATCAGAGTTACAGTACTTGTCATGGAAAAACAGCCTTTCTTCTGGCTATCACCTCAGCTCGTAGGGTTTCGGAGCTACAGGCTCTCATGGCTGTGCAACCATTCATCATTTTCCATCAGGACAGAGTTTCTTTATGAACCAACCCTACCTTTATGCCAAAAGTTGTATCCAGTGTAGCTTTGAATCAGACTATCCACTTACCTACCTTTTATTCTAATCCACAAAACAAAGGGGAAAGACTACTACATTCCTTGGACATTCACAGACAACTTTGTTATTATTTGGACAGGACAAAGTCATTCAGGAAATCTGAGCAACTCTTTGTGTCCTATGCTGCAGATGCTCAAGGAAAGGCCATTTCCAAACAGACAGTTTCAAAATGGATAGCCCACTGCATACGCTTTTGTTACTCATTTCATGGAAAAACTGTGCCTGCATGCATCAGATCCCACTCCACCAGAGCCACAGCTACCTCTGTAGCCTTCCTCAGGGGGTCCCTACCAAGGACATTTTGGAAGCAGCCACCTGGAGTTCAGTGCACACTTTCACCAAGCACTATCACCTCCCACTATACTCAAAATCTAGAGCGGGCTTTGCCACAGCAGTCCTGCAGGGCATCCTAGCCCCTCCTAGTTCCACTTAGTGCCTACCACCCTTACTTAGCTTTGGGATTCTACCCATCTGTTATGACTGCAGCTGTATGCACGATGAACATAGTACAGTTTTGTTCCTACCATAAATGTAGATGTTCGAGTGCTCATACAGCTGCAGTCCAGGTTTCCCTCCCTCCATCCCCTCTTAGGACAGGCCTTATGACAAACACTTTTCATATAACCTTTTTGGGGTATTCTTTTATGGTGTATTTGCTTGCAACTACTGTTTTTGTTTTATCAACATTGCATTTTTGCATAACATTATGTTGGCCTTCCTTCTGGGGGCACCTGACATCTGGGGCAAGAAAAACTGAAGAAAATGGCGTCGGCTGCCTCTTTTATACCCCTGCCGCACTGACGTCAGGGAAGAAGCGACGACAACCGACGCCGGACCTAGACTTTGGAATTCGGCCGACCGAGGACCCGCCTGACGGCAGGATAACCCATCTGTTATGACTGCAGCTGTATGAGCACTCGGACATCTACATTTATGGTAGGTACAAAACTGTACTTTCTATTTATTGTTGTGGCGAGGTTTAGATCACTAGAGCGCGTGGCTCGCAGTGACTTGGATTTCTTTAGCTGGAGCATGTCCATCAATTCTGAGTTGGACATGGCTTTGTAAGTCAGGCAGCAATCACCTCTGAGTAAGCGATATGCCACTGAGTACAGCCAGAGTTTTTTCAGTTGGGCTGCATAGGACATATGTTTGAGGCCAGTAGTGTCTTTCCAGCTGTTGGAAGTGTCTTGTGAGGTACATCCCAAATGGGGTATTGTACTCTATGATGGGTCTGATGAGTGACGAGTAGAGGGGCACTATAACCTCTTTATTTCTAGATGCAAACCCTTTAGTAATTAGATGGACCACATAGAAGTATTTCCTAACTACTTTGGCAACATGATTGTCAAAGGAGAGATTGCTATCTACCTGGGTCCCCAGATCTCTCATTACCTCTTGTAATTCATGGGTGTTTTGTTTTTCCCAAATGGGATGACTATGCATTTTTTGGCATTTAGCCTGAGGCCATGACTTTGACACCAGGTGTCCGTCTCAGTAAGGCCCTTTTGGAGGATGTCCGTGTCAGCCGGAGAGTCAGTTATGGCTCCCAGTTTGTAGTCATCGGCAAACTTGGTTAGCCATAGTCCTCCTTTGTTTGTCTGTACTTCTGAGAAGTATATGCCAAACAGTAGAGGTCCCAGGACCGAGCCTTGCAGGACACCACTTGTGACTGGTTTTGAGTCGGACCTGGAGCCCGCTATTCTTACCGTGTGAGTTCTGTCTGTAAGCCAGTTGGCAACCCATCTCGTGACATAGGGGTTTATGTTCAGGCTGTTGAGTTTTTCTGTAATACCAGAGTGGGGAATGGTGTCGAAAGGCTTGGTGAGGTCAAGGTAGGCTGTGTGAACCACCTTTCCCTCGTCTATGGCCTTGGTGACTGTCTCTAAGAAGTCAACCAGGTTTAGTAGGCATGATCTGCCCATAACAAAGCCGAACTGGGTTGGGTCAAGCGTTTGGAGGTTCCCAATGTCTTTGTTAATGAGTTCCACGATGATGCACTCCATAGCCTTGCAAACCAGGCTAGTCAGGCTTATGGGGCGATAGTTACTAGGGTTAGTTGTGGCCCCTCCTTTGTAGAGTGGAATAATCGTTGCTGTGCACCATTCTATGGGCACGTAGCCTTGTGGAGAGATTGAGGTTGAATAGCGTGCTTAGGTGGGGGGTTAGTTCGTTCTGTAGTTTGTGCAAGACGCAGCCTGGGACACCATCTGGCCCCATTGACGCTGTGTTTTTGGCTTTTGAAAGGGCGGTTTTCACCTGTGCATCTGTGATTTCTGGGACACTACACTTTTCTGGTGGTGTTGTGGGCCCTTTTGGGGGTGAGAGGGGGGTGACATTTGCACTGAACCTATCTGCCAGGATGTTGGCAGTATCAGTAGGTTCAGTATATTTTGTGCTATTTTACACTATTTCAGTGCATATCTGCGAGTTGCCACTTAGATTCTTAACGTAGCTAAAGAAGGCTTTGTGGTTATCTTTTGAATCCATGGCTATTTTTCTTTCGAAGTTAGCCTTGGATGATTTTATGAGGGACCTTAGTTTCTTACTAATACTGATACTGATCAGGGATGTCTTTCCTTATTGAGATTTGCTTTTTTTCTGAACTAGTTTCCTCCTCCTATTGCAGAGCCTGTTTATGGCAGGGGTCCACCAGACTGGTTTCCTTCTCTTAGACGAGTGAGTCTTGGTTCTGCTAGGGATGGCACGATCCATGCATCCTTGTAGGTGCTTAGATTGCATTTGTAAAGGTGTCTGCATCTTGGGCAGTGTTATCCTTTAGCATGAGGGCTGTGAAACTTACCGCCTCTGTCTTAAGTAAGGTGAACTTTGCTTTAGAAAAGTTTTTACTGTGGTTTCCTTAGTTGGGGGTGGTGGTGGGGTGTGGACATCAAGTGATTAGTTTGTGGTCTGATCTAGCCAGTGACTGGTTGACCTCCAGTGTGGAACACCTGTTGCCCATGTTGGTGATGACCAGGTCCAATATGTTTTCACCTCTGATAGGGGGAGTTTACCAGCTGATCCAGGGTGTTTGAGTTGATGACTTCCAGGAAGCGCTGGGCCTGGGAGTTTGTACTTGAGTAGTTTTCCCAGTTAATGGTAGGGTAATTGAAATCACCCAGTATCAGGGTGCTCCATAGGACCTTCATGTTTTCCAGTGTCTCCAGAAAGGTGGAGTGATGATCCTGGGTCATGGAGGGTGATCTGTAGCAGGCCACAATTTGCATTGCAGATTTGCCCGATGTTAGTTACACATGGATGATCTCAGAGGTATCATGCTGCACCACTAACCTGGAGGTGTAGGTATCCTTGATGAATATGGTTACACCCCCTCCTTTTGTGTTTCGGTCTGTGTTCTGTGGCCAAAACGTGTGGAATGAGTTGTAGCCTGGTAGTGCTGGAGGTGTTCTCTGGACCCTTGATCCAGGTTTCAGTTACTGCACAGATGTCGACGTTCTCCATACTGAGGAGTGCTTCGAGCGTGTGCATTTTGAGATTTAAACTCCTGGTGTTGAGTAGCATAACCCTCAGTTTTGTGTTAATTGTGCTGTTTACAGAGGTGGGTTTGACTTTTGAGCCTTGCCTAAAAAAGACACTATGGGGGCAGCAAGAGCCTTGGTCAGTATTCGAAAGTCTAGGGCTGACCAGTGCAAGCCATTTCTTGCGAAGCAATGCGGCTTGTCGAGCATGTCGTCCCAGACTGACAGACACTGGATCCCCATTGAATGACACCAGAAGCTTAGCCAATTGTTGAAATTTATCATTTTTTCTTTATACTGAGGTATCATTCTTGGTGAGGGCAGGATGCTACTCAGGGTCAGGGGCATACCAGCCTGGGCTACATGATCAGAGAGCTCTTTCATGTCTCTCTTCATGTAGTCCAGGGAGGTACGTCTCGGGTCATTCACACCAACATGAACAATGACAGAGTCAGATTTGTACTTGTTCTGGAGTGACCTGAGTGCTTGTGCTATGTGGCAGATTCTGGCTCCCGACAGGCAGCTAACAGTAACCTTCTGCTTGTCCAGCCTAGTGAGTGGGACGTCACTGTGCCTGACAGTAGAGTCACCTATTGCTAGTGTGTTAGGTATGTTATTTCACCTTAAGGGCTGTGATTGTGCGGCACACTGGTTTTGTGTTTTGTGTGTTGTTTGGTTTGTGAAGGGAGATGCAGGTTGTTTGGGTGTCTGTTTTGGAGGTCTCTGATGCTTTTGCAGGTTTTTATTTAGAACCTCCGAGTATGGTTTTGTGTATTTATGTGTATTTTTTGCCAGTGCTGGTTTAGTAGGTCTACGTGTGGCTGGAGGTGTGGTGCAAGTGTTAACCTTCTCCTCTTGTGACTGTCTGTACCAGTCTTGCGTGGAGACAGCTTAGCCTCCAGCTTAGCTGTATAATTGCATCTCTCGCATATGTTAGTGTTTTGTGGTAGGAGGAGAGGGTTGTCTGTGTACATGAGGCAGTTGTAACATTGCCTCAGGATACCCAGATTCACCAGCTGGACTGGAGAGTACACCTAAAATTGCCCTTTGGTCATGCCTGAATAGTAGTGTGAGCTGCTTAGTCGCTTGGTTGGTGAGGGGTGAATAAAGAGCCTTGCCCTGCTGAGCAATCAAGTGTCGGGTATATTAGTGCTTGCTATTAGGTCTGAGCAAGTGCTGGGCTGTAGGATGCTTTCTGAGTGCTTATGTTGAGACTTAGACTAGTTTCAAAGGAAAAACTGAAGAGGAGACTTAGTGGAGCCGGGAATAATTTAACCGTAGCTAACCGGCGCTGCCCACCGCGCAAAACCGTGCAAGCTCGGTTTTTATAGCAGGGAAATGAAAGATAGCGAAATGATCCCAAAATGGCCAATAAACTACTAACATCTGGGCTGGAACCACTCCTCCCGGGACAGATAGGCTGCTCAAAGCTCCCCTCTCTCACAGGTGAACAGAGAAACTTCCTTCTATTCAAGTAAGGTATGGGCAACTCAGAAACTTGTAACACAGCCCTGAATTCAGCACTAGTCTGAAAACTGTACTAT
The DNA here is from genome assembly GCF_019279795.1 of Protopterus annectens. Taxonomy (NCBI): domain Eukaryota; kingdom Metazoa; phylum Chordata; order Ceratodontiformes; family Protopteridae; genus Protopterus; species Protopterus annectens. The sequence goes on along the minus strand of NC_056733.1, from coordinate 1,875,919,333 downwards.
ACTAGCTTAGAAAGGCGGGAAACAAGGAATTTTTTTGTTTGTTTGTTTTTTTGAAAAGATGAGGCAAAATCAGTAAAAAAATACACTTAAAACAGCTTTAAACAACTACAAATGATCAGAAAGGCTATTGCACTTTAACTCATTCACTCCGGAGCAGCTCAGGAAAAGCTGCCTGCTTATTTCCACCATAGGAACAGTGCAGCCTGAGCTCATTTTCAGAAAATCCATTTGTAATACCATACAGAAAACAAATGTTCATAACTCTTTAACTATAAGAGCTAGACTAAAAATGTAAATGCGAAAGTTGTTCAGCAGACACTGACCTTTCCAACAGTATAAATGCTGATAGTGTACATCAGTCATTATTAAATATTTGGCAAGGAATGCTGATATTGTGCATATTTTTTACCTTTTTGGAAAAACAAAGCATAATATCTTGGTCAATGTACCATGCAGACCCATACAATTTGAATGTAATTTGTCAGTATGAATGTCAGCTTTAAAATGATACCTTAACCATTACTGTGTGATGTTCCTTTCTTGAAATATTCACAGAAATATGATTAATATTATTTTCATAATTGATAAATAAACAAAGCATAATATCTCATCACCTGTAACAGACAGAGCCTACATATCAGTATAGAAGTTGTGCATCTGAATGTCAGCTTCAAAATGATGCACCATTTGTGTGATCACCATGCACCCTTGCAAAAATATGGGCATAATAATGAAAAGTATTGTAAATGTATAATTTTCATAATTGTACAAGACTAAAACTGTGATAGCTGTACATGTGTAGAGTGCGCAGACACAGTTCTTTTACCATGTTGTAAGGAGTAACACGGTCTTCAAAATGAGGTATTACTTGGCACACTGACGTGCTCCCTTGCAAAGTTATTTACAAAATATGAAAAAAAAAATCATAATTTCCACAACCTAATTCCAAACAAACTTTGATATCTGCACGTGTCCAACATATAGGCACAATTCTTTTACCATGTTGGAACCAGCAATACTGTCTTCAAAATGAGGTATTACTTGGCACATTCAGATGCACCCTTGCAAAGTTATCTACCAAAATATGAAAAAAATC
>NC_056733.1:1875660737-1875913237 GCF_019279795.1 Protopterus annectens | reverse complement strand
AACATTAATTTTTCAAATGTTGAAGTTATAACCCTGCCTAAACAAACTTCAGTGTAAAAGAAAACAGTGTCTGCTTGGTTTTCATTAAATTTTTGGTACCATGCAGACATCAGAAAGCAAACTGTATTACCACGAAAATCTGGTTGCGATAATACGTAAGTACCCATTTCTGTGCTGTATTCTAAGTAATGTAACCATATGTAATGCAACATTACCATCAATAAACCATTCAGCAGCCCTTCCAAGTATGCAGAAGGAACAAAATGACAGATTACTCCCAATGACCCCTTCAGTAGTATATCTGAGTATACACAAAAACTAACAGTATATCTATAGCACACATATAAATTAAATGCAAGAAAAAGCTTTTTTTCTGTAATTATTGTATGGTTTTTATGAACGTTTCAGTTTGCAACAAGTTTAGGATGGTGAATATTGCAGGCCCTTTCTCTATAAACTAGAGGCATATTTTAATCACAGATATGACCATTTGGCCATCCTAGCTTGCCACTTTGATACACAGGCTACATATTTTGCTTATCTAACAGCTCATTATCTGTCCACTCACCTACGTCTAGTTCTTATAAAGATTGCTATATATTTATCTCATGTATCCTTGAAATCATTCATTTTTTATCCCACTACTGCATTGCTGTGCAATATCTTGCATAAATGAAAGATTCTACAACTTTTGCTCATTGTATATGCTTATATAATACTTACTTGACAATTTTCGGAAACGGCACTGTAAAACCATAAGCTGTGAATATCATTTTATTTGCCAGTTTTTCAGTTATAAATGGCATGTCTTGAGGTTATCTAATCATACACATGACCAAATCAATTTCTTTGTACTGCCTCACTTGCACTCATGCAATTAACAATGATACATTTATATTTATATCTTCCCTGTCTTCCTGTATGAATGCACATTACTTCATGCAGTTCTTTACTTGAGTTGCAGATATGTTACTGTGCTATGATTCTGTTATTCCTACTAGTCAAGTAGGAAAATGTACTACAGCTAATGATATGTCCCAGTTTACAGTTGTTTTCAAACTTTTTTTTTTTTGGCTCCAACAAGTATCTGCTAAAGAATCCAAATGCATTCCACATGCTTTAATATTCAAAAACATTGTTTAATATTACCTCAAACATGGGATAAACAGTGTAATGTTATGGCAACCTGGTGAATACTATTTTATTTCTAAAAACGCAAAAATAAAACAGATAACCAGTCACTAGAAGAAAATGGGATGGTCTAGGCACACTGAATTCAGCTATTAATAACGTTTATTATAAAATCCAACCACAAGTGCTTTCACCCTGACACAATGCATCAGTGTCAACAGTATCAGGGTGAAAGAGCTTGTGGTTGGATTTTATAATAAATGTTATTAATAGTCGAATTCAGTGTGCCTAGACCGTTTCTTTTTCTTCTAGTGACTTTTTTATTTCTGTTATTCTGTTTAATAGGTCCATGTTCTAACTTAACTCATGTTCTCATCTCTGCTTCAATAATTTTGTGCAATGAACAGCATTATGTCACTGAGCCAACCACTGAGTATAATCATAAACAGAAATAACAGTCAGAAATATGTAAATTACCTATCTGATTTATCTAAGAATTACTCCAAAAGTAGTAAATCACTTTATCCCGTCTAACCAACCCTCTAGTTAGAATAAGACACAGCATTGAAAAAGGCAGAAACATTGTCCAAAATATCAGGTTGAGCTATGCCAAAAATCAACAATAAAATACAGGTTACTAAGCCTTTCTTCCCACCCAAACATGTTTTGACTACATGTTCAGTACTGTTTCTTGACTTAAATGTTGTAGCGCACACTTGTGTCTGTAAATACGTATGTTTGTTATCATATCTTTGTATCTGAAAATATGTTTTTGTCAACGTTTTATGAACATGTCTTTATGTGATCCTATTTACCTGGGCTATGCCTGCAAATGGTCTATTGTGATCAGTGCACTAGCCCAGTAAACAAATTAAATTAATAAATACAATGGGTTGCCAACTGGCTCACTGACAGAACCCACACTGTAAAAGTTGCAGGCTCCAAATCTGACTTCAAACCAGTGACAAGTGGAGTACCACAGGGTTCAGTCCTGGTACCTCTCCTATTTGGTTTCTACTTCTCTTAAATACAGGCTAACACAGAAGGCCTCTGGTGAATGAAGTTCACAGATGACTGCAAACTAGAAGCCATAGTAGAGTCCCCAAATGATGTGGACATCCTAAAGAAGGGCCTCACTGAGACAGATGCCTGGTGTCAAAGCCATTGCCTCAAGCTCAATGCCAAAAAGTGCATTGTCATCTCCTTTGGTAAAAATTCTGTACCTATGAACTACCACATAAATGGCAGTCTACTTAGTGGCAAATGTGTTGAGACCTTGGGACTCAGGTGCACAGTAGTCTCTCCTTTGATAATCACATCGCCACAGTGGTCAGGAAATCCTTCCATGTGGCACATCCCATCACAAAAGGGTTCTCATCCAGGAAAAAAGAGGTCATTGTTCCCCTCTACTCGGCACTCATTAGACCTATTATAGAGTACAGTGCCCCTTTTGGAATGTACCTCACAAGACATCTGCAGCAGCTGGAAAGGCCACAGAAGTACCTCAGAAAGAGGATTACTGGCCGCAAACAGACGCCCTAAACTGACAGTGTCAAAAAACTCCAGCTTTACTCTGTAGCATATCGCCTACTCAGAGGAGATCTTTGCCTAACATATAAAGCTATGTTAAACCCGGAGCTGTTGGATATGCTACACCTAAAGAAATCCCAATCCCTCCGATCTACACGCTCTAGGGACCTAAACCTTTTCACCACAATAAACAGGACATGCTGGAGGGCTAGGTTTCTGTCCCAGAGACTTCCTATACACTGGAACAAGCTACCCATCTATGTCAAGCAAAGTTCCTCATTAGTACTCTTCAAGAAAATTCTTGATGAGTGGATGGGAAATAGGAAATACACCCCGGGGATCACTTCTGTGGCTCTGCTCGACAGGGGCACAGGAAATTAACTTTCTTGTGTAGCATAAGCCAGGGAACCTTGTTGGCTAGGCTTACTTAGGCCCTTGGGCTGATAGCCTAGTACCGACCTATGAACCTATGGACAAATGGATTATCAAAAAGTACAGCAATGAGAAAGATTCCTCTAAGACATTACATGTCAACTCACTTTAACCAAAGATGCAACATGAAGATTAAAACATGAAAGACACGAATCTGCATGTAAAATAATAAATATATATATCTCTAGAATCACTTTTTTAAAAAAACAGAATGTACCTCAGAAAAGCTAAACTAATCGCAGTTCTGTTACTAAATTTTGTCATAAGCATCCTAAAATAATACTAATCCCATTGTACATCACAGGATACCACCTTCTCTCATGTATATATACACATACATGAGAAACGGTGTTATGTATGTACACTTTTATACATCACTTATCTAGCCATAGATCAAATTCTGAATGCATACTGATGAAACTTCAAAGTGCTACCTTCAGTTTTACAAACATAGGTTCAGAGGTTCATACTAGGCTATCTGCCCTAGGGCATTTATAAGCCTAGCCAGAGTGTGTTTGGCTTTCGCCACCCATTTTAAATTAATTTTGCTATGCCTTTTTTTGAGGTTAGTATACTGTGCCTCTGTCTAACAGTGACACAGAAGTGATACCCGGGGTAAACCTACGATCTCCCATCCACTCATCAAGATTCCTCTTGAAGAGAGTCAATGTGGGACTCTGCCTAACCTGGACTGGGATTTTATTCCAGAGTGAAGGGAGCCTCTGGGTTATGAATCTGTCCCTCCAGCATGTCCTATTTATTTCAGTGCTGAGGTTCAAGTCTCTTGAGCGTAGCTCGATGGGATTTGGATTTTCTGAGGTGCAGCATGTCCATTAATTCGGGTTGGACATGGCTTTATCGTCAGGCACAGATCACCTCTGAGCAGGCGGTATGCCACTGAGTAGAGCTGGAGTTTCTTTAACCGGGCAGCATATGGCATCTGTTTGAGCCCTTTGATCCTCTTGGTGAGGTACTTTTGGGGTCTTTCCAGTTGCTGCAGGTGTCTGGTAAGGTACATCCCAAAAGGGCATTGTACTCTATTATGGGCCTGATGAGGGATGAGTAAAGAGGCACGATGACCTCCCTGATCTAGATGTGAATCCCTTCATGATGAGGTGGGCTATATAAAATGTTTTTCTAACCACTTTGGCCACGTGGTTGTCAAATGAGAGATTGCTATCAACTTGGGTCCCCAGGTCCCTAATTACTTCTTCTGTACTTAATGGATTACCACCTATGTGGTAATTTGTGGGCACTGTTTTGCCAAAGGGATGACTATACACTTTTGGCATTTAGCTTGAGGCCATGGCTCTGGCACCAGTTGTCTGTTTCTATGAGGCCCTTTTGGAGGATGCTTGTGTCGGCTGGAGAGTTGATTATGGCGCCCAGTTTGCAGTCATCTGCGAACTTGGTCAGCCACAGTCCTTCCGTGTTGGCTTGTACCGCCGAGAAATATATACCGAACAAGAGAGGTCCCAGAACTGAGCCTTGTGGGATGCCACTTGTAACTGGTTTGGAGTCTGACATGGCTCCAGCAATTCTAACCATGTGGGTTCTGTCCTTGAGCCAGTTTGCAACCCATCTAGTGACATAGGGGTTTATATTTAAGCTGGTGAGCTTATCTATAATGCCCGAGTGGGGTATTGTATCGAAGGCTTTTGCGAGGTCCAGGTAGGCTGTGTGGACCACCTTCCCCTCGTCAGTGGCCTTGGTGACTGTTTCAAAGAAATCGACCAGGTTTAAGAGGCAGGATCTGCCCTTAACAAAGCCAAACTGGGTAGGATCCAGTGTCTGTGGGACCCCAATATCTTTATTTATGAGGTCCATGATGATCCTTTCCATAGCTTTGCAGACCAAGCTAGTCAGGCTTATGGGGCGATAGTTTCCAGGATCCGTTGAGGCACCACCTTTGTGGAGAGGGACCACTGTTGCTGTACGCCACTCTTTGGGTACATATCCTGTAGTAAGGCTAAGATTGAACAGTAGCTTTATGTTTGGGTTTAGCTGCTCTTGGAGTTCATGTAGGACGCAGCCCGGGACACCATCTGGTCCCATTGATGCTGTGTTTTTTGCTTTAGAGAGGGCGGCTCTTACCTGAGCATCTGAGATGTCAGGGGGGGGCAGCACTCTGTTGGATAGATATTTGCCCTTTTGGTGGGGGGGGGGGGAGAAGTTTGCACTGAACCTGTCAGCTAGGATGTTGGCAATGCCTGTGGGCTCAGTGTAGTTTTTGTCATTTTGGACTAATTCTGAGCATATCTGGGAATTCCCACCCAGGTTCCTAACATAACTAAAGAAAGCCTTGTGATTATCCTTAGTGTCCTGTGCAATTTTTCTCTCGAAGCTGGCCTTAGATGATTTTATGAGTGCCCGTAGTTTTTTGCTAATACTGATCAGAGATGCCTTCCCTTTTTGGGATTTTGCTCTATCATGTAGTAGCTTCCTCCTTCTATTGTATAGTTTGTTTATGGCTGGGGTCCACCAGACAGGACGTCTGCCTTTGGAGAATTGGGTCTTGGTTTTATTTGGGATTGCATGATCCATGCATTCCTGAAGGTGTTCATAGAATGCGTTTATAAAGGATTCTGCGGTCTGGGCCATATTTTCCACAGGCCCGGGGGCTTTGAAGGATTTCACCTTGGTTTTGAGGCGTGTGAAATTTGCTTTAGAGAAGTTTTTCACTGTGGTTTTCTGGGCAGGGGGTGGGGTTGGGATGTGAATATCCAGTGAGATTAGTTTATGGTCTGATCTTACCAGTGAGGGATACACTTCTGGTCTGGAGCATAGTGTCCCCATGTTGGTGATGATCAGGACCAGTATGTTTTCCCCTCTTGTGGGAGTGGTAACAAGTTGTTCCATAGCATTTGAGTTTATAAATTCTAGGAACCTTTGGGCTAAGGTGTTGGAGCTAGAGTAATGCTCCCAGTCTATGTTTGGGTAGTTGAAGTCACCCAATATAATGGTGTTTGGAGAGACCTTCATATTTTCCAGTATTCTCAGGAAGGCCGAGTGGGGTTCCTGTGTTTGGGAGGGTGGTCTGTAGCAGGCTATAAACTGGAAGGCAGTTTTACCCACAGGTAGTTGCACATGGATAGTCTCTGATGCTTTGTGCTGTGCCACCAACCTGGAGGTGTGGGTATCTTTGACGAATATTGATACTCCCCCCTCCTTTTGTGGTTCGGTCCAAGTTTTGGGGCCGAAAAGCATGGTATGAGGTATAACCTGGTAATGCTGGGGTGCTCTCGGGAGCCTTGAACCAGGTTTCTGTTACTGCACAGATATTGATGTTCTCCATGCTAAGGAGAGTTTCCTTGAGGTTTAGACTTCTGGCGTTGAGTAGCATTACTCTTAGTTTCTTATCCCTTGTGATACCTATGGAGGTGGGTTTGTCTTTTGAGCCTTGCCTAAAAAAGGCACTATGGGGGTAGCAAGAGCCTTTGCCAATATCCGAAAGCCCAGGGGTGACAGGTGCAAGCCGTCCCTAGCGAAGCATCGTGGCTTGTCGAGCATGTCATCCCAGGCTGACAGGCATTGGATCCCCTTTGAATGACACCAGCACTTAAACCACTTGTTGAAATTGATTATCTTGTCTTCGTATTGTGGCATCATTCTTGGTGAGGGTAAGATGCTACTCAAGGTCAGGGTCATACCGGCCTGGGCTACATGCTCAGAGAGCTCCTCTATGTCTCTTTTCATGTAGTCCAGGGAGGTACGTCTCAGGTCATTCACACCAGCATGGACAATGACTGAGTCATATTTGTACTTGCCTTGGAGTGACCTGAGTGCTTGTGTTATGTGGCGGATCCTAGCATTCGACAGGCAGCTCACCGTGACCTTCTCCTTGTTCAGCCTGGTGAGCGGGATGTCAGTGTGCCTGATGATAGAGTCACCTATTACAAGTGTATCAGGTGTGTTGTTTAGCCTTAAGGGCTCTGACTGTTCGGCACACTGGCTTTGTGAGCTATGTGTTGCACGTGTTTTGTTTTGGGGTAGCGGTTGCTTGGGTGTCTGCTTTGGAGGTCTCTTCTGCTTAGGCAGATTTTTATTTAGAGCCTCCGAGTATGTTTTTGTGTGTTTATGTTTTAAATAAACTTCCAGCTACTGTGATCAAGCATTTTCAGTTTTAGGTTTAAAGCTCCAAGGTAACCTCCCACCCAACATAATGCAACGCTCCACTCTAATATTTTACTAATACTAATATTTTAAAAAGTGCCCCTGCCGGTTCTTGATTAATACTGGATTCACAACATCAGTGACTATCAATGATCACAACAGCAGATATACATCATGGACCAAAAAAAATAGTAAAAAAAAAAAAAGAGCAAAATGGACAAGACCATCTCACCTGGCTCATCCACCATCATCCTCTCTTGTCAGCTTCAAGCACAACAGCCCAGAATACTACCCATGAGCTGCTATTCACATGGATATGTCTTACTGTGAAAGCCTTTCCAAGAAAATCCTCCAGACACGAGTGAAAAGCAAAACATCGAAAATAAAATAGTTTGTCATACTACTAAGTAAAGAATGCATACCTCGCAGATCTTCACAACCAATTTGTTATAATCATTTAAACGGACTCTTTAAAGGGTGCAACCCTAAATCATTGTGATGTTTTAAAACTGCAATACATGCCTAACGGATTTAGCATTCATTGCTAGCAAATATATTGGTATTGTTTCTCTGATCTTGTATCACTGGGATAACAATGCACGGAAGTTCAAAAATACTACTCCACAGTTCAAGTGTCACCCACTTCATGCTCCAATTGGTGTCTTAACTCATCATACTACATTGCTCAGTCATATTTTGGAAATGTGCTTTTTGCTAAATGTAAATAAATCAGCCATCTGCTCCTGCAAACCATTCAACTGAAAACACCTGCCAGTTATACGTACAGCTAGTAGTTAACAGGCTCTTCCCTGGGACATCAAATAATTCCATCATCTGCACACAAACACATGCTTTAATTTATTTATACTCATGCAACACTACCAGACAATTTCTGTCACAGTGAACAGGAACAAGTTAAAAAAAAAAAAAAAAGCAAACTCCCCTCACCCCCTTTGAACGGCAGCGCCTTGCTGCCCAGGTCACCTGATCTGCCTACAAAGAAACACATTCGGCAACGTTTACCTCCGCAAATCCGGGCTTCAGTCATGTGCAGTCTTGCTAATCACTCTGGATGAACTGTGAGTAAGAGTTGTCATGGAAAAATAATACAACAATAATCCAGGTTGGGAGGGTTCACTCAACTTCCATCTCAGGGCAGCAAACATGTAGATGCAGAGGGTTACTGGGAAAGCTGCTCTGTCACTCCGTCCAGCACCATTATAACAAAATTGAGAAGATTGAAACCATGAAGACATCTGACAAATAAATACATAGGCTGTGGGAGTACATGATTCTGCAGAAACTAGTAAAAATGTTGCCCGTTCGTCTGTTTTCTTGTTGCTCGTTTGCTCTTCCACTGAACAAAAAAATGTCAATAACTGCTGCTGCCAGGGACTGCTGTCATTCCTCACTCTCTCTCTCACTCTCACACACACACACACACACACACACACACACACACACACACCTTTTCAGTTTTATTTATTTTATTTTACACTCGCTAAACAGCGATTGTAAAATAAACGCTCCATCGATCTCGCTGTTCACTATCTCTCATACACACATACATAGTCTCCTCTGCTTTCACACACAAACCCACACATACAAATTCTACTTTCATTCACTGACAGATGCAAACAGAAACATAACCACATATGTACACATACATAAACGGACAAATATATGTCCAGAACTGCAGGCTACAAAAAATGTGCTTACCTGAAATTTCCCTTACTTCATGCTGATAATGCACTGGTTTTCTGTGAAGAGGGATCTCATTAGCTCATTCTGCTTAATACAGAGAGAACATTTGATAAGGCCTTCTGTTCCTCCTTTTTCCCTTTCAAAAAGTAAAACAAAACTTTTTTTTTTTTTTCTCTTTCGCCTGAACCTTCTTGTGTTCTGACTGTCCTCCTCAAACATTTTGGAAATATACAGTATATTTCAGAGCATTTGTTATAACTGTATTTGCTATAACTGATTTAAGTATTTTTTTCTGGTTTTTTGATTATTTACTGCTTAGCTACTGCATTTTAGCCTGTTTATACAGCTCTGCATTCTATTTAAACTGTTTTTGTGTTGATTAACTGTTTTGCACTTTTAAAAAGTTAGTTGTTGCTTAATTTTACCTGTAGGCTAACACACTCAAGTGCGCTTAAAAGCATTTATAGCATTTACTGTCTGTTTTTCCTCTGTTTTCTGCAAAAAAGAAAGAGAAGAAAAAAAAAAAAATCTTGTTTTCCCGCCTTACTGAACTAGTATAGTCCAGTCTTCAGAGTTTGCTGATCTCTGGGCTTTGTCTTGGTTCCTGTGCTATTCCATATCCTTATTTGGATAAAAGGAAGCGTCGTTGTTCACCAGTGGGAGTGGGGAGCACTGAGCGACCTATTTGTCCCTAGAGGAGTGGTTTCCAGCCAGAAACTTGTAGTCTATTGGCCATTTTGGGTCAATTCCTAGCTCTTTTCAGCCCCCTGTAATAAAGCCCGCTTTAGCGCGCTTTTCCGCTTGTATTCAACTCAGCACAGCTCCTCGTGGTGTACTGCAGAGTTCTACAAGCAGCAGAGAGCAAAAGAGTGACTTTTTCCTGATTTAAGTATTTTTTTCTGGCTTTTTGATTATTTACTGCTTAGCGGCTGCTTTTTCGCCTGTTTATACAGCTCTGCATTCTATTTAAACTGTTTTTGTGTTGATTAACTGTTTTGCACGTTTAAAAAAGTTATTTGTTGCTTAATTTTACTTGTAGGCTAACACACTCAAGTGCGCTAGCCGTTTAAAAGCATTTATAGCATTTACTGTCTGTTTTTCTTTTGTTTTCTGCAAAAAAGAAAAAAACAAAAAACAAAAAAAAAAATCTTGTTTTCCCGCCTTACTGAACTAGAATAGTCCAGTCTTCAGAGTTTGCTGACCTCTGGGCTTTGTCTTGGTTCCTGTGCTATTCCATATCCTTATTTGGATAAAAGGAAGCGTCTTTGTTCACCAGTGGGAGTGGGGATCACTGAGTGGCCTGTTTGTCCCTAGAGGAGTGGTTCCAGCCAGAAACTTGTAGTCTATTGGCCATTTTGGGTCAATTCCTAGCTCTTTTCAGCCCCCTGTAATAAAGCCCGCTTTAGCACGCTTTTGTATTCAACTCAGCACAGCTCCTCGTGGTGTCCTGCAGAGTTCTTCAAGCAGCAGAGAGCAAAAGAGTGACTTTTTCCTGATTTAAGTATTTTTTTCTGGCTTTTTGATTATTTACTGCTTAGCGACTGCATTTTCGCCTGTTTATAAAGCTCTGCATTCTATTTAAACTGTTTTTGTGTTGATTAACTGTTTTGCACTTTTAAAAAAGTTATTTATTGCTTAATTTTACCTGTAGGCTAACACACTCAAGTGCGCTAGCCGTTTAAAAGCATTTATAGCATTTACTGTCTGTTTTTCCTCTGTTTTCTGTAAAAAAAAAAAAAAAAAAAAAATCTTGTTTTCCCACCTTACTGAACTAGAATAGTCCAGTCTTCAGAGTTTGCTGATCTCTGGGCTTTGGCTTGGTTCCTGTGCTATTCCATGTCCTTATTTGGATAAAGGGAAGCTTCTTTGTTCACCAGTGGGAGTGGGGAGCACTGAGCAGCCTATTTGTCCCTAGAGCAGTGGTTCCAGCCAGAAACTTGTATTCTATTGGCCATTTTGGGTCAATTCCTAGGTCTTTTCAACCCCCTGCTATAAAGCCCACTTTAGCGCGCTTTGGCGTGATTTAGCGTGGAGTTGCCCATAGAGCACCATCGGGCAGCGCCAGTTAAACAAGGTTAAACTATTTCTGGCTCTGTAAAGTCTGCTCTTCAATTTTTCCCTTAGAACTTCTCTACTTGCAATCTAAACAGTCTATTCTCTATCTCAATAGCTCAGCACTTGCTCCTAAAGCATTTTTATATAGGTAAAGTACTTGTATACTAAACAAAGTACTACATTAGCCTAGAATCCCCTTGAGTACCCATTTCCCTATAGGTCCCTTCTGACTCAGTTACACAGCAAACTTTTTCACTTTTTCTAGCATGTCGAAGGGTCAGTTGCTAGCGTCCTCTCCTGTTCAGCTGGTGAATCTGGGCATCTTGAGGCAATGTTAAAATTGCCTCATGTACACAGACAACCCACTCCTTCTCCCACAAAACACAAATACACGAGAGATGCAACTATATAGCCAAACTGGAGGCTGAGCTCTCTCAACTCAGGACTGGCAAGACCAGACAGGAGGAGAAGGAAACCACGCACACCACAAACCCAGTTTCACATAGAACTATCACAACTGCAAAACAAACACATAAACGCACAAAGACATACTCGGAGGCACTGATCAAAAATCTACCAAAACTACAGAGGCCTCCAAAGCAGACACCCAAGCAACTGCCACCTCAAGACATAAGACATGCAACACATAGTTCTCAAAGTCAGTGTGCTAAACAGTCACAGCCCTTAAGGCCAAACACAATGCCAGACACACTTGTTATAGGTGACTCCATAGTCAGACACACTGACATCCCACTCACCAGATTGAACAAGGAAAAGATCACAGTTAGCTGCCTGTCAGGCGCTAGAATCCGCCACATAACACAAGCACTCAGGTCACTCCACAGCAAGTACAAGTATGACTCAGTCATTGTCCATGCCGGTGTGAACGACCTGAGACATACCTCCCTGGACTACATGAAAAGAGACACAGAGGAGCTCTCAGATTATGTAGCCCAGGCCGGTATGACCCTGACCCTGAGCAGTATCCTACCCTCACCAAGAATGATGCCACAATACAGAGACAAAATGATCAGCTTTAATAATTGGCTTAAATACTGGTGTCATTCTAAGGGGATCCAATGTCTGTCTGCCTGGGATGACATGCTTGACAAGCCACGCTGCTTCTCAAGGGACGGCTTGCACCTGTCACCCTGGGCTTCGGATATTGGCAAAGGCTCTTGCCACCCCATAGTGCCTTTTTAGGCAAGGCTCAAATGATAAACCTACCGCCCTAGAAAACAAAAATGGAGAAAAACTAAGGGTAATACTGCTCAATGCCAGAAGTCTAAACCTCAAGATGCACGCCCTCGAAGCCCTCCTCAGTATGGAGAACATCGATGTTTGTGCTGTGACTGAAACCTGGTTCAAGGCTCCTGAGAGCACCCCAGCACTATCAGGTTATACCTCATATCATGCGTTACGCCCCAAAATCCGGACCGAACTACAAAAGGAGGGGAGTATCCATATTCATAAAGGATACCCACACCTCCAGGTTAGTGGCAACGCACAAGCATCGGAGACCATCCAGGTGCAATTAACCATAGGTAAAACTGCCCTACAGTTTGTAACATGCTACAGACCACCTTCTCAAACTCAGGAAACCCACACAGCCTTCCTGAAGACACTGGAGAGTATAAATGTCTCTCCAAACACCATCATATTGGGTGACTTCAACTACCCAAACATAGACTGGGAACATTACTCAAGCCCCAACACCCTAGCCCAAAGGTTCCTTGAGTTCATAAACTCAAATGCTATGGAACAACTAGTCACCATTCCCACAAGAGGAGAAAATATACTAGACCTGATCATCACAAACATGGGGACAAAATGCTCCACACAGGCAGTATATCCCTCATTGGTGAGATCAGACCATAAATTAATCTCACTGGAGATCCACATCCCGCCCCCCCCCCCAGCAAAAAAAACCACACTGAAGAACTTCTCAAAAGCAAACTTCACACTTCTTAAGACTGGAGTGGTATCCTTCAAGGCCCACGAGCCAGTGGAAACCACAACCCACGCTGCTGAAACCCTTACAAATGCCTTCTACGAGCACCTCCAGGAATGTATGGATCAAGCAATCCCTAATAAAATCAAGACCTTTTCCACCAAAGGCAGGCGCCCGGTCTGGTGGACTCCAGCCATAAACAAACTCTACAACAAGAGGAGAAAGCTACTACATGACAGAGCAAAATCCCTAAATGGGAAGGCATCTCTGATCAATACTAGCAAAAACTACGATCACTCATAAAATCATCCAAGGCCAACTTTGAGAGAAAAATCGCTAATGACACAAAAGACGATCATAAAGCCTTCTTTAGCTATGTTAGAAACCTGGGTGGAAACTCCCAGATATGCTCAGAATTAGTCCAAAATGATAAAAATCACTGAACCCACAGACATTGCCAACATACTGGCAGACAGGTTCAGTGCAAATTTCTCCCTCCCCAAAAGGAGAAATATCTATCCCACCAGAGTCTAGCCTCCCAAACATCTCAGATGCCCAGGTGAGAGCTGCTCTCTAAAGCAAAAAACACAGCATCAATGGGACCGGACGGTGTCCCCGGCTGTGTGTTACACAAACTCAATGAGGAACTAAACCCACACATAAGGCTGCTGTTTAATCTTAGCCTTACTACAGGATACGTACCCAAAGAATGGCGTACGGCAACTGTGGTCCCACTCCACAAAGGCGGTGCTTCTGCGGATCCTGGAAATTACCGCCCCATAAGCTTGACGAGCCTTGTCTGCAAAGCTATGGAGAGGATCATAATGGAACTCATAAATAAAGACATTGGGGACCTACAGACACTGGATCCTACCCAATTTGGCTTTGTCAAGGGCAGATCCTGCCTCTTGAACTTGGTCGACTTTTTCGAAACAGTCACTAAGGCCATTGATGAGGATAAGGCAGTTCACACAGCCTACCTTGACCTAGCAAAAGCATTCGACACAATACCCCACTCGGGCATCATAGAAAAGCTCACCAGCTTAGATGTAAACCCATATGTCACAAGATGGGTTGCAAACTGGCTCAAGGACAGAACACACAGGGTTAGAGTTGCTGGTGCCATGTCAGACTGTAAGCCGGTCATGAGCGGTGTCCCACAGGGCTCAGTCCTGGGCCCCCCCTTGTTCGGCATTTATTTTTCTGAAGTGCAGGCAAACATAGGGGGATTGTGGCTGACAAAATTTGCAGATGACTGCAAACTGGGCACCATAATTGACACTCCATCAGACACAGACATCCTCCAGAAAGGTCTCATAGAAATGGATAACTGGTGCCAGAGCCATGGCCTTAAGCTAAATGCCAAAAAATGTATAGTCATACCCTTTGGGAAAAACAAGGTAACCCCTAATTACCACATAGGTGGTAATCCATTAAACACGGAAGAAGTTATCAGGGACCTGGGGACCCAAGTTGACAGTAACCTCTCTTTTGACACTCACATTGCCAAAGTGGTTAGGAAGACCTTCTACATTGCCCACCTGATCATGAAGGGATTCACATCCAGATCAGAGGTCATTGTACCCCTGTACTCTTCACTTATCAGACCAATGATTGAGTACAACGCCCCATTCGGAATGTACCTTACCCGACACCTGCAGCAGTTGGAAAGACCCCAAAAGTTCCTCACCAAAAGGATAAAGGGGCTCAAACATATGTCATACGATGCCCGACTGAAGAAACTCCAGCTCTATTCAGTCGCATACCGTCTGCTCAGAGGTGATCTGTGCCTGACATACAAGGCCATGTCCAACCCGGAATTAATGGACATGCTCCACCTCAAAAAATCCAAATCCACCAGAGCCACTTGAGCAAGAGACTTAAACCTTAACACGGATATAAATAGGACGTGCTGGAGGGACAGATTCATCACCCAGAGACTCCCTACACTATGGAACAGAATCCCAGTCCATGTGAGGCAGAGCACCTCACTGACTCTGTTCAAGAGAAATCTTGACGAGTGGATGGGAGATCGTAGGTTTACCCCAGGAATCATCTCTGTATCACTGCTGGACAGAGGCACAGCAAACTAATGGGTATAGTATTCTCATCCTAAGGGGTGGTGAAAGCCACACACACTCTGGCTAGGCTTATAAATGCCCTAGGGCAGATAGCCTAGTATGAACCTATGAACTCCTTGTAATATATGTCTTCTCTAAATTAAAAGAGAGCAATGTTGCTACAGGAATCCCTTTTTATTACCACAACCAAAGAATTGTGAAGTGTGGAGGTGGAGATGTCATACAGGTGGCCATCACTCATGAATCTGATTGGCTGTGACCGCGGGCTAAAGTCTTTCTTTATTTTCTGAAACGTGCAATTAATTTTATAGATTTAGAACATTTAGCCTTGTTTTTTTTATTTACTCCAGGTGAAGGAAGGAAGCAAGGGAAGTGTGCATTTGTCACTGGGACAACTCTGTACAATATAATGCAATGCTGACAAAATCGGCTAGCAGTGAGAGATTAAAGCCACAAAAAGTTGATTTTCTCTATTTTAAAAAAAAAAAACCCTATGTAAACAATCATCAACTGCACTTTAAAGTTGAGAAGGTACTTAACAAAGTTTAGGTACCTTTTCAACTTAGTTTTTGGCAGTGGAGTTAAGCTGTGCTTATAAACATACTCTCGCTACTAGAAGGCACTCGGGTGTAATGTACAAGAAAAGCTCTCGTCTCAGTGAGCACTCGGATGTAACCTTAGATGCGCCCTGTGACGGGACTCGGGGTTAATGAGTTAAACAAATTAAACAAAAAATGACTTTTTAAAAGTGCAGGCAGTCAAATAAGTACAATATGTGAAAAAAACAAGCTTTTAAATCGCAATAAATGTTGGAAAACCGGCGTTTAGGCAGAAAACAGTTAAGTACAACAAGAAAGTACAGAAAACTGATAGAAGAAAGACTTTGGAGTGATTTACTAAGCTAGAAGGCTTGTATCAGTTTAAGGCTTTCTAGTGCTTCCCAGTAGGTTAGTTACAGGAAAGATGGAAAACAAGCTTAGATGTGGTCGGAAAGTTGAAAGAGATGGACAAACTGTCCAAATGGTCAATAAACTACAATTTCCGGGCCAAGAACCACTCCCCTTGTGGTAGGCAAGCTACCTAGTGTTTACCACTCCCACTGATAAGCTAGAAGGCTTTCCTCCAACACAGAAAGGCTTGCGGGGCTCAGAAGCTTACCAACAGTACTGGATGCGGCAACTCTGTATCTGGACTAGGCTAGTTACAGAAAAGGTGGGAAACAAGCGCAAGTGCAGCTTTTAAACCAGAAAGTTGAAAGAGATGGGGAAAAAAAATGCCCAAACAGCCAGTAGCTACAATTTCTGGGCCAGGAACCACTCTCTTGTGGTAGATAGGCTAACTAATGCCTACCACTCCCAGTGATAAGCTAGAAGGCTTCCCTTCAACACAGAAAGGCTTGGGGGGTTCAGAAGCATACAAAGAGTCCTGGATACAGCAAATCTGTACCTGGACTAGACTAGTTACAAGAAAGCCGGGGAACAAGTAAAATATGTGTGTGTGTGTATATGTATATATATTTATGCATATATATATATATATATATATATATATATATATGTATGTGTGTATGTGTATATATATATATATATATATATATGTATGTGTGTGTGTATATATATATGTATATATATATATGTATGTGTGTGTGTATATATATATATATATATATATATATACACATACACACACACACACACACACACACACACACACAACTAGTAACAAAGAGCAATACTTTGTTTAAGGTCTGCTGTTAAACCAAGTGTTTATTTTATTTAACATTAATTTTCTGTCTTGCTTACGTTTTTAAATGTTGAGCTTCAGAGTTCGGCTAACTTTTATGTGAAGTAAAGATTTGCCATCATAGTGTTAAAGTAGGTTTATATATTTTTTGTTTGTTTAAGTTATTTAGGATTGGATTCCCCTTATGATGCAGCTAAAGTGTTATCCAAAAAAGGTGATGTGGCATCTTTAAAGGTGGCTGCTGAGGTAGCTCTGGTAGCTGGAGAGAGAGAGCAGTCTGCGATCTTTGCCCTGAGATGTGCCCAGGAACTTCTGTCAGCCAGGGACTGGCTTGGGGCACAAGAGGTCTTGAAACACCTTGAAAGTCTTTTGGTGAGTAACACAGATTGGTCACATTAAATAGTTAATAATGATTAATTTAAAGGTTTGATAAAGAGCGGAGTGTGAGCAATCATTTACACATTTGTTGAGTTGTCTGTCTTCCGGCAGTATTTTTGGCACTGTTGCTATACCAGCACAAAGCCCACATGAAAATTTGTAGCAGTTTGTCAGGGTTTTCTACTTTTCTCATCGAGCATAAGCAGATTTAGGATTAATCACTTTTAAGATAATTGATTGGGAGCTGAAAGCCATCAGAGAAACAGACTGGGAGCTGAATATCCAACAAATGGAACATCCACAGAAGTTCCTCACTAAAAAACTACAGGGAGTAAATAAAATGTCCTGTGCAGGCTGCCTCAAGGCCCCTATCCCTGTATTCTGTCTCCTACAGACTGTTGGGGGAGATCTATGCCTAGCATACAGGGCATTGTCAGACCACACTCTGATGGACCTCTTGCATATGGACAAAATAAACAGCACCAGAATTACCCGTTCTAAAGAAGTAAACCTTGCCTGTGATATAAATAGGACCTACTGGAGAAACAGGTACGTATCCCAGAGACTACCCCATCTCTGGAATAGGCTCCCCATCCATGTGAAGCAGAGATCCTCTCTAACTCAATTCAAGTGTAACTTGGACAATTGGATGAGGAAAAGGAAATTCAACCCTGGCTTGGCACCTGTATATCTAATGGACACAGGCAACCTGTAAATGGTTCATATCCCAGGCCCCTGCCTGTCAATGTTTCATCTCTCAAGCCCCTGTTTACACTTATCAGGGGTACCAGAATTTGTCAGAGATTTGGGATGCATGACTAGGTTTAAAAGGGCCCTTGTGGTCGTTAGCATAGTAAACAGCTGTGAACCTGAAAAGTCACTGGGGAAAAGTGTTCCACTATTTCACATAGGGCAATAGTTTCACTCTAGTACGCCCTCCATTTAAAATTGCTGTAGGTGAGAAAGCCTTGTCTAGTGTGGGACCTTCTACAGCAGTCACCTGCCTACAGACATAAGCATCTAGAAACCTTTAAAAGTTTCAAAGATGCACTTAAAGAGCATCTCTTTCCTGAATCTACCTGCAGCTGCTACCATGACAATGGTTAGGTAACTTACCATCCCATATCATGAATTTTTCAAATACATTTAATAAAGTTTTCTCAACCCCTTAATGTGTGGCATCTTGTATGCAAATGTTTCACATGTATGTGGGAGTTTGTGTTGTGTGTGATTGCACTGTGCATTTTGTATGTATGTTTTTTTTAGTGCACTCTTAACTGGATCTTTTAATGTTACGCTATCTACATTCAGTCTTACTGTGTTCTGAATTTTGCCATGTGCTCATTTTTTAAATGATATTGTTGAATGAAAAACAAATTTGTATTTTTGGCTCTTTGAGCTGGAGTTGTAGCTGAGAGGGGTCAACAGACCAGTCCAATAACCTGGTGAAGAAATAGTAAATAAATAAATTCGCAAAAAGTCTTGCAGGAGTGTTACCTTACTATTTTTTTTTTCAGACATCTTTATTACATTTACACATTACAAAGGCAATCGTACATTTATATAAAAAATATCACTTTAGTTGAAATCAGTTTACATCACAGACACTGCTGAAACAACTGTAGTTGTAAACATTATACATCACTTATAAACCATCCAGTCATTGTCAGTTAAGCATTATATAGCTCATTCAAATCCTTGCTCTTAAACCTTGTTCCTGCTTTGCATGTATTGTTCCCACAGTTACCGTTTTTTCCTATGTAGTTTGCTCCTTCCCTTTTCTAAAGATCCCAATTCCAGTTGTTTATCTCTGTCACTATATTCACTACTTCAAATGAGTGAAGTTTCAACTTGTTGATTTCAGTTTACTGATGTTCATTTTGGCAGTCTGTGTTTTCTATAGAAACTCGCTACTGAGGCAGTTTATTTTTGAGTGCCGGCAGTTATTCGCTGTGTGTGGTCTTTTTTCCTCCCTGCTGTTGTGACTATGGAGTTAAAATGTTTAAATTAAGGGATGTGCAGGAGTAATAAGGGATGGCTTGTCTCCCTGTAAAAAAAAAAACTCTCTCAAATGTTTTGATGTGCCATAGCTCCATCTGTTCAGTCATCTCTAATGCTTCAGCTATTTGAAACTTTGAGAAGCACACTGGAGTTGCCCTCGCTTACTGTTTAGGCATTCTTCACAATTTAAAAGTTAAGCATGTCTGCAATCGGCTAAGTTGAGAGAATTTTTGCATAAAGGTCACAAGAAGGAAGGAAAAATTCCTTCAAGGGGAAAAGGTCAACAGCTCTACAGTCTAATCTATTTTCAGAGTCTTTCTTGGATTGGGAGTATTTGTGGTGCAGCTCCTTAACCTGCATGGAGCTTGCATATAGTAAGATTTTGGAACTTAAAAGTTCTTAAAAAAAAAAAAAAAAAAAAAAAAAAGAGGAGTTCCAATATGGCCGCCAGATAGGAAGCATGTACTTCTGCCTGCTCTCAAAATATAATTTAATCTAACCAAATCACTTGTGGCTACTATACTAAATCAAACAAAAAAAGTCAAAACAATATAAGGAGATTTGTAAATTTACCAACCTGCTATTCATTTTCGGAAAAGAAGCTTTTTTTTAACCAAAAATCTCTAAAAGACTGTGACACAGTGGTGAATCTGGATACATGTGCTTGGGCCTGCCAGACTTGAATAAGCTGTCTAAAAGAATTAAAAAAAGAGAAAAATCCAATCAAAATGGAACAAATGGAATCACAAACCACTAAGACTAGACTTTCTCTCGTTAGTTCTCCTGAAAAGGAATCTTCTTCAAAAAGACAAAAAACAAACAAATCGTATCCTGAAACTGCTAAGCAAGTACAGAAAGCTAAGAATGAGCAACCATTCACATTAGAAGACTTCAAAGAAGCTCTTCTTCCCCTTCAAACAGAAATACAGGCATTCTCTACAAAGCTAACATCATTTGGAAATAATTTGGAACATATGATGGCAAGAATGGAGCAAAACAAAGCTAAAACCCTTAACAATGAAATAAAAATACAAGAACTACAAAAAGCAGCTGTGTAGATAGAGACATCACCATCATGGAAATGAAACAGAAGATCATCGACTAAGAGGCAAGAGCTAGACGTAGAGCGCTAAGAAAGGCTCAAACATCTGAAACACCTAGGCAAGTTTACGCTAGAATTTTAAATGCAGAACATGCACAATCTATAATACTCAATGCCAAAAAAAAAGAAAAGCATCTCCTGGAATGGCTATAGAATTACAATAGCACAAGATTTGCCTCTTCCAATTAAGCAGTCAAGACAAGCCCTATCCCCTTTTTGCAGTTACTTGCTGAATAAAAACATTAAATTTCAAATGAAATACCCGGCGACTCTCTGCTTCCAATACAACAGCGTCATTTACTCAGCGAAAACTGTCCAGGAGGCTAAATCAACATTTACCAATGCGTTCAAAAGAGGTACCTACCAACATAGCCTAATTTCAGGCTATTAGGAAAATCTTGATTACCGATGGATGCTTCCCACATGTCTCTATTCTTTTCGCTGTATGAATAAAGCCAGAAACCAGGCCAAGGTGAAACTGTACCTACCGTCTTAAAATTCCACCTTCGGGCCTAGTCTACAAGCAAATTTTCAACCCTTGCCCTCTGACCATACAAGTCACATCCAGGATATGACAAAGCCATTAGTGCACAAATAAAAGCTTCCGAAGCAATACACAAACTGACTGACCAGAACCAAATGTGGTAAAAAGGGGAAAAGAAAACGACATAATACAAAAACACATAGCCTGTCACTTATCAAAGCTATTAGATCACTGCATAATCTACACGTGAAACCCAAATATTATAATTCTAATTAACTCACGTTTTCACTAGATTGTTGATATAGCAAAGATCATCCTCACTTGTCATAAGCCCATCAGTATCCAAGCCGGGAACTGTAAAAACATCCTACTAAAGCAAACATACTCCTAAATAATTATCCTTGAAGTCAACTTCCACTTGACAAGGAACATAACTTAATGGACAACTGAAACCTATTTTGCAATGTCTCCGGAGTAAAAGGGGAAAAGGGAAGATAAGAAAAGGGAAAGAAAAAAAGAAGAAAAGAGGAAAAGAAAAAAAAAAAAGAAAAACAAATGGAAACTCAAGGCAACCCAACAAACTTTTTGTGTTCCGGACGAAGTAATACAGCCAATGTATCTCTCATTCTCTCTCTAGAAATGGTGAGTCACTAGCACGGAGTCGCTTTAACCTATAAATAAAAATGAAGGAATCTGCAAGACATCGAGTACCTGAAGAGGTTTGATTCTTCCAGTCCGGACTCTGTGTCGATATTGTGAGCCTGGTTTCAAGGGATATAAGATAAAGGTGCCTGGCTCTCACCTAAGAACAAAAGACTGACCTTTTGAAGAGGCGATGCGCATGGCAAAGACAGAGGGGCGGAGCTCCCACACAGTTTGCGCTGAGCTGAAAACACATATGTATACATAGTTTTGCAAACTCTGATTCTATGGTCTATGCATTTTTCAAAGTATGAGGCCCATCTCAGCTGGCAGTATAGCTCTTGAACTCTGTATGCCCTAATATAAAATTTGATGATATAACAAATAATTTTATAGAATAGATATCCTCACTCAAACAACTTTTATGCCATACAAAGGTTGTTTCAGACAAAGTGTATGTCTCACGAGTACACATTAGGCTAAGTTTATACATCATTAATGAGTTATTCTAAACATAGATTAAACTTAACATAATAGTAAGCGATTTCTGTATTTTAGTACACTGTTTTTATATCCAGTTTGACTACTAATTATAACTGTATCGCAAGCTAACAAATACATGTACCTGCTAACCCCTGTGCCTACTACCTCCTTAAAAAGAATTATATTGAAAATAAGTTTTTAAGAAAAGATATGGCAAAACCTCACAAAGGCATTATTCCCGCAAACAAATAACATAGACAATTAGTAAGAATTAACAAAAAGCCTAGCTGTGAAACTCTATACATTGTAGACACACAGAGAATGCAAAAACATTACACTGTCAGCAAGTTACTCAGGACCAATTATTTGGTCCATGATCTCTAAGCACGGCCACAGAAGGCTCAGAAGTTACAGGAAAAATTAAAATACAGACAAACAGGTGTCTTAGATATTATACATAAGAATACTTCAGGTTACACAATGCAATAGCATTGCAAACTGAGCCTCATACAGGCAAATAAGAATATAATACTGTAACCCCCTCCAACTGGTGGTGCAGGCTTCCTGTTTTCCTGTGAGTAGATGTTTGTAAAAATAATACTGCAATTAAATGACAGAAGTTTATAAACCTGGTTATCAGTACAGAATGTAGTAAATAGGAACACTAAATGCTTAGAGCTACTGAAGCAGCCAACTACCCAGAATAAATACCATTTCTACACTGGGTTGACTAATGACAATATGAGAATTTGTGGGAGATTTCCCATTGTAACTATACTACTGTCTGGACTACACACAAATACCATGTCAACAGGGTCGATAAAGGGGCAGAAAATAAACTAGCGTCCCGCTCTTTCCCCCTTCTTTATGGAGAGGGCTTATCCAGCGAAAAACTGAGCACTATCTGACGATCTCCTATTTGCATAAGAGGAGTAAACGGGCCACAACACATTAAATATAGCCTTACAGCTGATAGACAGGGGGGTTCCAAACTGTACATTAAATTCCCTTCAAATTTTTGACACACAGAGTGGATAGTATGAATAGAGGGACCTAACAGAGTAACACAGATCTAACACATACAAGATACCAGGAAAGTCTACCAATACTGTCTGCATGTCAGTGTCAAACATGATCGGATGAGAACTAAGCCCTGCACGCCAAGTAATCTGGAATGCAGTAGAAAAGGACCTCTTATATACTATATACAAGAAAAAGGATTCTAAGCCTGCTTCAGTAAATAAATAAAATAAGGTGGAGGAGCGGAATCCTTACTTTGTGCCTCCTACACCCATAGACCATAGCCAGCTTCCAGACAAAATAGATTGATCCATTATCGCTCCACACACAAGACCTGGATAACTAAACAATCCTAAGTGGCCAAAATACTTCTCTAACTTTGAACATGTCATAAAAGAAAGTATCGCTGAACTGTGCAATAAGGGGAAATTACACCATAACCTGTCTACTACATGTCTGCTGGAAAAAGAGGAGGACAAGAGCCTTGTATCAATAAAGTAGGATGAACAGTTTTTAAACTTTGGCTGGTTTGTTCAAAGATGACTGGAAGGAGATCTAAATAACACAAATTCTCTGTTAAAAGTACTAACAAGAGCTACTTGTGACTCAGCTAATTGGTACCTCATGGCACTATAGCAAAGATATTAGATGTCAAGTGAGGCTTAAAAAGTGTACAATATCTCGCTTATTCTTGACTGTTAATGTCTCAGCCAAATAGTAAGTGATATCTAAATGTTAACAAAACTGTTGTTATTATTGAGGTTATCAAGTTCAGTGTAGTTACATGCTCACTATGATTGAAGTGAATTCTCTGCATAATATTCTAGAAGGGAAACAGCATGAGTCTCATTTACACTAACAAAGACTTAAATGAATAATTAACTGCTTATAGAACTATATATACAAGACAGAAAAGACTTAATTAACCTTAGAAGATAAAATATTATACACTAATAATACAATTAGTATCTTGAGGTTTTTTTTTTCTTTTTGTTGGAAGCTATAAGGGCAGATAGACTACATATGACTTATTGATTTCCTTTGTATATAAATTGCCCAAAACAATCTACAATATTTTAGTCCATGAGTGCATAAATACTAACAAATATTTCCTGATGCATATAAACTAATAACACCTAAAGCACAACCTACAGCCTTAAATTAATTGATCATTAGGGTGGTCTAAGTAAAACTCTTCGACTAGAGCTAAATTTTTCCTTAATTAATCAAGAAAATCATTATAAAATAAAATCAGTATATCATAAACCATTGCAGGCAAGAAACTTGTATCTTGCTAATATCTGATGGATCTTTGAAGGAAAGCAGAAATTTGTATTATAGTTGGATTTGTAAATATGTTTCTAATACCTCTTACAGATAATAGGAGATTGTGGATACACGCGGGTGGGGGTCTGCAAGGGGTGAGTTGTCACTCATTAATTATAGAATTGTTACTAACACTTTATTATAGTTCCCGTACTACATACCTTATCAATCGTAGCATTCCTATGGAAATTCTAAACAACACTTTAATTACCACACTTACCACATTTGCATTCAAACTCAACCGACAGTAAAGACAAAATAATATTACTGGAGTCGTGGAATGTTAAAGGTCTCCAAAACAATAGGAAAAAAAAGCAAATTTTACATCTCATCTTTAAGTCAGAGGCTGAAATAACACTTATTCAGGAAACCCACTTGACCGCAGCTCAATGGGAGAAGGAAACAAAACAGAACTAGGTAAAATCAATCATAGCTGCTGGAAACGATGCTGCATCTAAAGGGGTAGCAATAATAATTAAAAACTCCTTCAAAGACACTATAAAAATAAGTGACTGTGATCCTAATGGTAGGTGGTGTTACTTGGTCTGTTCCCTTCCATTTTTCAATAGAAACATCTTAATACTGAATGTTTACGGTCCCTGTATGTTCCATAACTGCATATATTTATGATATATACGCAATCTTAGAAAAATTCCCCAATCATTTATATCTAATAGGTGGGGACTGGAATAGGACTATCAGACCTGAACTAGATAGAACGAACAAAGAAAGTAAACAACCTGTTGACTTAACAAACTTCATAAACGAACTAATAGAAGATTTTAATATATTTGATCCCTTTGAACTGTTCAGACATGACCCTGGAACCAGTAGATTCACATTTTTTTCATCGCCTCATAAATCATGGTCTAGAATAGATTTTTTTTAATTTCAACAAATTTCAAAAAATATGAAATAAAATACCACTCAGAACCTAGAACCCTGTCTGACCATGCAAAAATCAACTTAAAAATAAATGTGACTAAACTATGCACAAAAGAATAGTATGCAATAAATTGAACCCTAAACCAGAACCTATTAAAAAACAAGGAACTATGCCAGGAAGTAAAAGAACTTCTTAACCAAACCAACAGTAATTTAGAAAGAATAAACATTCCCTTTGATATACAGTGGGCAGCGACTAAGGCAACACTTAGAGGTATATTAATACAAAAAGCATCAATACTCAAAAAACAAGCCAAATCCCAAATTGAAAATCTAGAACTTAAATTAAAAAAACCTTGAAATACAAATGCAACATAACCATGCCTCGGAAC
Source organism: Protopterus annectens (assembly GCF_019279795.1). NCBI lineage: Eukaryota > Metazoa > Chordata > Ceratodontiformes > Protopteridae > Protopterus > Protopterus annectens. The sequence goes on along the minus strand of NC_056733.1, from coordinate 1,875,887,784 downwards.
TCGAGAATCAGATCATCTCTGTACAAAAACAACTACAAGAAGCACAAATGAACCAGCTCTCCCTCATTGAACTTCGACATTTACACAGATATGCCGAATGGGCCCAAACTCCCTCTAAAATTCTAGCCAGAATAATCAACATAAAGCCTCCCCCTTCCAGAATAAAGCAAATCAAACACAATAATAAATCATTCAGCTCGGATAAGGGTATCATAAAACTTTTCGAAGAAATTTATCGAGAGATCTATGGCCCACACCCTTTTGAAGATGAAATAGCATCCAGTACTTTTCTGGAAGATTTGCAATTCCCACAAATAAATGACACTCAAATAAAATCCCTTAAAGCACCAATAACTACTGAAGAATTACTTCTAGCTATCAACAAAATGAAACTAGGAAAATCCCCAGGTCCTGATGGTTATACATCAGAATTTTATAAAGCCTTTGCGAAACATTTAACCCCAATCCTACTCAAAGTATACAATTATATAATGAAATTTGGGGTTAAAGATCTATACATAAATAATTCTGAAACAATTTTCATCTTAAAACCTAACACATCGGGCTTTAACCCTAGTGACTACCGCCCAATTACATTAATTAATCTTGACATAAAAATATTAGCAACAATATTGGCTCACAGACTGAGCAAAGTACTTCTCTCTATCATATCTCCTGAACAGTTAGGCTTTATGAAGAACAGACAAGTCTGGGATAATACGTTAACAATAGAAGCAATAACAAATATGACATTCAAAGATAAATCTCCTAAGTATGCACTTTCTGCTGATGCACAAAAAGCATTCGACCGAGTCAGTCTAAATTTCTTGTTCAAGATATTAAAACGTTTTGCTCTTCCTAAGGAATTTATTGCTATGGTTAAAGTCTTATATAAAAATGCCACCACCACATTACACATAAACAAAAAAAACTCATACCCCATACATATACGGCACTAGGCAAGGATGCCCACTATCCCCATACCTGTTTAAACTTTACTTAGAAGTTCTCCTGCTAAAGTTAAGTCAGAAAACATTTAATCACCCTATATGCATATCAAATGTTCAAATTAAGTATATGGCATTTGCTGATGATCTCAACATTTACTTTCAATATCCCTCCACTGATCTAGTTAAAATTCTAAACTCTATTGATAAGTTTTCTGCAATCTCAAATTATGCTATGAATTCGAGTAAGCCCAAAATATTCCCGTTAAATCCTCTTAGTCGTAAGGAAATTTTCATTCCAGACTCAAAGATTAAAATAGAATATTCACTCAAATATCTAGGAGTCACATTTACTCACCCGCAGGAAGAAATTATAAAAGAAAACCTCTATATGACTTGGTCAAAAATCATAAAAGATTTGGACATATGGAAAAGTTTAAACCTCTCTTTTCTCTCCAAGGCATTAGTCATAAAAATGAATATACTCCCTAAAATATTGTTTCACTTTCAAGCTGTTAGCCAATGCGTCACAAACAAATTCTTCTCCAGAATGAAAATAATACTGGGCAAGTTTATGTGGCACCCGAAGAGCATTAGAATTAGTTACAAAAAACTAATACTACCCAAAGAAAAAGGCAGCTTAAGTCTTCCTGACTTTCAGATATATTATCATATCATCAATGCGAACCACATTATACGTTTAACCCAGTACAAACCCTCGGACGCCGACTGGAACCCTCTTTGGATAAAAATCTACTACCAGAACCTAAGCACTTCTAATATAAACCCCAAAGCCATTCCCTTCCTAAGCAACAATACCTTAAGAAATTTTAAAATACATCCCATAATAATTGATAAGGTAACATGCTTTCAAAAGCTTGTCACATCTTTAAACATAAGGAATTCCTTAATTATGGCAAAACCAATACACATGAATCCTGAAATTAGGTTAAATAATATGTTAAACCTAGAAAAATATCCAAACATTAAACACTGTACAATATGGGACTTTTATCAAATAAAAGATCAACCCTTAAGTTATATTGTAGATCACTTGGCATCAAATAAAGCATACTGCTTAATCATTAAACAAATATTATATTTAATATCCCTGAAAACATCGGAAATCAATGCAACTCCACAAGAATTCCAGCTATACCAGCAATGCGTATCTTACTCACTACAAAAAAACAAAATGTTATCAAAAACTTAGACTAATCATCCGAACTAAATGCCAAAATGAAATTCTATACTCAAATTATTGGATGACCAACAGTGAGAAATTAACAACCGAACAAAAATTAGCGGCGATTGATATAACTATAAAACGTACTCCTTTCAAAAAATTAATTTATACTCAAATCATGATCAATAACAACGCTTACCATATACCACTCTTTCTAAGTAAAATAGATCCTAATTCCTCACCATTTTGCCCCACATATAGCTATCACAATAGCTGATACTCTCCATATTTTCTGGTCTTGCAAAAATGTCCATAAACTTTGGTGCTCTCTAAGAGTAAAGTTAGAGAAATCAGGCTATATGAAATCTACCCTCTCATGGGAAATGTCAGTATTAAATATTTTTCCCAAGACATATACACTAGAATCCAAACATATCATAGTAACATTAAGTGCACTACTTAAATCCTACATAGCTCTCAATTGGCTGGACAGATCAAAAATTTCCTGGTCAGAATTCAAAACTATAGCTATTCAATATGTTTTGGCTAACAAATTAAAAACTGTGAGTCAAAAGAAACTAACCTATTTCAAGAAATACTGGAAAAAGCTTATAGAACTCTTATCCTAAATGTGCACTAAAACCAGAACATATTACTATAGTATGCTACCCCAATACCAAAACTAATCTTTCTCACAACACAATCTGGAGACTATGTATATCATACACTGCGAATGCTATGATAAATGCATTAAGTATACCAACGTCTACTAATACATCTATATTTTATTTTACACTTTAACACAGTATCCTTCCAGAGTGACAACCCAGTGTAAATAATGTAAATGTTATAAATAGTTCCTTTGATAGATACGGCTGTATAATTATAATTTTTTTTTCTCTCCTTAGGAAATAACAGTGGTTAATGACAAAAAATTGTATAAATATCTAGATGTTTAAACTTGTAATGAGATTCCTATTAAGTTGTATGTCACATATTTTGTTTGTCATTTATTAATGCTCACTATATTTAATTATGCACCAGCAAGGACAAACTCATAGGAATATCGTGAGCTATGCTATTCTGTGCTATTTGATCCTATGCAATTCCGTTGTTATTTTATTTCTACTATGTATTAACTATTTATAACAATCAAAAACTTGGAAAATGAAATAAAATTTAATTTGGAAAAAAAAAAGTTCTTAAAAATAGAATTCTAAGACTGAGACTATAAACAGAGTTGCAAGTAGCTTTGCAACATCCATTCTGTTTAAGGTGTATTGGGACTTTGTCGCATCCCACACACCCCTTGTTAGGGGGGCTTTGCTTCTCCTACCTACCTTATTTATTATTACTTTTGAGTCGCCACATCTAAAGGATAATTGCCCCAAAACTGTGGAAGTTTGGCTTTAGGATGTAATTTTGAACATGAGAAAGACTGATGAATCTCCCTGATTAATAGTATAGTTTCCTTTACCAGGTACAGTACAAAATATTATGCTTTAACAATAATATGTGATGGTACTTTACCAGTTACTAATCCAATGTAAACTGTGCTTCAGCATAGGTAGTTCTCAGCATGCTGTGGCCAACAGGTTACATTTGTCAACAGAGTCTGATTCTAGAACTTAGTTCTTTACTACTCTGTTCTTTGCCTTTTTTCCTTGCTTCTGTAATTTCAGTACCATAACAACAATTAAGTATGGGTGACCATGGTGGTACAGTGGTTAGCACTGTCGCCTCACAGCAAGAGGTACTCCAGTTCGATCCTCGGCTGGGGTGCCTTCTGTGCGGAGTCTGCATGTCCTCCCTGTGGTTGCGTGGGTTTCCTCTGGGTGCTCCGGTTTCCTCCCACATCCCAAAGACATGCTGTAGGTGGATTGAACACTCTAAATTGGCCCTCTGTGTGAGTGGATGTGTGTGGAAGGTTGGGCGCTGGGCTGGCAACTCGACACTATAAAACTCCACTGCCAATCATGAGCGGACAGGTGATCCGCTGTGGCGACCCCTAACCGGGAAAAGCCGAAAGAAGAAGAACAAGTATTAAGTATGAATTATGTTTTTTGACACATTTTTAGCTCTCCACAGCCGACTATCAGCTACTCTCAGGGCTTCTCCTCATCTACTTGGTCTACCAGTCTTGACTTAGTCTCCCTCAGACTAACTCTAACCCATGTTCGGGGTCTGTAAGAAGATTGAAGCACCTGGGGCAGCTTCATACTACTGCTAAGAATTGTTTTCTCCCATATTCCCATCCCCAGCAACACCCTGTGGCTGAGTTGTGCAATGAATGTCAGTAATGCTCCACCCCTCACTTCTGCAAGGGGCTATTGTTGGCATGATTGCACTTTCACCCTCCAGGCAACACTCGCACTATTTTTTCCCCGCTCTCCACCAGAGAAATCAACCATGTGAATGTGTCCCAGGTAAACAACTTTCTTTGCAGGGATGGACATTCCTATCCCCCCTGCCCGGCCCATCACCTGGGTCATAGTCAGGGCTTTATCCCTGTCTGCCAGCAGCACATGCTCAATAGTGAGATGTTTCATGCGTGATAAGAAAAGTGTGTGTTCTAGGCAGCCTGAAAAATTTTATCTGCTATGTAATCCTGATGCCCACAGCATCGGTCAGATTACTGAATATAGCTTTTGTGTATATGTATGTATATAGTAATAGTTGGGCAACTTTGGTAGACCAAAATATTCTTCTGTGGAGACATTATTTAAAGGCCACAGTGAATTATAACCCTGAGACAGGCGAATAACTGTTTATCTCCATTATTGAACATCCTAACAAATGGAGAAAAAAAGTGTTTACAAAGGTCTCCTATCACCTTCCATGACACTTACTCTTTAAAGCAAAATTTTACCTTTGGACTGTGGCTTAAGGACATGGCATCATAAATGGAAGATTAAGTACTCATCATACTATACTGAGGTGTGCAGCCAATGAGAATAATTTGCGCCCAGTAGACTTCACCTCTTTCCCTGCAGAGTATAGGTGCTGATGATGATATTTTATACCCTCACAACATCTCTGTGAGATTTCTAGATTCCCAAAAAACTTGACAGTACATACATCAGAAGTGAATGTGATTTTGTTGAATGCTAGAAGTCTTGGCAGTAAAATGTGCTATAAGTTCTGTTGTCCTTGGAGGATGTCAGTGACTTTACCGTTAATGAAATGCAGTTCGTCTGAAATGCTTATCACAAATGCTAACATAGCTTTCCTTTATTGTCCCATATGATGTGATATTGGCAGTATTGTCTCCATCTTTTTAAAAGGAGACGCAAAGCTTCAGAAGCATTTCAAGACTAGAAATTGTTCCTGCAGATATCAGTGGTGGTAATGACAGTCTAGGAACATACCATATATACTGACAATGTCACCCTTAAAGCATCAGGATTTCCTGAACAACTCCAGAATGTGTAAATCAGAGATGGTACAATTATTATGGGGAATTTAACCACTCCCCACACTGGCTGGACAAAACTACTCAAGGTAAAATAAATATGCCCAGATGTTAATAAACTTTGTTAATCAAAACGTTTTGGAAGAAAATAGTGCAACATTCAGCAAGGAGTGGCAATGTCTTAGGTGTCATATAGACAAGCCTAGGGTATTTTTATTCTCCACCCATAGTCATACTATCTGTAATTATCACCAATTATGAAATTATCATTCTAAGTGTAAAAATTGAACTCTGTCTTAAATACATCATCCTTGCCTGACTTTACCAGTGGAAACTATGAAATAAATTATGTCCTTATGAGAATGCTATCATAGCAGTATTAATTTATTCGAGAATATGTACCAGGGAGACCTTCAGAGCTTTACTGCCACCAAAGGATACACTTCTCTGAGCCTTTCAAGGATCAACAGTCATCTTGTGCTTTCCTGTACTGTGCAGATAAGTTCCCTTTGGGGGGAAAAACTTCCATTTTCTTCATTTTGTTGGTTTTATTAATTTCCTCTTCAGGAAAGTTATTTTAAAGCTAAGAGGGTTATGTTTTAATGAGCTGTCTCGAGACTGTAACATATTATTAAAATTAGTACTTTTTTCTGTCCGTTTAAAAGAAGTGTAAAGTAACAAACATTTTTTCTGCGGAAAAATTGTGTTACTATTCTTTTGTGGGGCTGGCAGCATAAACATTTTTTTTTTCTGTCAGAAAAGTAACTTTTGTGGACTGGTAGTGTTTATCAGCATTTGCTGCTTGTCTTCTCAGGAAGAGACGCACCATTTTTGGCTTGACCATGGAACAAACTGATCCCATGGTGGGTCCATCTTCCAGCCGCTACAAATAAAAGTTAAACTAGCACATTTGCCACCATAGCAGGCTAGCAATTTTCCTCGACCACAGTTGGATGACCCTGCTCTTGACATTTGTTCTACCTCAGACCACTCATCTTTTACCCTAGATCCCTCTCGTGTAGCACCTGCAGCCACTATGGACTGGGTGTTAGCCACGTCTTCTGCAGCTGTTGAGATCCCCCCATTGAGAAAGGGAGAGCCACTCTTGTTGGTCCTGGGAGAAGAAACAGGGAAGATTTCTCTCTTGTGTCAGAATACTGCTCCCATCCCTGGGGAAGCAGCTGCTGCAATTAGTAACAAAGATGGCCTCTTTTTTCCTGCCATAAAAAAACTGAAAATTATGCACGTATCTATTCCTCCTCAAATTTCTTTGGATCGGAGTTGTTTACTGGGTCTGGCACAGAGTTTATTCAGGCTATTGATCCTTCTTGTAGTTTCTGATAAAACAGAGGGATTCCTTTTTTCCTGTAGAATTTCAAGGTTCTAAAAATGAACAGGAAGATGCAGGGACTGATGCAATTTTTTCCCTCAAATTTCTGATTCAGACTCAATGAAGAACTCTCTTTCTCTGAGATTTTTGCTAGAATGTGCCAGTGTTTTCAGTGGGAGAACACTGAGGTTTCTTGGTCCCTCAGAAAAATACTGTGAGTTGTTACAGAAGGATTTTTCAAGAACCTACACCCATTCCTCCTGTTCTGTCTGTTTTAGCGGATGTGCTACTGCCTGCAATTTTCCTGATAGTCAGCCAGCTGCCCCTAAAAGGCAGACAGGATGTATGAAGTTCTTCAGTATTTTAATTTTTTAAACACCATTTCCAAACCTGACCAAGCAACTATAGTTTTAGTTCCCACTGCTGCCAAGCACTTTAATTCCAATCCTAGTTTTTCTGATAAGGATGTGACCGTTGATAGGTATGGGGAAAAAGTGTATACTTATGCAACATTGATTTTTAGAATTTTGAATTGTCAGACTCATGTTAAAAGTTGCTTCTGACAAATTGTGAAACTATGAAGAATGTTTTTTCTGTATTTTCTTCTTGTGAGGAAAAATCTGCTTTAAATTACATTTTTTTCTATTGCAAAAGTCAGCATTCATAGTTTGCACTGTATGTAACTCTTAACACTTCTTCCAGGTCTATGGCCAATAGTACTGTTTTAAAGAGGTTTGTATGGCTGCATTCTCGCAACCTCCCGGATGTTAAATTCTCCCTTTTGGTAGAGATTGTGTTTGGCTCCTCAGCTGCAGAGGTGATCAGAAAGTGTGATGAAAGGGCCAAGCTGATCCAGGGACTCTATAAGATTTTCAGCTTTTCTAAATTGCCCAAGGGAATTTCTGTCTCCTCTTTCTATTTTGGTAAAAAACAGAATAAACTGTCTCAACAAAATTCAGGTAAACACATGATTTGATGTCATCTTCATTTTCATTAACCTGTGCATCTCTGTTCCAACTCACAACTGACTGGCCACTCTCCAACCTGAGATTCTAGATTTGAGCTCCTCCCTTTTACAGATAATGCCCCACTTTCCCACACTACCTCAGATCTAGTTTGCCACGCATTCATTCAGCAGCGAGGTTCCTAGGCTCTGAGCGCCTCCGTATATTTTTCAAGTTGAGTGCTTGTGTAAATCTTTTTGTACTATTCTCTTCTTCTACCTCCTCTATCTTCCTTACCTGTAAATAGCTTTCTTCTGCCTTTCGTTTCTTTACTTTAATCAGCTTTCTCGCTCATAGTTTCTTCTCCCTCTTTCTAGTTATAAAAAAAAAAAAAACTTGTCTCTTTCTGTCATCTCATCTTTCTAATTTCCTTATGGCTGATCAGAAACCCCTTGGTTTCAAGAAATGCACTTCCTGTGGGTATAAGATCCCACTGTCTGATGCCCACAGGGAGTGCATGTACTGCCTTGGGCCTGCACACATGTATGCCCTCTGGTGAGGCGTGCAAAGGGTTCCATCCTAGGGCTTTGGCGGATAGGAGGAGCAAACTATCCTTAAGGGTTTGCTCCCTCCTTCCTCCTCTTTAAGCGTTCCTTCCACTTTGGGGGCTTAACCCCCCTCCAAAAAGTCCTGGGAGAGCAGGAAACACTCGCCATGAGGTTCTCCTTGGAGAGTCGGAGCTGCCCAAGAAGGTTCCGAGAGTCACTAAGCCGACCCATTCTGATCCGGGGTCCTCAGCTCCTATCTCCTCCCCTCCGACCCCATAATTTTCTGTGGCTTCAGGGCGGAGTGTTACTTCTGTGGCAGTCCCAGCTTCTGTTTCAGCTGCCAGCTTGGCACTGATGAGACTGTTTAGAAGGTCTCCCTCCCATTCACCGAGAAAATCTCTGAAACCCCCCCTTCCATTTCCTCCAGGTCTTCCCGAAGCCTTACCTCCAAGGACATGGGAAGACTGGTGAGGCAGATGTTCTTCGTGTTTCACTGTTGCAGCCATCACTTGTGGGTTATCCCTGCTAGGTAGCCCTCGGCCGGCCCGAATACCAGAGTAAAGGATTTTCCTCTTGCATCAGAGTCATATCGTTAGTGCTATAGAGAGAGGCAGCCGACGCTGTTACATCAGTCTTTCTTGATGTGGAGCCCAAAGCAGAAGCAGTTTGCAAGTACGTTGGTTGCCCATTTCCAGAGTGAGGGAGAATACTACTAAAGCTAAGTGCCCCATTGGAGATCCTTTTTCGTGCACTTAACAGATATCCAAAAAAGTAAATAACTGTCTCCGTTGTGGAAAACAAATACCACACCGAGACTTTCATAATCTGTGCGTAATTTGTCTAGGGCCAGACCACGATGTCCCCAGTTGTCTGTTCTGTGCCTTATTTAATGCTAGGACCATCCGTAGAAGAGCTGATTTTGTAGCTAGGCATTACAGGGAGGTTAGTTACTCATGGGAAATGGCATCCGTCAGTCAATCAACTGTCGAAATTCCCAAAAAGAGAAAAGATAAGGAGAGAGACAGACTTCAGAAGGTTAGGCCCTCAGATGACACGTATCAGAAGCCAGCCTTCCTTCCACTAGTTCAGCGGAACTCAGTGAGGCGCGTTCACAGCCCCTGATGACAGCTGTAGAGCCATGGCAGGCGTCTACCGAGACCCTTCTGGAGTCCGGTACACCACCAAATCAGGCTCCTTCGACCATTTTGACGCCAGCACCTTGGTTGTGTCTGAAGCCGCTTTGCAGGCACCGGCTTCTGAGGAGGCTTTTCGGATGACTGATGCCAGGCCTAGACAGACTGCCATGCAACCAGCAAAAACCACTAGACACATCGAATCTCTGAGGCCTAAGAGCAAGGCCACTCCTAGAAGAGCCCCTTCTTCAGTGCCCAGTCACCAGTTTCCTCCCACCCAACCTGCCCAGTCTTAACAGTTACTTAGAATGGCTGAAGATTTAATTACCCTCATCAGGGGTAACCAGTCTACTCCAGCTTCCCCAGCCAAAAGAAAAAGGGATCATTCATCTGAAGTGCTTTGAGTCACAGTCTGAGGACTCTGAATTTCTAGACTCCAGACACTGAACAACAGCCCCTGACAGCCTTTGAGGATTCAGATGCTGAGGAATCCATTCCTTCAGCCCCCCCCCCGGACCTTTCTTTTGAGGAAACCTTAAATTCACTCAGGGACCATTTCCATTGGGAGGCCCAGGACTACCCCCAATCAGAGAAGAGACTGAGAGAGTTCCTGGACTTGCCTCAACACAAGCCCTTAGCCATTCTACCAGGTCTATATTAGATGATCAAACTTCCAAAGGTTCAACTGTGATATGGTCGACACCATATGATTACATTTTTGAAAGTTCAAACATTTTAACGGAGATCTCCGTTCAGTGCAGAATGGGAAGATTTCCTTTTTCTACACTGTAGTGCGATCTCTGAGTTGGTATATTTAAAGAGCGGGGGGTGGGGGGTGCAGGGGGGCCTGCCCCCTGCTTAAAATGTTCAGTGCCACAAGATGCTTCAACTATGGAACCCGCGGATGTCTCTACCTTGGATGAGTCCGGAGTCGCTGTGCAGGCACCGGCTTCTGAGGGTGTATTCAGGCCTACGGACTTGCATAGTAAACTGACGCCTCCTTCTTTACTTAGGCCTAAATCTCGATCCATGCCCAAAAAAACGATACCCAGGCCACATGCTCAGGCCACTATGCCTAAAAACAAATGATAAGAATGGCTGAAGATCTAATAACTCTAATCAGGGGTAGCCAGCCCCCCCCCCCTCTAAGAGGCCTAGGACTGAAGTTGATTATGAATCTTCTGATCAGGATTCTATTTTTTCTGATTCTTCTGATGATCTGGATTTGCCCTTATCTACTTATGAAGATTTTGATGCAGAGGACTCCATTCCCTCTGCCTCCCCTCCTGAAGATTTTTTTTTGGGGGGAAACCTTACATACTCTAAGGGAGCATTTCCACTGGGAAAGCCAGGATTTTTCGGATTCAAAAAAGAGGCTTAGGGATTTCCTTCTACCTCAGCATAGGCCTTTAGCTATTCCTCCTGCACTAGACATTGTTGATGATGCTTTTTCGGAATCTAGTTTGGTCCCTGATTCCCTGCCTCCTGCTCCAAGAAAACCTGACAGATACTACAGGGTCCGTGTGTTCTACAAGTTCCTTTTTAAAAATCCTATTGCAGATCCAGAGACTATTTCACAGGGGCCCAAGGGCATTAAGGCTTCTACTGCTAAAAATCCTACCCCTTCTGATAGAGACTCCAGGGTGTTGGATAAGATGGGGGTAGGAAGGTTTACACTTCTGCAACCTTGGCCATTAGGGCTTTAAACTGCCAGTTTCATGTGTTAAAGTATCAACAACATGTTATTGGACTGCTTGAACAAAAATTATTTTGATTCCTGACTGTGTAGTAAATAATTACAGGATTTAATGCATTCTGCTAAATAAGTTGGAAAGCATACTTTGCAATTCGGTTTTGATTCATTAGAGGCTTCTTGCAGAGCTGCTGCTACTGGGTCTGTGCTCAGAAGGCATGTTTGGCTCAAGGAGCAATCTTTGCCTGATCATGTTAAATCAGGACCGCCTGTTTGGCAACAAGCCTGAGGAAGTTCTTAAAAAGATGGAAGATAAAGCGAAATCTATGCAAACTGTTAAAGATTTTTTACAAGTTCAGCCTCCTAGATTTAGTAGGCACTGGCCCTCTAAGAATTGGTCCTTTCCAGCTCCTTCCAGGTCTTCTCAAGCCAAACCCAGACACAGCAAAAACCTCAGGTTTCAGTCTCATGGGAACACAGAACTAAGCAGTGGGGGGCCTCCACTTCCAAATCTAGGAATAAGACTTCCCCCTATGGTAAACTGTCTCAATGACTTCCTTTTAAAATTTCCAAGCACTTATAAACTGACTGCCCCCTTGGGGGGAAAGATTGCACTTCATGAAAAGAATTGGGAACTCATTACACAGGACAAATGGGTTTAAATATAGTGTCCCAGGGATACAGAGTTCACTTCCACACATTGCCAACACCAAGCGGGTGGCCAGACCTACCCCCAAATCAGTGGGCAGAGGCCCAAAAACAAGTACCTTCTCTCTCTTAAGCATGGGGGCTATTCAGCTGGTACCAGAGGAGGAAAAGGGACAAGGTTTTTACGCAAGACTTTTCCTGGTACCCAGAAAAGACAATTCATGGCATCCTATCCTGGACCTGTCTACTCTAAACACCTTTTTGGAGATTCCAAAATTCAAGATGCTGACTCTTCACCAATTACTTTACTGATGCTAGGCAAAGATGCCTGGTTGGCAACACTAGATTTAAAAGAAGCATACCTGCACATCCCAATCGGGGAATCTTGCAGAAGATACCTATGCTTCAGAGCAGGCTACACGCACTAGCAGTTCTCTGCACTGCCCTTTGGCTTATCTACTGTGCCCAGGGTATTCACAAAGTGCCTAGCTCCAGTTATTGCATTTTGCAGGCAAAATAAATATTCAAATATACCCATACCTGGACAATTGTCTAATTCAGGCAGAAAGCCAGGACATACTTTTGAATCATCTGGCCTTTGTACATAGGGTTCTAACTTGTCTGGGGTATACCATAAACGAAAAGAAATCACACCTGGTACCCTGTCAACAAATTATATTCCCGGGAGCAAGCTTGAATACAACTTCCCAGATGGCTTACCTCACGCCAGAGAAACAAATTCATTTGGCAAACTACTTCAAACAAGTGGCCACAAAAACCCTGCTGTCTGCAAGACAAATACTGCAAGCCTTGGTGTTCATGGCCTCCTGCATTCTTCTAATTCCATATGCAAGACTGCATATGAGGAAACTACAGTGGTATCTAAAAAGCCTTTGGTGTCAACATTCTCAAGACCTTGAAACAATGATTCCTATCATACCTTGGCTATGCCTAGAGTTCCTTTAGTGGGCAGAGACCTGCCACCAAAACAAGGGACTACCTTTCACACCACCCCCTGCCGCCCAAACCCTAACAGACGCATCAGACTATGCATGGGGGGCTCACCTGGCAGGGAAGTGCATTCAGGGCAAATGAAACCCAGGTCGAATGCACCTGCATATCAATCAAAAAGAAATGTTAGCTGTACAGAATGCTCTGACAGCCTTCAAGGACCACATTCTTCCAGGACAACTAATGGTAAAGACGGACAACACCACTGTTATGTGGTACATAAACAAGCAGGGGGGTACACATTCTTACCCCCTCTGCAGACTAGCCATGGCATTGTGGAACACAGTCTTGAGCTACCAAGTGCACCTACAAGCTCAATTTCTGCCAGGAAAATTAAATACACTGGCAGACGGACTAAGCAGAAACCTCATGGACCCACATGAGTGGAAACTGGAACCAAGGATTTTCAACATGTTGACAAGCAAATGGGGGAGCCCAGATATAGACCTGTTTGCCTCTCCCCAGAACTACCAATTGGACAAATTTTGCACAAGGACTCCTCACAAACAAGCCTGGAAAGTGTATGCCCTGTCATTCAGCTGGAAAAGCCCATCAGTCTATGCCTCCCCCCCCCCCCCGCCTCTGCTCTCCAAAGTACTACTAAAAATCAAACAGGACAAACCAAGGATGATTTTGATTGCTCCAGACTGGCCACGCCAGCACTGGTACCACCTCCTGCGCAGTGTGTCACGGTTATCTCCATGGCACCTGCCTCAGACTCCTTCCCTGCTGTCTCAGCAGGAGAACCAGATTCTGCACCCTCAGCTTCTAACACTGAACCTTGCAGCCTGGCTAATTACTTAATCTCTCCTTTACCATCCCTCAGCAAACCTGTGATGGATATCATTTTAGAGGCAAGGAGGCCTAGTACTAGAAAATCTTATGCTGAAAAATGGAAAAGATTCTGTGCCTGGAACAAATCTCAAGGGATGAGCACAACAGCGCCCAATTTACCTCACATTTTACAATACTTAATTGAGATGCTTCACAGGGGCCTGTTTTTTTCCTCCATTAAAATCCACGCCGCAGCCATTTCAGCTCATTATAACACAGAACCGCCCCTCTTCTCTCATCCACTGCTCAAACAATTTCTCAGAGGGGGCCAAAGACCACCCTGGAGAATTCCAACCCCAGCCCTGGGACCTTAACTTTGTCTTGGAGAAACTCACTCTACCTCCTTTCGAGCCAGCTGCTATTGCAGACTTAAAATTTCGAAACAGCCTTCCTTTTAGCAATCACTTCAGCTAGAAGGGTGTCTGAATTACAGGCCCTTATGGCAGTGGAGCCTTTCATCATCTTTCATGCAGACAGGGTGTCCCTCAGAACCAATCCATCCTTCATGCCCATGGTGGTATCCAGTGTGGCTCTTAATCAGTCCATTCATTTGCCAACCTTCTTTCCCAATCCGCAGAATAAAGGGGAACAGATACTGCATTCCTTAGATGTGCACAGACAAATTAGATTCTACTTGGACAGGACTAAACCTCTAAGGAAATCTGAACAACTGCTGGTGGCATTTGCTGCAGGGGCAGAGGGGAAGGCTATTTCAAAGCAAACCATTTCTAAATGGATAAGCCATTGCATTCATTTTTGCTACAAGCACCATGGAAAACCTATCCCCCAGGGGATCAGACCGCAGTCCACCAGGGCTGCATCGACCTCTACAGCCTTTCTCAGAGGCGTCCCTACCAGGGACGTCCTAGAAGCTGCTACCTGGAGTTCTGTACATACTTTCACCAGGCATTATCATTTGCCAATTTTCACTAAATCCAGAGCTGGCTTTGCCACTGCAGTCTTGCAGGGCCTTATAGCTGGCCCTAATGCTATCTAAATTCCTCCTCCCAACCATAGCTTTGGGAATTTACCCAAATGTAATGATTGCAACAGTGAAACATGAAGAACATAGTACAGTTGTGTACACTTACCATAAATGTAGATGTTTGAGTGTATTAACTGTTGCAGTCACATAGTACAGTTGTGTACACTTACCATAAATGTAGATGTTCGAGTGTATTAACTGTTGCAGTCCTGTTTACCCTCTCTCCAGCCCCCTAACGTCTTTTGGCTACACCTCTACTTTTCTTTACTATGCTTAAAAGCCTTTTTGATGTATTTGCTTTTTTGTTGGAGGTATATCTTTGTGCTTTTATTTTGAAATGCTTCCCATTAGGGGGGCACCTGACATCTGGGGCAAGAAAAACTGATGTAATGGTGTCTGCTGCATGTTTTATATCCCTGACAACCTGATTTCATGGAAGAAGGGACAGCAACCGACGCAGGACCCAAGACTTTGTTAATCAGGCCGACTGAGGGCTACCTGCAAGCAGATAACCCAAATGTAATGACTGCAACAGTGAATACACTCGAACATCTACATTTATTGTAAGTGTATACAACTGTACTTTTCCCTCCCACCTTTCCCCTTTTCTCTTTTCCATCTGTCTTGTGGCCTTACCCAGGTTGGCCTTCTCCAGGGCTCCTTCGAAGGGCTCCTAGGGATTGGGGGCAAGAAAAACTGATGTAATGGTGTCGACTGCCTCTCTTTATAGCACTGACGACCTGATGTCAGTCTCAGGCGACATGCAGCCGACGCAGGAGGGAAATCCTTTACTCTGGTATTCAGGCTGGCCAAAGGCTACCCAGCAGGGATAAACCCACAAGTGATGACTGCAACAGTGAATACACATCTACATTTATGGTAAGTGTACACAACTGCACTTTCTTCAAGGCCCAGATCCAGATGGGACTTGTATCTGGTCTATCCACATCTGGGTCCATGAGGCTTTCCCAGTTCCATCCATTAGCTCCTTCTCTGACCTGTCCTTTGGTGTCTGAGCCCTTGGTTCCATTGGCCTCCATCGCCAGGGTGTTGGAGCCAATCATAGGTGTGTGCTAGGCTAATGGCCCTGGAGCCTTTACAAGCCTAGCCCATAGGGTTACCCTAACATCGTGCCACCCAATATTAGTTGCCAGTGCCTCTGTCGAGTAGAGCCACTGGAATGATCCTGGGGTGAATTTTCTATTTAACATCCACTCATCAAGATTTGTCTTGAAGAGGGCTAGTGAGGTGCTCTGTTTGACATGTATGGGAAGTCTATTCTATAGCATGAGTAGTCTCTGGGTTATGAACCTGTCCCTCCAACATGTTCTGTTGATTGTGGTAATGAGTTTGAGGTCTCTGGTGCATGTGGTGCAGAGATATTGGGATTTCTTTAGATGTAGCATTTCTAACAGAGCTGGGTCAGACATGGCTTTGTAAGTCAAGCAGAGATCACCTCCAAGTAGGCGATATGAGGCAGAGAATAGTAGGAGTTTTTTTGAGTCTGTCCATATAGGGCAAGTGTTTAAGGCCTATGATCCTCTTTGTGAGGTACTTTTGTGGCCTCTCCAGTTGTTGCAGGTGTCTAGTGAGGTACTTGCCAAATGGGGCATTGTACTCTATGATTAGCCTAATGAGGGAAAAGTAGAGGGAGACAATGGCCTCTTACTTCCTGGATGTAAAACCCTTAGTAATGAGATGTGCCTCATAAAAGGACTTTCTGACCACAGTGGAAATGTGGCGGTCAAAAGAGAGGTTGTTGTCAACCTGTGTTCCTAGATCTCTTATAATGCCTTCTGTGTTCAGTAGACTACCATCAATGTGGTAAGTCACAGGAACCAAGTTTTTCCCAATGGGGATGGCGACACATTTTTTGGCATTGAGCTTAAGGCCATGTTTCTGACACCAGTCGTTGGTCTCGGTGAGGCCTTTCTGCAGGATGTCAACATCACTTGGGGAGTTAATAATAGCTCCCAACTTGCAATCATCTGCAAACTTTGTCAGCCAGAGTCCCTTCGTGTTGGCCTGGACTACAGAGACATCTATACCAAACAGGAGAGGACTCTGGACCGAACCCTGTGGGGCTCCACTCGTGACTGGTCGGCAATCTGACTTGAGTCAGCTATTTTCACACTGTGAGTTCTATCTGTGAGCCAGTTTGAGTGGGGAATGGTATCAAAGGCCTTGGCCAGATCAAGGTAGGCTCTATGAACCACCTTGCCCTCATCCACAGCTCTGGTGACTGACTCAAAGAAGTTGACCAGGTTGAGCAGGCATGATCTACCCTTCAAAAATCCAAACTGTGTGGGATCCAGAGTTTGGAGATTCCCTATATCCTTGTTTATTAGGTCCATGATGATGCATTGCATAGCTTTGCATATCAGACTCGTTAGGTTAATGGGGCGATAGTTCCCAGGGTCTGTGCTCGCTCCTCCTTGATGGAGAGGGATGACTGTAGCAGTGCGCCATTCGGTAGGGCAAAGCATGAGGTGAGGCTGTGATTGAACAGGGCACACAGGTGTGGTGCCAGTTCACTCTGTAGTTCATGTAGGACACAGCCAGGGATATTGTCAGGTCCCACAGAAGCTGTATTCTTGGCCTTGGACAGTGCTGTTTTAACCTGTGCAGCAGTAATACTGGGTGGCTGGCAATCTGCTGGTATTGTGATTGGTCATTTGGGGGGGAGGAGTAAAGTATGCACTGAATCTGTAGGCCAGTGTATTGGCAATATCTGTTGGCTTGGTATAGGAGGTACCATTGTGCAGTAGCTCAGAGCAAATCTCGATATTGCTGTGGAGATTCTTTATATAACTGTAGAAGGCCTTGTGGATGTTCATCGTGCATACAGCTGCAGTAATCACAGATGGGTTTTCTGCCGTCAGGCAGTCCCTCGGTCGGCCAAATTCCAAAGTCTTGGTCCGGCGTCGGTTGTTGTCGCTTTCTCTTCTGACGTCAGTGAGGCCAGAGTATATAAGATAACAGCCGACGCCATGTTCTTCAGTCTTTTTTGCCGCGCGGTGCCCGAAGCAGAAGCAGTTCGCAAGTGCCGGTCGGCCAGCTCCTGAATTACGAAAAAATTGGAAACCGAAGTCTTCATTAAAGCTAAGTACCCTGTTGGGGAAACTTTTCTTGCCTCAGACCGATGTCAGAAAAAGTTAATAATTGTATTTCTTGTGGGAAGCAAATACCGCATAAGGATTTCCATTCCCTCTGCATACCTTGTTTGGGCCCAGACCACGAAGTGTCGGGCTGTCGCTTTTGCGCTACCTTCAATAAACGCACTATTAAGCGTCAGGCGGAGTTCGCCCAACACTACTTTGGTAAAGCTTTTGATTATAAAATGTCGTCGGACACTCCGACTACCGTTTTGTCCAAAAAACGCAAGGAAAGGACCGACGCGCGAGGCCGCGGTCCCCGACACCACGCCAAAACAGGCTACACGTGGTCCGGTTCTCAGCGAGACGCCTTTGCAGTCCCTGACTACCGACAACACTCCTTTGGCGGTGTCCTCTGTACCCGAGACCGCTGGGTCCTCGGCCCTTTCCCAGACTACAACCGAAGCCCCTGCTTATGTCGAGCCTGCTAATGTGGACAGGTCCACCTCCACCCATGGTGTATTTAGGCCCTCATCTTCTTTTTCAATTAAGGCCTTCACTAAATCCAAAGCAGCCAGGCATCCCACGAGGCCTGTTGCACAGGGCCCATCTACAGGACCCATGCCTAAAAAACAGATGCTTAAAATGGCTGAGGATTTAATTACTCTTATCAGAGGTTTTCAACCCCCTCCTGACAAGAGACCCAGAGTGGAGGAAGATTCTCCCTCTTCTGATCAGGGATCCATTTTATCAGAACATTCTGATGCAGAGGAACACTCTTACTCTCCTTTTGAGGATTCGGATGCAGAACAGTCTATTCCCTCTGTATCTCCTCCTGAGGATTTTTCCTTTGGGGAAACCTTGCACACCTTGAGGGAACACTTCCATTGGGAAGGCCAAGACTTTTCAGATTCCAAGAAAAGACTTAGGGAATTTCTTTGGTTACCTCAACACAGACCTCTGGCTATACCCCCTGTTTTGGACATACTGGATGATGTCTATTCGGAGGCTTGCCTTAACCCTGATTCTCTGCCTCCTGCACCAGTCAAACCTGATAGGTATTACAGAGTACCCAGCTCTCACCAATTTCTGTTCAAAAGCCATAATGCTGACCCTGAAACCATTTCACAAGGCCCCAAGGGATTGAAGGCCTCCACTGCCAAGAATCCACTTCCTGCAGAAAGGGTATCAAGATCTTTAGAAAGGTGGGGTAAAAAGGTATATACCTCGGCCACCCTAGCCATGAGGCCTTTAAATTGTCAGTTTCATATGCTTAAATATCAACAGTTCCTGTTATCACAATTAAGGAACAAAATGTCTCAACCTGAACAACCAGATTTAAAGGAGTTACAGGATATGATGCATAGTGCAGAGCAAGTGGGTAAACACACCTTGCAATGTGGTTGATGCCCTAGAGGCCTCAAGTAGAGCGGCTGCTACAGGATCAGTCATTTGCAGACATGCCTGGCTTAGGGAACAAAATTTACCTGATCATGTGAAAGCTAAACTTCTAGATGCCCCTTTACAAAAGGATGTGCTGTTTGGTACTAATGCTGAGGAGATACTACGGAAAATGGAAGAAAAAGCCAAATCTATGCAAACTGTCAAAGCTTTCTTACAGGTCCAACTGCCACGTTTTAGCAGAAATTGGCCTTCAAAAAACTGGTCCTTTCCAGCCTCTGACAAGCCCCAAAGAGGTAGATACAGACGCACAAGGGGCAGAGGGCAATCACAAGGATCATAAAGAGGCCGACAATGGCAAACTCCAGCACCAAGAGGTGGCGAAGACAGTGCACAACAATACAGGAAGCAAACCCAATGACTCCCTCATTTCCATGCCAAGCATGTCTCAGCTGGCAGCACCTTTGGGAGGGAAATTAGCATTATTTGCAAGCAATTGGCATATTGTTACAACAGACAAATGGATCCTGGACATTATAAACAGAGGCTACAAATTTCAATTCCACACTCTTCCAAAAATGAGAGGCATGCCAAACCTGCCACAAAATCAAAGGGCAGAGGCACAACTGCAAATTTCAAAGCTCATAAGCATGAGAGCTATTCAAGAGGTACCTACTCACCAACAAGGTCAAGGTTTTTATTCAAGACTTTTTCTGTTACCAAGAAAAGGAACCGACTGGAGACCCATTTTGGACTTATCCATCCTAAACACATTTCTACTGCACCAAAATTCAAGATGCTCACATTACAGCAACTTCTTCCCATGCTGGGCAAGGAGTTTTGGCTGGTAACATTGGACCTCAAGGAGGCATACCTGCATGTCCCAATCAGACAAAGCTGCAGAAGATACCTCAGATTTCTTGCAGGTTCAATCCACTATCATTTCTCTGCATTGCCCTTTGGCTTATCTACTGCGCCCAGAGTATTCACAAAGTGCCTGGCATCAGTGATTGCCTACTGCAGACTTCAAGGGATACAAATTTACCCTTATCTGGACGACTGCCTGATCCAAGCGGACAGCAAGCACATACTTCTGGAACATCTGGCATATGTGACACGGTTACTGCTTTCTCTGGGATATACAATCAACAAGGAGAAATCAAGGCTAACACCATCTCAGAAAATAACTTTCCTGGGTGCCAACTTGGACACAAACACCCAGATAGCCTACCTTACGCCAGAAAAACAGGGGCAACTATCTCAGTACTTCAAAACACTAAAAAAAAGTACCAGGCTTACTGCAAGGAAAATCCTGCAGGCTCTGGGATTCATGGCATCTTGCATTCTTTTAATCCCATGTGCAAAGCTGCATATGAGGAAACTTCAATGGTACCTAAAAAAACTATGGTCTCAACACAGTCACAGTTTGGAAACAATAATACCAATAATTCCATGTTTGCAAAAGGAATTTCTATGATGGGCCCAAGCATGTCAAGCAAACACAGGCCTCCCATTCTGCAAGCCTCAAGCAAAGCAAGTCATAACCACAGACGCCTCAGACTACGCCTGGGGGGCGCACATGACGGAGAGGTGCATTCAGGGCAAATGGTCTCAAAAGGAAAAGCACCTTCACATCAATCAAAAAGAAATGCTAGCAGTAATAAATGCAATTACAGCTTTCAAGGATTTCCTGCATCCAGGACAATTACTGATAAGAACAGACAACACCACGGTAATGTGGTACATAAACAAACAAGGAGGAACACATTCATACCCCTTGTGCAGACTAGCCATGACTCTTTGGAACTTGGCTCTGGAAAGACAAATCAAACTTCAAGCACAGTACTTGCCAGGATTGGAAAACACACTGGCAGACAATCTAAGCAGAAATATGACAGATCCACACGAATGGAAGTTACATCCTCAGGTGTTTACAGAAATAATCCAAGCGTGGGGGAGGCCAGACATAGATCTTTTTGCCTCCCACAGGAATCATCAATTGGAAAAGTTTTGTTCGAGGACCTTTCATCCAAAGGCCTGGAGAGTGGACGCCCTTTCATTCAGTTGGACAGCATGGTCAGTGTACGCATTCCCACCTCTGCCTCTTCTGCCCAAGGTGCTTTTGAAAGCAAGAACAGACAAACCGAAGATGATACTGATTGCTCCAGATTGGCCAAGGCAACACTGGTACCCACTCCTGAGGAGCCTAACACATACTCCTCCCTGGTCCCTGCCTCTAATGCCTCTTCTGCTGACTCAGCACAGCTACAAAACTCTTCACAGTCAGCTGAAAACACTCAATCTCGCTGCATGGAAAATTCATTAACACCACAACAGACCCTACTCTCCAAGGAGGTGCAGGATGTCATTTTGGAGGCCAGAAGGCCATCTACCAGAAAAGCTTACTCTGCAAAATGGAAGCGGTTTTGCTCTTGGAATGAGAAAAGAGGCCAGGACCCTAGAAAACTGAACTTGCCTCAGGTATTACAGTATCTAGCTGAGCTGCTGAACAGTGGACTTTCATTTTCTTCCATAAAAATCCATGCCTCAGCCATTTCTGCAGAATTCAACACGGATCCTCCTTTATTTTCTCACCCACTCTTACGACAGTTCCTCAGAGGGGCTAAGAATATTAGACCACCAAGGAAGCAACCAATACCAGCATGGGATCTTAATTACATACTAGAAAAATTAACATTGCCTCCTTTTGAACCAGCTGCCTCAACAGATTTGCAATATGTGTCCTGGAAAACAGCCTTCCTTCTGGCCATCACTTCAGCTCGTAGGGTTTCTGAACTACAGGCCCTCATGGCGGTGCAGCCCTTTCTCATTTTCCATCAGGACAGGGTTTCCCTTTGTACCAACTCATCATTTATGCCTAAAGTGGTATCCAGGGTAGCTTTAAATCAAGCCATTCACCTACCTACCTTTTACCCCAATCCTCAAAACAAAGGGGAAAGGCTGCTACACTCTTTAGACATCCATAGGCAGCTACGTTATTATTTGGACAGAACAAAGTCCTTCAGGAAATCAGAACAACTCTTTATGTCCTATGCTGTAGGGGCTCAAGGGAAGCCAGTTACAAAACAGACTATTTCAAAGTGGATAGGCCACTGCATACGGTTTTGTTATTCCTACCATGGGAAATCTGTTCCTACAGGTATCACATCTCACTCCACCAGGGCCACAGCTACCTCTACAGCCTTCCTCAGAGGAGTTCCTACCAAAGATATTTTGGAGGCAGCCACTTGGAGTTCTGTACATACCTTCACAGAACACTACCACCTGCCTTTATACTCCAGAACAAGAGCAGGCTTTGCCACTGCTGTTTTGCAGGGCATTCTGGCTCAACCCAGTTCCTCCTAGTACCTATCACCCTGTGCATAGCTTTGGGACTCTACCCATCTGTGATTACTGCAGCTGTATGCACGATGAACATAGTACAGTTTTGTACCTACCATAAATGTAGATGTTCGAGTGCTAATACAGCTGCAGTACAGGTTTCCCTCCCTCCTTCCCCACTTGGTAAAGGCATGGGGCCTAACAACCTCTTCATACTACCTGACTGGGTTATCCTGCTATGTTTTATTTGCTTGCTACCACTGTTTTTGGATTATATTGCATTGCTTGTATTTGCATATATGCATTATTTATGTATTGCCTTCCTTCTGGGGGCACCTGACATTTGGGGCAAGAAAGACTGAAGAACATGGTGTCGGCTGTGTCTTATATACTCTGGCCTCACTGACGTCAGAAGAGAAAGCGACAACAACCGACGCTGGACCAAGACTTTGGAATTCGGCCGACCGAGGGACCGCCTGACGGCAGAAAACCCATCTGTGATTACTGCAGCTGTATTAGCACTCGAACATCTACATTTATGGTAGGTACAAAACTGTACTTTGTCTTTACTATCTGCTGCAATTCTGTTTTCATAGCTAGCTTTATCGGATTTGATGAAGGATCTCAACTTTTTGTTGAGGCTGATAAGGGAGTTTTTTTTCCAGTCTTGGGACTTCACCTTATTCCGCATCAGTTTCTTCCTTCTGTTGTAGAACTTTTGGCAGGAGGGCCTGTAGTTCAGAAACCCTACGAGCTGAAGTGATGGCCAGAAGGAAGGCTGTTTTCCAGGACACATATTGCAAATCTGTTGAGGCAGCTGGTTCAAAAGGAGGCAATGTTAATTTTTCTA
Source organism: Protopterus annectens (assembly GCF_019279795.1). NCBI lineage: Eukaryota > Metazoa > Chordata > Ceratodontiformes > Protopteridae > Protopterus > Protopterus annectens. The sequence continues at coordinate 1,875,864,425 of NC_056733.1, read as the reverse complement.
GTATGTAATTGGCTTTCTATTTTTGGAGGAGACATTTTGGTTCTTTTGGGTATGGCAAGATCCATGCATTTGTGTACATGTTCATATTGTACATTGGTGTATGATTCAGCGGTCATGCAACAATTCTCCATTTGCATGGGTGGCGTGAAGTTAGCCACCTTTGCTTTTAGGAGCCCAAAGTTGGCTTTGGAGAAGTTTTTCATGGTGGTTACCTTTGCGGGGGTGGGGGTGGATTTCCAAGGTGATTAGTTTGTGTTCGGATCTAACCAGGGAGGAGTTGACTTTTGGTGTAGCGCAATGGTCGCCCATGTTAGTAATGACCAGGTAAAGGATTCCTTCCTCTAGTGGGGGTACGATCGAGCTGGCCCAGGGCATTGAAATTAATAAATTCCAGGAAACTGCCAAATGTTTTGGTACATGAGTAGTTTGCCTGGTTAATGGAGGGGTAGTTGAAGTTTCCCAGTATGAGTGTTAGGTTGGATCCTAATATTCTCCAGGGTGCTTAGGAACGTGGAGTGTGAGTCTTGGGACATGGTTGAGGACCTATAGCAGGCTACAACCTGAATCGCTGTCTTACCCAATGTTAGCTGCACCTGAAATATCTTTGATGCGTTATGTTGGACTACCAGTCTGGAGTTGTGCACATACTTTATGAATATGCAAACACCTCCTCCTTTGGAGCTTCGGTCCAAGTTCTGGGGGCCAAAAGGTGTGGAATGAGTTATAGCCTGGTAGTGCAGATGTTCTTTCTGCTGCTTTGAACCAGGTCTCTGTTACAGCACAAATGTCAATGTTCTGCATTTTAATGAGTGCTTTGAGTGAGTGCATTTTGAGATTTAGACTTCTAGCATTGAGCAGCATGACCCTCAGATTGCATTTGTTTGTAGCTGTTGCGGTGGTAATTTGGTCTTTGGAACACAGCCTAAAAAAAGCACTATAGGGGTGGCAAAAACCTTGGCCAGTATCTGGAAGCCCAGGGGTGACAGATGCGGGCCATCTTTGCCAAAGCATCGAGGTCTGTCAATCATGTCATCCGAGGCAGACAGATACTGGATCCCTTTGGAATGACACCAGAAACTTAGCCAGTTGTTCAAATCAATCATTTTCTGCTTATACTGTGGAATCATTCTGGGTAATAGAATGCTGCTCAGGGCTAAGGTCATACCCCCCTGGGCTACATAATCAGAGAGCTCCTCCATGTCTCTTTTCATGTAGTCCAGGGAGGTACATCACAGGTCATTCACACCCACATGTACAATGACAGAGTCATATTTATACCTGTTATTGAGGGACCTGAGTGCGTGCTTTATGATGCAGATCGTGGCACCTGATAGGCAGCTGAGTGTTACTTTCTCCTTATTCAACCTAGTGAGTGGGGACATCAGTGTGCCTCGCTATCGAGTCACCTATGACTAGTGTGTTGGGCATGCTGTTTTGCCTTAGGGGCTTTGGTTGAGTGGCACACTGTTTAGGAGAGTTATGTCTCTCGTGATTAGTGTGGTGTTGTGGTTGTCGAGTGGGTTTCTACCTTGGAGACCTCTGCTGTTTGGGAAGATTTTTATTGAGACCCTCTGCCAAGATGGATGTATGATTTATGTTTTTATGTGAAGGCAGTTCTGATGTGTGTTCTGGAGGGCTATGTGTTCCATGTGGTGTGTGGTGCAAGTGTTGACCTTCTCCTCTTGACCAGCAATTCCAGTCTTGGCTGGAGAGTGCAAGGCTTCCAATTTGGATATATAAGTGTACCTCTTGCAAGTCTTAGTGCTGGGAGGTAAGAGGAGAGGGTTGTCAGTGTACATGAGGCAGTTGCTACATTGCCTCAGGATACCCAAGTTCACCAGGTTAATAGGACAAGGCACAGGGAACTGACCTTTAGACATGCCTGGTGGGTGGGCGTTAATAATAGGTACTGGAGCTGTTTCCATGTAGATCTTTTAGTGCTGGTAGCATTTGTGTGCTACAATAATTGCTACAAGATGTCTGGTAAAGTACTCGATTAATAAGCTAGTAAAAGTGCAGGAGAGAAGAGAACTAGCAGATCTAAGGGAAAAAATTGAAGAGCAGACTTTTTGACACCGCTTTGAAGCTTACAAACAGTTCTGAATACAGCAAATCTGTATCTGGACTAGACTAGTTACAGGAAAGGGGTGAAACAAGGGCAAACAAGGGGTTTTAAATCAGAAAGTTGAAAGAGATGGAAAAACTGACCAAACGGCCAATAAACTATAATGTCTGGGCCAGAAACCACTCCTGTTGTGGTAGGCTACCTAGTGCTTACCACTCCCTTATAAGCTAGAAGGCTTCCCTCCAACACAGAAAGGCTTGGGGGAGGGGCTTAGAGGCTTACAAACAGTCCTGGCACAGCAGATCTGTATCTGGACTAGACTAGTTACAGGAAAGGGAGGAAACCAGCACAGAACTTTTTTTTTTTTTTTTTTTTTTACTTGATTCCTTCATTGCCTCCGACTGTTTCCTCGACAAGCTCAGCCCCAACCATGTAAGTTCTGAGTGTGTCTCAGAGCTGCAGCTTCGAGGTCAGCTCTAGGGGTTTGACGTAGACTCCAAAGTTTTCAGAGCTGTCTCTTCTTCCCCTCGGGGGTGTTGACCTTTAACAGGTCGACTCCGACTCCCCTTTCTGAATGGGATGCTCGCCCCCCCCCCCCCCCCCCGCCCCAGGAGGCCTCTGCTTTGGTGGCTTTGGCCCTGAGAGGACTGCTTTGAGGGTCGGAGCCCTTATGCTTTCGAGGTCATAGAGAGGGTTCTTTTCCACCCTGGGAGAGCCTCAGAGTGCACCTCCTCAGAACCTCCCCCTCCCCATTCTGGTCTGGTGCCTGAAACCTCAAGTCTGTCACATGGACATCCAGGCCCAGAAAGACTACACATCCTCCCTTCTGTGGATCCATGAGAGTCTTCCAACACCTCCCCAGAGTGTCCCACTGAGGAGATCCCCCTGAAAAGGTTTTGTAAAAGGAGGCACATGGATTCCCCTGAGGATTCCCTCACCACCGATACTGATTTTGAGGAAGAAGGGGTCCCCCAGTTCGCCAGCTGACAAAGTCTTGTTTGGAGACATTCTAGAAATCCTACGCCAGAGAGGTGGCTGGTCTACCCAAAACCCCTCCCTGGAGGAATCAGTTCTGTGGGAGGCTTTCTGGTTCGGTCCATCTACTAACTGGGTGTCTACCCCTGCCAACCAACTAATCAAGCTAGTGTCAACTAGGACATGGAAGGAGCTGAATATGGTAGACCCAGTCCACAAGCAGGTGGACAAGATTTTGAATGTCTCTCTGGACAAGACGTTTTGGACCAAGGGTAATCCCGGTAGATGCTATTGGTTGTAGTGGCAGCCACCAGGAAGCAGCTCACACAAGAGAGCTCTTCTGTCCACCCTCTCAACAGAGAATCATAGGTATTGGACAGATTTGGGAAAAGTTTATGCTTCTTCCACATTTACCTTGAGGGTATTAAACTACTTATCGCATTTCACAAGGCTACAAAGGGATCTGGTGAAGGAACTTTCTAGCTCGTCCCCTGGGTCCATGTCTGCTTAGGATCAGAAGGGCTTTTCCTCCAGACTGGCCACCCTTCAGTCACTGGCTAATGTGCCTGTGAGACTGATATCCCACGCTGCAGAGGGTACTTCAAGGTCGACCGGTTCCGGCATTGCCATAAGGCGCCATGAGCCCTTCAAACAGTCCTTTATCAACTCCGCCTTTGATAGCTCCAATTTGTTTGGGCCTCTGATTCGTGGCACACACACTCGCAGGGAAAAGGACGGAAAGACCATGTCTGCCATTGGGATACAATTTTCTACCCCACAGACGTCGTTTTCCAGGAGAGTAAAAATGTGGTTTTATAAGTCACAGAGTCCTTTTCAAAGACGTGCAAGGAGAATTTTCCAGGAGGTAGTGGGGGGAACAACCAGAATGGAAGATGCCACCCATGGGGATGAGGGGGTCTGCAAAACCAAGGGTCATGGGAAAAAATTTTGGACTGACCCTTCCAGGGCTCTTGAGCGGTTGCCCAGCTCCCTTCCTCTAGAGACGGTTGGGGGGACACTTTTCCCTGCATCTAGCAGCATGAGAGGCCATCACAATGATTGCTCAATGCTAAGGATAGTATCCAGAGGATACTGCATTCCCTTTTTAGAAACTCACAAAAAAATTACTTCCCCGATGTTCTACCCAGTCAGAGGGAAGATGTCTTAGAAATCAAAAAACAACTAGGCAAAAGAGTCATCCGAAAGGTCCTCCCCCCGATCAAGTTGGATCAGGTGTCTACTCCAGATTCTTTTTAGTACCCCAAAAAATGGGACTTGGGGCCAATTCTGGACTTGACCACCTTGAACAAGTCTATGACGTGCATGAAGTTCAAGATGGTCACGATTCAATCCATCATCTTCTCTTCTGAGGATGAACAATCGGATGTGCTCTGTAGAGCTGAAGGACGAGTACTGCCATATAAAGATGGACAGATGCTCCACGCAATATCTACATTTCAGACTGGGAGCCAGTCACTACCAATTCATATCACTCCCGTTTGGCCTCACCGCAGCCCCCAGGGTGTTCACCAAATGTTTGGTAGTGGTGGCAACACACCTCAGGCTGCAAAGTTTCCAGATTTTTCCTTATCTGGATGACTGGCTTCTGTCTGCGGCAACCAAGCATCTACTCATCCAGGCCAGAGATGATCTTTTACATCTGGCGCCTCTCATAGGAGTCACAATCAGTATTCAGAAATCTCAGCTGCAACCAGTTTAGGTTATAGATTTTATTGAAGTGTGTCTAGACACAAAGGTATCCCAAGCCTTTCTAACTATGGAGAATATTGCAAATTTAAGACTTCAGGTCAGGCAGATTCTGTCCGTCCCAACTCCTCCAGCCAGCTTGATTCTCAGAGTGCTGAGTTTTATGGTGGCCACTGTAACTCTTCTGCCTACTGCGCACTTACTACAATGGATGTTGGTATCCAATGATCTCATCACAGGAATCCCTTGAGTTCTGCCATCAAATTCTCCCAAGTATGCTTTGGTGGCCTCACTCCACAGACGTTTCTCAAGGATGGCCTTTTATCCTTCCTCCCACAAATGCCACGGTGACTATGGATGCCTCCCAAGATGGGGTGGGGGGCATTGTCTGGGTCGGACAGTTCAAGGCACGTGGATACCCCAGGAGACCAGCTTGCATGTCAACGTACTGGAGATGAGGGCAGTTCTTCTAACCTTGCAAGATCTTCACAGCCTTGTACCTCCAGGGACTATTGCGATGCAAACAGATAATATATCTGTGGTTTGGTACATCAACAAACTGGGGAACCAAGTCCTAGCCCCTATGTCAGGAAGCAATGAGGGTGTGGCAGTGGGCAATCTTTACCAGCCTCTTTCTGATAGCAACACATATTCCGAGAGAGTCCAACATATTAGCGGACAGGCTCAGCCAAGTGTTATGAATGCCTTATGAGTGGTGTTTTAATCAATCCACGGCAAATTTGATCTTTTGGAAATGGAGTCAACCTTACTGCAATCTTTTTGCATCCCCTCTCAGCAACAAATGCAGCAGGTACTCTGCCTTGAGCCCTCCTCAGGGGCAGTCACCCAGAGACACTCTAGTTCATTCTTGGCCTCCTAGTCTTCTCTATGGCCTCCATTCTCTGCCATTAATTCCCAGGTTTTTACAGAAGGCTCTCTGGTCGAAGGGCAAGGTAACCCTTATTGCCTCCTTCTGGCCTTTCTTTGGTCTCAACTGATATGCCCGTTGTTGAGGCTGAAGCTGATTCTGGACCTTTTTTCTCACCTATCAAGGCATCCCCCACCCAGACCTTCAGGGTTTGAAGCTAACCACATGGTTTCTCCAATTTCGATGATGGCAAGATATCCTAGGCTTTCTTCCCCTGTCCAAAGAATTCTGATCGCCTACCTTAGGTCTTCAACCTGCAGGATTTATAAAAGTAAATGGAAAAACAACTTCACTTGGGCATAGCAGAAATAGGTATACCCCTTTATGACTCCTGTTGCGTTATTTTGGACTTTTTGGCATCCCCCTTCCATGATTGTTCTAGCTGTTTTACCATTAATGTTCAGCTCGCAGCTATTTACAGTTTTCATATAGGCCTAGATCCCCCCCCCCCCCCCCGCATCATCTAAACTTTGTAAAGCCTTCCTCAAAGGCACCTTTTTGCTTTGCCCATTGGTCAAAGACCCTACCCCCCCCCCCCCTCCATGGAACCTGACTGTGGTTTTGCAGGAGTTAGTTCATCCTTCCTTTGAGCCAGCATCTGCAGTTGACTTAAATTTTCTGTCTTGGAAGACCCTTTTTCTAGTGGCTATCACCTCTGCAAAAAGTGTATCTGAACTTTAAGCTTTCTTCAAAATTCCCATACTTAATTTTCCACAAAGACAGGGTAACCTTATGTATGAATCCATGCTTTTTGTCTAAGGTAGCCAAGGAGGGGAACATTAATCAGTCTCAGTCTTCCTGTCTTTTTCCCTAATTATCAGAATAAAGGAGAGTACACCCTTCATTTGCTTGGACGTACATAGGCAATTACTTTTCTACTTAGAGCCAAATCCTTCAGGCAATCTGAGTAGTAGTTTGTGTCCTTCACTGAGGGGAAAGGAAGGAAAATCCATTATGAAGGTTACTCTGTCTAGATGGTTGAGAGACTGTATTTCCTTTGTCTGTTCGTCTAGAAACATACTCTTGCCAGGTCCTATTAAAGCTAATGCCTTAAGGTGTAGGGCGACTTCCCATACCTTTTGGTCCAGGATTTCAGTTAAAGATATTTGTCCTGCAAATACTTGGTCAAATCCTCATACGTTTGTTTCCCATTATAAGTTTGCTATTATGTTCAGAAGTAGGAACGCCTTTGGCTCTGCCATACTCCAGAATATCCTTCCATGAGAGCCACCTGGGGTTTTTCGGTAGCTGGGGACTCTGTCCCACAGGTTAATGAAAATGAAGATGACAACACCATATAAGTTATGTTCTTAACATCATTTTCCATCTGTGTTGTCCATCTTTATTTTTCATTAACCAACCCTCCCCCCTTCTAGTCTTTGGAAGACCTGGTGGAACTCAGAGGAATTTCTGTTCCTTCGGTTTAAGCTCCTGATTTCCTTTCTCATAGTCTTGGAAGATTGTCTTTATACAGGTTAGAAATTTTTGGTCTTTATGCTACGGGCAAACTAGATCTGAGGTAGTATGGGGGAGCGGGGCATTATGGGTAGAAGGGAGGAGCTCAACTCTGGACTCTCAAGCTTGGAGGGCAGATGGTCATTTCCAAGGGTCAGAACCAAGACCCACAGGTTAATGAAAAATGAAGATAGACTACACAGATGGTAAGAATATAACTTCTAAGAAGAACTGGCAAGGGGGTTCCCATAACAAGTCTTGAACCACCCAAAACCAAGGACAATGTAACAAGTCTGAATGACTACTTAAGAGGCTTTGTGATCTCATCCCACCCTGGCCCCTTTTTTAGTTCCAGAAAGTCTGAATCTCCATTTTGATAGTGCCTATATTTAAAAGTATGTCACTTAACCTGTTACCTATTCTTCATCTTTCAGGTTTCTCGTAGTAGTAGACTTAAAAGATGCTTAGCACATCCTTATTTATCTAGACTCTGGACATTTCTTAAGGTTGTGTGTGTATTTAGATCACATTATCAGTTCTTTGCCTTACCTTTTGGACTATCCACTGCACCAAGAGTGTTCACAAAGTGTAGCTCCAGTCATTGTGGGCTACAGGGTATCCACTTTTTTCCATATTTAGGTGACTTGCTTATTTTTGCAGAGTATATTTAGACTTTTCTAAGTGTCAGGAATCTGTCTTTTGGGTGAGATATCTCTTACACAAGCTGGGATTCCAAGAGAACATTCAAAAGTCTTTCTTGAACCCCTCAAACAGGATTGTGTTCCTGGGATGTCAACTAGAAACATCAGTTCAAAGAGCTTTCTTCCTCAGGAAAAAAATCTTTAGATCTATTTCTATGGTTTTACATTCAACTTTTGTTGCTGTGAGGGAATACCTCAGGTGTTTGGGTCTCATAGCATCTATGATTCTCATGATGCCCTAGGCAAGGCTCCACATGAGAAAGATGCAGTGGTATCTGAATTATTTTGTCCCAGCATTAATACCCTTTAATTTTTTTTCAAATCCCGGTACTGGGGTTTATCAGAAATTAAATCTTTTGGTGGAGACAACAGATATCCTAAAAAATCCAGGTCTTACCTTCTTCCTTCCTGCTCCAAAGTAGTCGGTCATCACAGACTCTTCACACTTTGCTTGGAGAACTGTTTCAGGAGGGATAAAAGTGCAGGAAGTGTGGAACACCAGGGACAGATGCAAGCGCAAAAATATCAAGGAGATGCTTGCCCTGATCAAGGCACTCAACTCTCAGAACCATCTTTGGCCCCCAGGACCTCCTCAAGTGGTCACAGGTAATACCACAGTCATGTGGTGCATCAGCAAGCAAGAAGGAACCAGGTCATACCCCCTTTGTAGAATAGCCATGTTAGCTTGGGATATAGCTTCATATTACATTCTGACTCTACAGGCATCCTACATTCCATCCAGGCAAAATTGTGCAACCCTCATGAATTTAAACTGTATCAGGGGGTCTTCCAAGATTTGATCCATCTGTGAGGATTTCCTCAGGTAGACCTCATTGGCTCCTTTCTGAACAATTGACTGGCAAGATTCTGTTCTAGTGTCCATGCAAGAAGGCCTGGAACGGAAAACTGATGCTTTTTCTTTTCCTTGGACATAAATGTTCCTGTATGCTTTTGCACCCTTTCCACTATCCAGGGTACTTCTAAAGATTCAGAAAGAATCCCCCCAAGATCATTGTGGCGACTCCCATCTGACCCAGGCAAGTGTGGTCCTCCCTTCTTTTGGAAATGGCCAAATGTATTTACCACATTTCTTCACAGACTTGATCTACTCACATAGGAATGGGTTGTTTGATACATGACATAATCAGTCACCTTCAGTTGACTGCTCGGATGATAGGGTCTTAATTCTTTTTAGGCACCTGTTTACTGAGGATGTGAAGCACATTCTAATTGAGGCAAGAATACCTGCTACTAGAAAATCACATGTTAGCAAATGAAAAAGGTTTTCTGGTTGGTGCCAGCAGCATAACCAGCACCCATTCAGGGCTAAGTTCTCTAATTTCACAATATTGGTGTGAGTTACTATCCTATGACCTTTCTTATTCCTCTGTCAAGGTTAATTTATCGACCATTTGACCACATCTGCCCATGGTTACTTCTTTCATTCCAGTGTCATGTGTATACATTCTTGAAAGTAATTTTTGCATAAGAGGCCTCCAAGAAACTGGTGGCCCCTCCGTTGGATCTTAATTTTGTGTTAGAGAAGCCAACACTTGCACCATTTGAACCAGCTAATCTGGCTGACTTGTGGTACTTAACGGTGAAATATGTATTACTGATTATTACGAGTATCTGAGTTGTATGCTCTTATGGCGAGTCAACTCCGTATCATTTTCCATAGGTATAGTGTTTCTTTGAGAACTGCTACTACTTTCATACTTAAAATGTTATCCAAGTTTACTTTAAGCCAAGCTATCCATCTCCCCATTTTCTTTCTTGAAGCTAAAAATCATGTAGAATGAATACTCCATATGTTGGATGTCCACAGACCACTCTGATGCGCTCTTACTAGTATTAAATCTTTCAAATCAGTTGTTCATTTCTTGTGAAGGAAAGAAGGGACAATCTGTATCAAAACAGACTATTTCCAAATGGTTGTCTGAGGCTATTTCCATTTGTTATACTTACCATACACCATATTTGTTATACTTACCATACCAAAACTATTCTAGGCAGGGTCATGGCCCACTCTACCAGGGCCTTGGCTTCATCTTTGTTTTTTGGAAAGGGTTAGATTTTAATCATATTCTAGAAGCTGCTGCTTAGTCCTGTGTACATACTTCTACAAAGCACTATAAGCTTGATTCCTTCTCTAGGTCCAGATCAAGCTTTGCTAGGACTAGGGGCTACTGGAATGTTCTACTTCCCAAATGTAATTAGCTGTGGTAATCTACCCATATAGTTAAGGCTGTTGCAGCAGTGATCAGTATGATGAACATAGTACAGTTGTGCAAGTTGAACTTAGCATAACAACAGATGCTTGAATGATCATTGCTGCAGTAGCCACTCCCTCCATCCCCGTTGTGTTTTTATCTTTTTTTTTTTAATACCAGGGTGTGATCATTTATTTATTTATTTTGTTTATAACATTGCCCTTTCAGGGCTCAGCCTCCCTCTCTTTGCTGGCAGGATAGCTCTTAAGGGCTTTGCGCTCACACCTGTCTTTTTAGTCGGCTCAGCTCAAGCTGACTGACTGGATGCATGGAAGGTGTCCTGAAAGTTTGGAAACTGGCCAGCTGTTATATCCTTGACTGTATAACTCATATAGCTGAGGCTACTGCAGCAGTGGTCATTTAAACATGCACTGTTATGGTAAGTTCAACTTACACAACTGTACTTGTCCCAGTGCCAGTTGTCTGTTAAGCCTCCCTTAGGCTCAACTGGGCATGCCTGTTTTTTCCTCAGTCCACTGGAAATTCTTGTCCAGCATTGGTTGCTAGAGCTCTCTAGAGAGCACCATTATTCAGATAGTCATGAAGGTGCTTTGTGTACCAGTTGCTATCTCAGCTATGAGGATGTTTTTACAAGGGGAGCCATTCGTCCTGTGTTACTATGGGTCCCTACATTACCTTCATCTTACAAGTGCACACTTCTGTGTGCTATCACCAAGCAGTGAGTTGATGAGACAAAAAGCCCACCATACCTTGGGACACACAATTATAACACTCTTCATCTAAGAAATTGTGGCAGTGTGTGGCCTGCTGTACTGCACCCTTCTCTCCCAGGATGGTCAGGCTGTTTCTCCACTTCCAGCTCCATCAGGCTCCCAAGCTCCTAATTGAATTTGGGAACCAGGACAATACTAAGTGTTTTATCCTTTTATGCCACCAGAGCTGGCTTGAGCTGCTGAAGTGATTACTAGCTTCATGATGTAGTGAACTTACTTGCAAAAAATGTGCAAATTTCACAGTATTTAAATACGTCAGTGCTATAGATATGAAGAGAGGCACCCCCTTATATGATTTTTTTATGTTGGTAATTCAGAAAAAAGGTAAAGTCCCCCCAGGAACTGGCAGTGTATGTGATGGTTTCCCTTACCAGAATCATGGAAAACCCAATTAAAACTCAGTATTTTTACACAAATTTTGGGTATGTGAACACGCTGTTAATCTGGGGTGACAGGCTGTACTAATTGCAGTTTCATAAAGAGAATTATATCATGCCCAGACAAAATTAGAACCATCTGCCTGTCCAGTATTCCTTGTCCCTTTATTGCTGCTCTTCTGGGAACTTCTAAGGGCTGAGAGGCAGGCACATCTGCTGTGGCTGGTGTTCTTTGTGTTTCACTATTGCAGTCATCACACTTGGGTTATCTGCTGAGGGTAGCCCTCAGTCGGCCCAAATACCAGAGTCTTAGGATTTCTGCATCGGATGCTTTCGCTTCTTCCATGACGTCAGGTCATCAGGGGTATAAAACAGGCAGCTGACACCATTACATCAGTCTTTCTTGCCGAGAAGGAGCCCGAAGCAGAAGCAGTTCGCAAGTGCCAGTCAGCCGCTACCTGAAATTTTTTTTTGAGTTTCAAACCTGAAGTCTTCTAAAGCTAAGTACCCCATTGTGGATCCTTTTTCCTTGCTCTAACCAATGTCAGAAAAAGTTAACAACTGTCTTGCCTGTGGAAAGCAAATACCTCACAGAGATTTTCATTCTTACTGAGGCACCTGTTTAGACCCAGACCATGATGTCCCTCGCTGTCAGTTTTGTGCCTTGCTTAACGCCCGCACCATTCGTCGTCGGGCTATCTTTGTCACTAAATTCTTTCGCTCTCATTCTCCATATTCCAAAATGGCTTTGATAAGCCATCCAACTACTGATCTTCTGAAAAAACGTAAAGATAAAGACAGAGCGAGACTGCATAGGTCCAAAACTGCAGACGATGCTTCTGTTAAGCTAGTCGCCAGTCTGCCGGTACTCAGTGTGGGGCCTTTGCAGCCCCTGATGCCTGCTTCTACAGATTCGCAGGCCTGTGCTGCGACCCATCCGGTATGCCACGAGATGCTTCTTCGACTATGGAACCTGCAGATGCCTATACCTTGGATGGGTCCAGAGCCGCTGTGCAGGCACTGGCTTCTGAGGATGTATTCCGACCAACCAATGTTCAAATTAAACTGAAAACTTCGTTTTTAGCTAAAACTACCGAGTTTCTCAGGCCTAGAGTATGCACTACACCTAGAAAACCGACGACCAAAGCGCATGCTCAAGCTCCCATGCCACAAAAACAAATGCTTAGAATGGCTGAAGAGCTTATTACCCTAATTAAGGGAATCTAGCCTTCCTCTGCTAATAGAGTTTCATTCTGATTCTACAGACCAGGAGTCCGATGACTCTCTGACCCTTCTGATTATCAGGACATGCCCTTATCAACCTATGAGGAATCAGATGCAGTGGAATCCATTCCCTTTGCCTCCCCTCCAGAGGATTTTTCTTTTGGTGAAACCTTGCATACTTTGAGAGCATTTCTGCTGGGAATGCCAGGACTACCCTCAGTCTAAAAAGAGACTCAGAGAATTTTTAGAGTTGCCTCAGTACAGGCCTCTAGCTATACCCCCTGTCCTGGATGTTGTAGATGATGTTTTCATGGAATCCAGTCTTAGTCCATACACTTTACCCCCAGCCCCTAGAAAACCTGACAGGTACTACAGAGTACCTGATTCTCACAAATTTCTCTTCAAGAATCCTACTGCGGATCCAGAGACCATTTCCCAGGGGCCTAAATGGATTAAGGCTACTGCAGCCAAAAATCCTACTCCTTCAGACAGGGATTCCAGAGCTTTAGACAGATGGGGTAAGAAGGTAGGTATATGCCTCTGCAACTCTTGCCATCAGGGCATTGAATTGCCAGTTTCACATGTTGAAGTACCAACAACATATTATGGAACTAATTAAGCAAAAAATTGTGTTACTCCCAGATTGTGCAGAAAATAAAGATTTACAAGAGTTAATGCATTCTGCAAACCAAGTTAGTAAGCATACTTTCAGTGTGGCTTTGATGCCCTAGAAGCATCTTGCAGGGCTGCAGTCAACTGGGTCTGTACTGCGAAGGCATGCTTGGCTGAAGGAACAAACCTTGCCAGATCATGTCAAATCAAAATTACTAGATGCTCCTTTAAATAAGGACTGTTTGTTTGGCACCAAAGCAGAAGAGGTTCTTAAAAAGATGGAAGAAAAAACTAAATCTATGCAAACTGTTAAAGAATTCTTACAAGTGCAGTCATCTAGATTCAGTAGGCATTGGCCTTCTAAAAATTGGTCCTTTCCAGCCCCTTCCAGGCCTTCTCAGTCCAAACCCAGGGGAAACAGGCCACCCAGACTACAGTCTCAGGGTATGCAGAGATCTAAACAATGGAGTGCTTTCACCTCAAAAATAGGGAGTGGTAAGCCACCCCCTTATGGAAAGAGTTCACAATGACTTTTCAGTTATCTTTCCCAGTCCTGCCCAATTACTTGTGCCCCTAGGAGGAAATGTTGACCTTCAAGCAAAAAAACTGGATGTCCATTACTCAGGACTGATGGGTCCTAAACATTGTATCCCAGGGGTACAGATTCTACTTCCATTCACTGCCAACTCCAAGCGGGTTTCCAGACCTTCCTCCAAACCAGTGGGCAGAGGCTCAAACGCAAGTACTTTCCCTGCTCAATATCAGAGCTATTCAACCTGTTCCAGTAGAACAAAGGGGCAGGGTTCCTACTCCAGACTTTTCCTGGTGCCCAGAAAAGAGGGCTGTTGGCACCCAATCCTGGATCTATCAATTCTCAACACTTTTCTGGTCATCCCAAAATTCAAAATGCTTACTCTGCAACAGCTTCTCCCTATGGTAGCCAAGGATGCCTGGTTGGTCACCCTAGACTTAAAAGAAGCTTTGCTGCACATCCCCATAAGGGAGTCTTGCAGGAAATATCTACGCTTTGAGAGAAAAATCGCAAAAGACACTAAAGACAATCACAAGGCCTTCTTTAGTTATGTTAGAAACCTGGGTGGAAACTCCCAGATATGCTCAGAGTTGGTCCAAAATGACAAAAAATACACTGAACCCACAGACATTGCCAACATACTGGCAGACAGGTTCAGTGCAAATCCCCCCCGCACAAAGGAGAAATATCTATCCCAGCAGAGTGTAGCCTCCCTGACATCTCTGATGCCCAGGTGAGAGCCACCCACTCCAAAGCTAAAAACACAGCATCAATGGGACCAAATGGTGTCCCGGGTTGCGTGCTACATGAACTCCAAGAGGAACTAAACCCGCACATAAGGCTGCTGTTTAATCTTAGCCTTACTACAGGATACGTACCCAAAGAATGGCGTACAGCAACAGTGGTCCCACTCCACAAAGGAGGTGCTTCTACGGACCCTGGAAATTACCGCCCCATAAGCTTGATGAGCCTGGTCTGCAAAGCTATGGAGAGGATCATTATGGAACTCATAAACAAAGACATTGGTGACCTACAGACACTGGATCCTACCCAATTCGGCTTTGTCAAGGGCAGATCCTGCCTTTTGAACCTGGTCGACTTTTTTGAAACAGTCACTAAGGCCATTGACGAGGGTAAGGCAGTTCACACAGCCTACCTTGATCTTGCAAAAGCCTTCGACACAATACCCCACTCGGGCATCATAGGCAAGCTCACCAGCTTAAATGTAAACCCATATGTCATAAGATGGGTTGCAAACTGGCTCAAGGACAGAACCCACAAGGTCAGAATTGCTGGAGCCATGTCAGACTCTAAGCCAGTCACAAGCGGTGTCCCACAGGGCTCGGTCCTGGGACCCCTCTTGTCCGGCATTTATTTTTCCGAGGTGCAAGCAAACATAGGAGGATTGAGGCTGACAAAGTTCGCAGATGACTGCAAACTGGGCGCCATAATTGATACTCCAGCAGACACAAGCATCCTTCAGAAAGGCCTCATAGAAATGGATAACTGGTGCCAGAGCCTTGGCCTTAAACCGAACGCCAAAAAATGTATAGTCATACCCTTTGGGGAAAACAAAGTACCCACAAATTACCACATAGGTGGTAATCCATTAAGTACGGAAGAAGTAATCGGGGACCTAGGGACCCAAGTTGACAGTAACCTCTCATTTGACACTCACATTGCCAAGGTGGTTACGAAGACCTTCTATATTACCCACCTTATCATGAAAGGATTCACATCTAGATAAAGAGAGGTCATTGTGCCCCTATACTCTTCCCTTATCAGGCCCATAATTGAGTACAATGCCCCATTTGGGATGTACCTTACCCGACACCTGCAGCAGCTAGAAAGACCCCAAAAGTACCTCACCAAGAGGATCAAGGGTCTCAAACATATGTCATATGCTGCCCGGCTGAAGAAACTCCAGCTCTATTCAGTCGCATACTGCCTACTCAGAGGCGATCTATGCCTGACGTATAAGGCCATGTCCAATCCGGAATTAATGGACATGCTCCACTTCAGAAAATCCAAATCCACCAGAGCCATGAGAGCGAGAGATTTGAACCTCAACACAGAAATAAATAGGACGTGCTGGAGGGACAGATTCATAACCCAGAGGCTCCCTACACTCTGGAACAGAATCCCAGTCCATGTTAGGCAGAGTCCCTCACTGACTCTCTTCAAGAGAAATCTTGACGAGTGGATGGGAGATCATAGGTTTACCCCGGGGGTCATCTCTGTGTCACTACTAGACAGAGGCACAGTAAACTAAACCCTAAATGGGCATGGCATTCTCATTCCAAGGGGTGGCGGAAGCCACACACACTCTGGCTAGGCTTATAAATGCCCTAGGGTGGCAGATAGCCTAGTATGAACCTATGAACTGAGGGCTACCTGCAGGCAGATAACCCAAGTATGATGACTGCAACAGTGAATACACTCGAACATCTACATTTATGGTAAGTGTACACAACTGCAATGTTCAGGCAAAGGGGCGCCACTGTCGTCAACATTTGAGGAGACAGCATACATTGTTCCTTCATGAAGTTACTATGAGGAGCTTGACTTCCAGGGTAAAGACCATTCTTTAGGGCAGCCTTTGTGTGTGTGGGAGGTGGGGGTGTCCAAAGAAGGTTAAACATAAAGTTAGACATTTTTCTTTACGTTTGTCACCTGGATTAAAAAAAAAAAAAACTTTCTCTATCTGGGATTTTACATAAGCCTAGAGAAATCTCACAATTCATTTCACACAGTGTTTTTGGGATATCTCCTATGTACATCTCCCATGATGACTTTTCTTCCTCAGGACAAAGTGGAATCTCACAAGGAATATGTTCTTGATAATTTCCACCAGACTTCGACATCTGCCAGAGAATATCTCAGGATTCTAGATTTCACTGCATCTACAGTTTTCATGAATTCTTTGGCCAGACTTCACTTGAGGAAAATACAATTGTTGGTGAAATCACTTTGGAACCAGCAAGCACCCTGTATCATTTCATATCCCAGTGCTAGGGTTTGTAGAAAGGAAGTTAACTCTGGTGGTTGGATCAGTTGCCTTTCAACCCAAGTCTCCATTTCCCTTCCTGCTTCTGCTTTGCAACTACTGATGCCTCCTACTTTGCTTGAGCTTTATTAAAGGGGGTAAAGGTTCAGGGTCTGTAGAACAAACAGAACAAATTGTAAGAGGTAAATGTCAAATAAATGATGTCGCTAATAAATGCTCTCAAATCTCTGAATCATCTTTGGATTCAAGCCCCTCCATTAGTAATCACAGACAACACCACAGTGATGTTGTGTCTTTCGGCTTTTCCCGGTTAGGGGTCGCCACAGCGGAACTCCGGTCTGCTAATGATTGGCAGTAGATTTTTATGTGCTGGCTTGCCGGGCCTAACCCACAACCTTCAATGAAGGAACGCCCATTCACGCATGTTGCCACACAGAAGACGCTCTTACTGAGAATCGAACGGGCAACGTCTGACTGTGAAGCGACAACGCTACCGCAGCACCACCACCGCGGGTCCCAGACAACATGGTGCATAAACAAACAAGGGGAACCAGACTAGCTGTTACAGCCTGGAAGCTAGTAACTCAGCACAATCTGACCTTCCAGGCTACTTAAACTCTGCTAGAGCAGAATGTTACAGCAGACGAGTTGAGCAGGACCAGAACAGACACCTATGAGTGGAAGTTGCACCTAAGGGTTTCCAAGAATTGATCCAACTGTATGGCTTCATTCAGACAGTTAAATACATTCTGCTCCAGGACTCCTTGCATAAAGGTCTGAAAGGCAGATGCTGTTTCATTCTGATGTGTGGAGATGTTCCTATATGCATTTCCATCTTTCGTATGATAACCATGGTTCTACTATAGATTCAGAAGGACTTTTCTAAGATGATACTGGCAACTCCCTTTTGCCCTAGGTGGCAGTGGTTCTCCCTTCTCAAATTGAATAAGGACAATTGCTCCAAGCTTCCCCATTGAATGAACTCAAACAAGGCAGGGGCTGTTTAGTGCACCACAGCTTTCAGTTTCTTAAACTCACTGCCTGGATGATAGAATTGTAATACATTCTGGGCTCCTGTGTTCTGAGGACATGCAGCAGGTATTAAAGGAGGCTGGGAAACATGCTATAAAAAAATTATGTTTGGTTAAGTGGAAACGATGTTCTGGTTGTTGCCAAAGCAAGACCCAGGATCCTTTTAAGGCCCAGATGAATCTGGTTCTTCAGTATTAGTGTGAGTTATCTTCTGCCCTTTCATACTGTTCTGTGAAGATCCATCTCACTGCCTGTCTATCAGTGGGATCCCCCTTTCTACACAGTCTCAAATCAAGCAGTTTTTGAAAGGAGTGTTATGCATCCACCTACCTACAAGACAGGTCGCTCTTTCTTGGGATCTTAATTTTATAATGGAGAAACTTACCAATCTTGGAAAACAGTGTTACCAATTGCTCTGACTTCTGCAAGAAGACTGTCTGAGTTGCAATCTCTTAAGGGGATTCAGTGCTATCTCATCTTTCACAAAGATGGAGTAATGTTGAGAACAAAACCTTTCTTTGTCTGAAGTGGGTTCAGAGTTTACTTTGAGCCAGGCTGTTCATCTCTTTAATATTCAGAACCAAAAATAGTGGAGAGAGAATTCTAAATACTCTGGATGTCCTCAGGCAACTTTGATACTACATTGACAGCACAAAAACAGTCAATTCTAATCATCTATTTCCAGTGAAAATGAGAAAAAAGGACAATCAGTGTCAAAAATATACAGTTTCTCTATGGTTGTCTCATACTATTGTTTTTCATTTCTTTCACCATAACAAGACACTTCAGGCAAGGCCAGGGCCCCCTCTATCAGGCCCCTAGATACTTTTGTGACCCTTTTGAAAGGGGTGGATTCTAGAAATATCTTGGCCCCACCAGCTTGTTCATCTGATCACACTTTCACCAAGTATTACAAATTAGATTCTTTTCTCTAAGTCCAGAACAGGCTTGGCAAGGACTATTCTCCAGGGGTGCCTGGAATCTGATCATTCTCATTACTCCATTTCTTTCTAAGCTCTGGTCTTCATACTGTACAGCTTAGACTACTAGAACAGTGATCTAAATGTAAACATAGTACAGCTGTATAAGTAAACTTACCATAGCAACAGATGTTTTAATTGATCATTGTTACAGTAAGAACATCATGTTCCACTGCTACCCCCATTGTTTTGTTGTATTTTATGCCATGGTGTTGATATTTTCCTTTCTGTTCCTCTTAGCACATGCCAAGTTTGCAGGGCTTTAGCCTCCCTTACTCTGAGGAAAGAGAGCTCTGAATGTTTGGTGCCCTAAGCACTGACTTTTTTCCACTCTCCTTGAAGTGTGCGTTTTATGATGCATGGAAGGTACTCTGATGCCTTGCAATGTTATTTAAATGACTTTGGGGGTATAAAAAAAAAGCAGATGACTCACTTGTATTAAGAAGTTTATGGTGCAAATAGCAATGATACAGGAGAGTCATTTGGGTAAAAATGTGTAAGTGAATTTTCCAGGTGGCTGTGCTGCAGAATATCAATATATATACTGATTACTAGAGGGGCCCAAATAGTGATGGGGGGGCGATAAGGTAGATTTGTAGTAGCAAGGTGTTATTGGCAGGGAAGGTTGATTCCTCTGGCACATATATTCCAACTAAAACTACTGTTATGGAGCTTAAGAGGAGTTTGAGAAAAATAGGTAGCTTTCCATAGAGAATATTTATGGGTGGAGACTACAACCTGCTTTGCAATAGTGAAGCTGTGTCGGGGGACCCAGAAGGGAAAATTTTACAAAAGAAGGTAGATCTCTGATGAAATATAAGAATGTTTGGTTTGGAAGATTTGAATTCAGTAGCAGGAACTTGGACAGAGTATACATATTATTCTCTAAGCTACAACAACTGGGCTGGACTGTATAGAAATTATATTTCAGCGGGGCATGTATACTTGAAAACTTTGAGACGCGGCCAATAACTGTATCAATGATCAGGCACCAATAAAAAACTAAGATGAAGATACAAGGTAATTACATAGCATGAGACTATGGCACTTTCATATCTATTTGTTAAAAAGTCAGTGGACTTTAAATGCATCGTAAATACAAGAAAATGAGAGAGGGGAGGGGGTGAGAGAGAGACACGGGAAAGAAGTAATAAGAATCACTCAGAAGGATTAATAAAGGTTTGAAGCATTAGAGAAGAAGCAGATTCTTGCAGAAGAACAACAACTGCAGAATACTAAAGGAAATAAGCTAGTATTTCCACAATATGCATTAGATTAGAAAGTTTTCTTTTAAGCAACTATTTTTGATAATTTAAGTGTAAATTAATGAAGAGCTAAAAACTTTTAAAGCAACTTAGACAGAAGAAGGAAGAAAGAGTTGTAGCCAAATTTAGGAGCTTATGACTAGGGGGAAAAAAAAACGACCAGATATCTTGTAGAGATATTAGAGATAATTCATAAAAAAGTATAAATATTTGTATAAAGTATAGGAATATAGAATTCAAGAAAAAGCACTAATGGAAATATTTATGTAGGATTTAGTTATGCCAAGGTTAGAGGGGGATGAGGTTCAACAGTTATGATAGAAAGAGATTAAACAAAAACAATGATGTATAATCAATTAACATGATACTCTCCAGAACCACAGTATTCTGGTGGAAATGTGGGAGATGTGGAAGTTAAAAGAGAAGAGTGATAATCTGGAAGATATTGTTAAGGGGTATTTTAAAGGAGGAGAACTAGTCTCTTTTCAAAAGCAGTGATGGCTGTTTCGCCAAAAGAGGGCAGAGAACCCTCAAATCAGGCTTCGTGTAGACCCATTTCAGTTTTAAAGCTTGATTATAAAGTGTTTATGCCCATATTATTGTAGATAATTGCAAACATGTTACCGGACCTGATAGCTATGTATCAGTGTGGTTTTGTGGAGGGGAGAAAACATTTGACAGTGTTAATAGAAACAGCCCAAATTGAAGTGGAGTATAAGAAAGTATTGCTACTGTTAGTGAGTTTTGATTCTAAGAAAGCATTCAGTAGAGTCATCTGGAACTTCGTGACTAGGGCAGTTGTACCATTTTCATTCCCTGATAGGATAATAGGATTAATAAGGAAGGCTGTATGTAGGATTTGAGACAAGAATTAAGGTGGGAGGATCCCTCTCTGACACGCTGTGGTTGAACAGAGGAACTATGGCATGGGTGTCCTGTTTCCTTTGTCTTACTGTTATTTTCTTTGCTGCTGCTTCATCGTCTTCTTTCGGCTTTTCCTGGTTAGGGGTCACCACAGTGGAACCACGGTCCACAGAACGATTGGCAGTGGAGTTTTACGGTGTTGAGTTGCCAGTCCAGCGCCCAACCTACCGCAGAAGGCACATACTCGCACCTAGGGCCAATTTAGAGTGTCAGTCCGCCTACAGCATATCTTTGGAATGTGGGAGGGAACCCATGCAACCGCAGGGAGGATATGCAGACTCCTCACAGAAGGCACCCCAGTCGAGAATCGAACCGGAGAACCTCTTGATGTGAGGTGGCAATGCTAACCACTGCTCCACCGAGGCCGCCCAGAAGCACATTTTCTTTGCTAATACCCCTAAATATAAGAGATTCACAAATTCAAGGATATAACTGGTGTGGTAATCAAAAATCATTAGCTTTATTTGCAAATGACATTATCTTGTGCTTGATATATCCAGAAAAGAACATTTTGTTGTTTTGGAGCATTTTGAAACAACTTCAGGTCTTTTAAAGATCAAAATAAATGAAAATAAAACAAAAACAATAGCGGGAAACTATGCACTTACACATACATTGGTTCAGCAGTGTTAGTACTTATTGGGAAATGATGGAATTAATTATTTAGTTGTATGGGGTAAACAGGGTTTCATTATGGTAGCTGAGGATACATGGGGAGATACTGAATAGTAGATAATACAAAATTTAAAAAATGGAAGTTCTTTTGATTATGAATATGGATAGTGAGATGTGCAATGAAAATGTTTTAGACCTCTTAGTCTTATACAGATCATGTGTATTTTTTATCCGTTAGAGGAGAAGTTGTAGATGTTAATTTATAAAAAAAAATGAAGGAATTTATTTGGGAGAGGAAGAGGGCAACATTTATGAAATAGGTTGATTCACCTAGATACATAGGAGGGGCCTTTTTAAGCTTAACCATGCATCTCAAATCTACAACAAGCTCTGGTATCCTTGATAAGTATAAGCAGGAGCTTGGGAGATGAAGCATTTACGAGCAGGGGCCTGAGAGATGAACTAATTATAGGCTGCCTGTGTCCGTTACAGACAGTGAATTTCCTGTTCCACGTCCAGGTTGTATTTGAATTGGGTTAGGGAGGAGCTCTGCTTCACATGGATGGGCAGCCTGTTCTAGAGAAGGGATAGTCTTTGTGATGCATACCTGCCATTCCAGCATGTCCTACTTGTATCGCAGTCAAGGATTAAGTCTTTAGAACAGGTAATTCTGGTGCTGTTCATTTTGTGAATATGAAGGTCGTTAATCAGAGTGGGGTCTGAAGATGCCTTATATGCCAGGCATTGATTCCCCCCAGCCTGTAGGAGGTAGAGTGCAGGGATAAGACTCTGAGTTGGTCTGCATCACAGATATTTACACTTTTTCTTTTAATGGGAAGCCTCTGTAGACATTCCAGTTGTTGGATATATTTGGATAGGTACATACCAAATGGGTGCTTTGTACTCAGTGGTAGGTATGATGAGTACCAAATTGATGAGTACTAAATACAGTGGAACAATGACCTCCTTTGACCTGTATGGCATGCCTTTGTTTATAAATTGCATTATGTAGAATTATTTTCCCTCTACTGTAGACATGTGATGGTTGAAGGCTAGCTTAATTGTCTGCTTGTCTCCACCAGAAGATATGACAAACCTACTGGCAGACAAACTCATCTCTACCTTTATCCCTTCTCTCCAGCATCATCGTAGGAAATACCATCAAGTATAACTTCCCAACTATCACTAGGAAACAGGTCCTCAATGCCCTTTCTAAGTCCAAGAACACTGCATTGATGGGCCCTGACAGCATCCCAGGCTTCTTTCTAAATAGCATGACACAAAACATATACCAGGCCATTTGGAATTACTATTTAACTGTAGTATCCAAACAGGTTTTGTACCTTATGAATGGAAAAGGTCAACCATCATCCCTCTGCACAAAAGCTGGCCATCTATGGGCCCTGGAAATTACAGACCTACGAGTCTCACTAGTCCCATAAGCAAAGCTGTTGAAAGAATAATCATGGAAGTGATCAGTAATGGCATTGGAAACCTCCAGACACTGGACACAACCCAGTTTGGTTTCATCAAGGGCAGGTCATGCTTGCTTAACCTGGTGGACTTCTCCAAGAAGGTCGCCAAAGCAGTGGACGATAGCAAAACGGTTCACACTGCCTACCTTGATCTAGCCAAGACATCTGACATGATATTACGCTCTGATATTGTTGACAAACTCAAGAGGTTAGGTATAAACCCTTATGTAATCCAATGGATAGCCAGCTTGCTCACATATGGTACCCAGGAAGTTAGAATTAGGCAGTTCACCTCTGCAAAGAGGTCGGTCACCAGTGAAGTCCCTCAGGGATCAGTCCTGGGACCACTTCTTTTTGTCTTCTACTTCTGTGAATTCAAGGCCAATGTCAATGGCCTCTGGGTGACCGAATGTGAAGACTCTTGCAAATTACCAGCAGTCATAGAATCCCCCAATGAAACAAATGGAAAAAACTAAATACCAGGAAATGCACAATAGTATCACACCCCCCTAAGCATTCCCATAAAACAAAGTGGTTTAGGGTTGTGTGGTTTGAAGGAGTACTTTAAAACAAAACAGTTGAGATTTGTATAAATAATTCACACAGAAGTTTTTAAATCAAAGTGTCAAAGGATGCTGATGAAGCTAACAAGAGGAGAGATAAATACATACTGGGATTTTGGATGCAAGTCATTTAGTAGAATAACAACAACTATACCAAGTATTATATTACTAAAGCAGCAAAAAGTATTCTAAGAAGTAAGTTGGCATGGAAATGGAGAAAAGTGATTTTAGTGATAAAGATGTTTTTAAGTAGGGGGTACAGCAAGTAAGCAAAGGGGGTTGGACTTGACTGGAGGAAATTAGAAAAGGAGCTAAAGTACTAGGAGTAGATAACTCGAAAGAGAAAGGTAATAGAGTGGGATGACGTTAAGCAGGAGTTTGTACTACAGTTTGCAGATTGCCTTTCATATTCAGGGATTGCTAACAGAATATAGGGAAAGGGCAGTGCTAATTGAAAGACCAACTCTGGTAGAGTTTTTAGTTAAGTCTAGAACAGAAGATGCTGTTAAAAACTAGAGAATTAGAACATATAAGATATTGCATGATAATTATGCAAATCAATCAGAGGAGGTTAGAAAAGTTTGGGAAAAGAGAACCAAAAGGCAAATTTTAGAGGAACAATGGGCAAATCTGTACAACTTACAGGTATGCAGTGAAGTCCAGAACATTTGGTATTTTTTTGTGAAGAGTTTGCTTATATAGACTTCAGAGGATTTATTCCACAGGTGGATAGCAAAATTTTGAAAATGTGATAAGAGACTAGTACTTGGGTACATGTTTTTTTGGGAATGTAACAAGGTAGCAGATTTTAAAAATTCCCTGTGTGTAGTATAGTACTTCATCAAGAAATGAAGTAGTAACTAAGGAAATTATTCTTTGGAGCTGGGATGTAGAATCTGAATTGTCTTGGTATAATAAGGCTTTACTAAGTTTAGTACTACTGGTTGCCAAAAAGCAATTACTAGAAAATGGAAATCGAGCTCTAAATGAACAGGAATTGAAATTGTGTATATTATAAGAGTTAAAAAATGGAGAGAAATTTGTAGAAAAGGGAATAATCAAATTCCATAGAAATAAATACAACTTGTGTAAACATAGCATGCAGAAAAATGAGGTTTACGGGAAGACAGGAGATGAGCATTTTAAAGTCAATAAAAATTACAAAAAAGAAAACATACTGTACGATAGTGATGATGGAAACTGTTATTACAGTTTCTCTTTCTTTTTTATTAATGTATATGGATTCATTGTATCTCAAAATGTGGTGATTTAATAAAGATGACTAAAAGCAGTGTGTGCTTTTAATGCATTACTGTTAGACCTAACACTTGATCAGGAAACCTAATATTAAAAGTCTCAGTAACCAAAAGAGTGACAGTTTATGCAATTGTTTGCAAGATATGGAATAAGCTTCCCCCTAAACAGTTAGGTGTTAACTTTAAAAATAGTATTGCTACATGTATAAGAAAGAAAAATGTCAGTATGAAGTTTCAACAGTCAGTATTCTTTTTTGGCCAGTATACCTGCCAATGTACCAAAACAGTTATTCCCATAATATTTGTCCAGGTTGTTCTTTAAAATATCTAAAGTAGTGCTTGTTTTTCTGGAAGGTTTTGTTTAACAGTATTTTAAGAGGAGAGGTACCACCAACATCCTGGAAGAAAGCAGTGGTAGCTGTAATACCTAAAGAGGGTAAAGAACCATCAGATCCAGCTTCATACAGGCCCATTTCAATATTAAACCGTTATTAAAAAGTGTTCATGTCTATAATGGCTAAAAGAATGACAAAAGTAATGCCAAAATTGATAGATGTGAATCAGTGTGGTTTTGTGGAGGGGAGGCAAACATTTGACAACATTAACAGAACACTGATGATCCATAGAGAAGCAGAATGTAAGAAGGCACCATTGTTGGTGGATCTTGATGCAGAGAAAGCATTTGACAGAGTAAGCTGGGACTTTGAGCAGTGCAATGGAAGCATTTGCGTTTCCTGAAAAAAATTATAAGGTTGATTAGGAGGATATATAAGGGATCGAAGGTGAAAATTTAAGGTGGGTGGGGTCCTCTCTGATAATTTCTGCTTGAGCAGAGGAACCAGGCAGGGGTGTCCTCTTTCCCCTTTGTTATTTGCATTATATTTAGAACCCCTGGCAGAGAAAATAAGGGACTCAGAAATTCAAGGATATAATTGGCATGGTGGTCAAGAAAAGCTGCCTGTGTTTACAGATGATGATATTGTATACCTGACAAAACCAGAAAGAGACATTACAGTATTGTGAAATATTTTGAGACAGTTTCAAGTCCTTTTTGGGATATAAAATTATTGAAGCTAAAACAAAGACTCTGGACTCGTATCCACAATATTGCTAGACCTTTCAAAAGCTTTTGACACCATCTCCCACACATGCCTTCTTCATCATCTGGCTAATCTCAAACTCTCCCCAAACACTCTTTCCTGGTTCTCCAGTTACCTATCTGATAGATCTCAAGCAGTCAAATGGAAGAACTCATTCTCTTCCTTTTTGCCTACATCTACTGGCGTTCTTCAGGGATCCATCCTTAGACCCATGCTTTTCAACATCTTCATAAACAACCTTCACACCTTCATCCCTGACACCACAGTCATCCACTACGCAGATGACTCTACCTTGGTCTGCTCTGCCTCAAACCTTCCTGAGCTCCCGACCAAAACCCAATTAGCCTTTACCACCACAGAGAACTGGATGCACCAAAACCACCTTTCTCTCAACTCCAATAGATCCAAAATACTATTTTTTCTCCCCTCCAAAGTTTCCTCTGTGGACAAAAACACTTTCAATGTTCTCAGCCAAACTAACACTGCCATTGAAGTGGTCCCCTCTGCAAAACTCCTTGGCATCACCATAGACGAACACCTCAAATTTGATCTTCACATACAACATAACATAAAGAAAACCCACCAAAAGCTAGGTATGCTATATAGGAACAATCACTTCCTTTCAAACTCCACTAGGCATACCCTGGCAACATCCTTCCTCCTACACGGAGCCCCTCTCCTAACCAACTTGTCTGCTACCAACACCTCTAAGCTCGAAGCTTGCTATAATAAGATCTCTAAATTTGTCACCAAATCCAAAACATCAAGTCACCACTGCCACAGCCTTCGTTCTCTGAACTGGCTAGAACTCCCTAATCACCTAGACTATCTACAACTAACCACCACTCACAAACTAATATTCTCCCCTAATAAATGCCCAGCCTTAAAGGACATCCTTCCTCCATACATCCCTAACAGATCACTGATATCCGAAAACCAAAACCTAATCTCCATTAGTAAACCGAAATGACCAGCTGGCCAGCTTTTACTCTCCTTCTCACTAGGTAAAAAATGGAACTCTGCCTACTTCACTTAGGACTATACCCAACACTGAATCCTTCAAAACTCAACTTTTTCTTCACCTATCCTCCAAATGGAAATGCTCCTGCTTTCACCCCACTTAAATTCCATAGCGACCCCTAACTAAGCATTCCTACTCCTACTCCACTATACTCTCATACTTATTCTAATTTCTCAAAATAACTACAACTAACAGACTTTAAGTGACTGTAAGCATATAAATATTAAAAAAAAAAAAAAAAAATATGCCATCAAGTTCTCTTCAACTCTCAAATGTATTAACCCTACTTGTTTTTACAAACTATATTGTATGTATTTTTTTTTTTATTTGTAATCTTTATTTGCATTCTGTAACCTATATTGTATTATACTGTTCTTGGAGCTTTATTCTGTAACCTATATTGTATTATACTGTTCTTAGAGCTTTTCTCCCCGGGCCTCCACTGAAAATGGGCACTTCATGGCCCAGTGGACTTCCCCGGTAATCAAACTGAAATAAATAAATAAATAAATAAAGGCAACAGCGGTAAATTATGTAGCCACACATAAATTGGTTCAACAGTATCTGTATTTATGCAGACATGATAAAATGAAGTATTTAGGAGTATGGATTAAAAATGTTTCTGGTGTGGCAGCTAAGGATATGTGGGAAGAGATTAAACAAAAGATGATGCAAAAACTGAGAAAATGGAAGCTTTGTTGCATGATATGGATAGTAGGATACAAGCAGTCCAAAACGTTTCTTTCCTTTAGTCTTATATGCAGGTCAAGCATATTTTTATCAATCAGAGAAGTTGTGGATACCAGTTAATAAAGAGCTGAAGGACTTTAACTGGGAGGAGAAGATGGCAAGAGTCAGGTGGGATAAGCTGATTCTTCCAGTAGAACAGGGCAGATTGGGATTACCCAATTTGAAGGAGTATTTCAGAGCTACACAATTAAGGTTCCTGTACATAATGCAAGCAGAAAAATATAATTCAAAGTGGAAATGGATGATGTTGAAACAGGGGGGAAGCTCAAGAAACAAGGAAAGACTGGGATTTTGGATGCAGGCCTTTAAGGAGAATAACAATAATCATACAAAATATTATATCCATAAAGTAATAAAGTATTCTAAGAACTAAGCCAACATGGGAATGGAGAAAGGAAATTCTGCAGATAGGGATGACTGCAATGAGGGATATAGGCAAGAGGGAGCTGGAATTTATTGGAGAAAACTGGCAAAGGAACCAAGGTTTTGGGAGCAGATAACTAGAGGGAAAGGTAATAGAACAGGAAGAGGCCTCAGATTTATTTGGACTGCAAGTTAGAGATTGCCTTCCCTGTCAAGAATTGATAGAGTATAGGGGGGTCCTAAACAAAAGACCAGCACTTGTAGAGTTTTTAGTAGAATCTAGAACAGAAGCGGTCATTAAAAAGAAATAATTAGTAGAGTAAATAAAATATTGCATGATAAGTATATAAGAATCAATCAGAGGATGTTAGAAAGGATTGGGAAGAGAGACTGAATAAGCACTTGACAAAGAAACAGAGAGGATATAAGTATGTCTCCCAAATATGCAACAAATTCTAGAAGATTTAGGATTTTTGCTTGGAAATGTTTACATAGATATTTTTGTACCCCAAGTAGACTCCAGAGAATTTTTCCTCAGGTAGACAGCAAATGTTGGAGGTATGATGGGGAGGAAAGAAGTACTTGGGAACATGTTTTCTGGGAATGCAGTGGGTTGGCGGACCTTAGGGATTTCCTGCGGGATGCACTGTCAGAGGTACTGGGTGGGTAGATTGGTGTTATGTGGGAGATGATTTTTCTGAACTATTATACAGAATCTGAATTGCCTAGACATGGTAAGGCCTTGCTATCTCTAATTATTGTGGCCGCCAAAAAAGCAATTGCTAGAAAATGGAAATCAAAATCTAAACCAACTATATCAGAAGTAGTGAATATAGTAACAGAGATAAAACAACTTGAATTAAGATCTTTAGAAAAGGATAGGAGCAAACTGTATAGGAAAAATGTGAATTGTGGGAACATTGCATACAGGGAACATTGCATACAAGGAGGAATTAGGTTTAAAAGAAGGCAAGACTTAAATGAGCTATGTAATGTTTGACTAAAAAGGATTGGGTAGATTGTAAGTGATGTATAATGTTTGCAACTGGGAGTGTCATTATGGTTTGTTATGTCAAATGTTTGCAACTAGGATTGTGACGGTGTGGTTTGTTTTCAATTATATAAACGTATGATTGCTTATGTCATAAGTGTTGGTTTAATAAAGATGTTTTTTATTTAAAAAAGGGGTAGGATTTGAATAATTTTTCATAGGTTCATAGGTAGGTACTAGGCTATCTGCCCAAAGGCATTTATAAGCCTAGCCGGAATGTGTTGGCTTTCGCCGCCCTCTTAGATTAGATCCCTGTGCTCTGTCCAGCAGAGCCACTGAAGGGATCCCCGGGGTAAACTTTGTTTCCCATCCACTCATCAAGGTTTCTCTTTAAGAGTGTTAGTGAGGAGCTCTGCCTAGTGTAGATTGGAATCTTGTTCCAAAGCATGGGAAATCTTTGGGACAGGAATCTATCCCTCCAGCATGTCCTATTTATTGTTGTGGTGAGATTTAGATCCCTAGAGCTTTTCTTTAGGTGGAGCATGTCCATTAATTCTGGGTTGGATGTGGCCTTGTATGTCAGGCAGAGATCACCTCAGTAGGCGGTATGCAACCGAGTAAAGCTGGAGTTTCATCACTCGAGTTGCATAGGGCATCTGTTTGAGGCCAGTGATCCTCTTGGTGAGGTACTTCTGTGGTCTTTCCAGCTGTTGCAGGTGTCTTGTAAGGTACTTCCCAAATGGGACGTTGTACTCTATGATGGGTCTGATGAGTGATGCGTAGAGGAGCACAATTACCTCTTTTTTGATCTGCATGCAAACCCTTTTGTGATTAGGTGGGCCACATAGAAGGATTTTCTAACCACTTTGGCAATGTGATTATCAAAGGAGAGATTATGATCTACTGGGTCCCCAGATCCCCTTATTACATCTTCCGTATTTAAGGGGCTGCCACCTATGTGGTAGTTTGTGGGAACTTTGTTTTTTCCAAAGGGGATGACTATGCACTTTTTTAACATTTAGCTTGAGGCCATGGTTTTGACACCAGGCATCTGTCTCAGTGAGACCCTTTTGGAGGATGTCTTTGTCAGCTGGAGAGTCAGTCATAGCCCCTAGTTTGCAGTCATCTGCGAACTTTGAGTCAGTCATAGTCCTCCTGTGCTTGCCTGCACCTCTGAGAAATATATGCCGAACAGGAGGGGTCCTAGGACTGAGCCCTGGGGAACGCCCTTATAACCGGTTTAGAGTCAGACCTAGCTCTCGCAACTCTTACCATGTGGGTTCTGTCCATGAGCCAGTTGGCAATGCATCTCATGATGTAGGGGTTTATGTTCAGGCTGGTGAGCTTGTCTATAATACCAGAATGGGGAATGGTGTCGAAGGCCTTTGCGAGGTCTAGGTAGGCTGTGTGGACCATCTTTCCCTTGTCTATAGCCTTGGTAACTGTCTCAGAGAAGTCCACCAGGTTTAGGAGGCATGATCTGCCCTTAACAAAGCCAAACTGGGTAGGATCCAATGTTTGGAGGTTCCCAAGGTCTCTGTTAATGTTGCTTAGGTTATATGATCTATAGCAATATATGTGAAGTATAATGTTTATTAATATTTATTAATAATTTGTTTATACACTTTGATTACTTTTGTATAAATGTAAAATTGCCTTTGCCACAAATAATTCAGTAAAGGTGTGTTTATATAAAAAAAAATAGCGCTTGCTTTAATGTAATTTGGTAGTCTGTTCCCATGCATCAGCTTCTCTGTCAGAGAACCAGTTCGTAAACTTCTCTCATTCCTGTAGAATCTTCTACATTGGTTGCCTGATGATTCTCTACTACTTTTTGATAACCCCAAACATTCCCAGAGGTAGATGTCTCTAAATGCCCTGTATACCTGAATAAGATTCCCTCTTGCATATCTGAGAGACACTGTACATGTTCAGATATTTGTCTTTCATAGTAACTTAAATTTTCACCTCTATGGATGTCTTTGGTACATTTCTGCTGTACTCCAGTGTACTCATGCTTGTTTTCTAATAAGATTTCCATATTGTTATTTCATACTTAAATTTTGTGTAAAGCAAGTAACACTGATTTCATCATTTCTGATTTCCTAGGCTTTGTCTCCTTTTATACAACCTATATTTCTGTGACTATCATTAACCAATTGGTTGGTATGATTATAAAAACTCAAAGCTGGATCTACCCATATATGCAGGTCCTTAAATGAATCTACAGTTTCACTCACTATGTGCTATATTAAATATTCACCTTTCAGTTTAGGTCTGCCAAATCTCATATGCTTAGTTTTGATGTATTTATCAGCATATTATTCTCCTGTACCCAAATGGTAGATTTATTCAAGTTCTTTTGCAGACGTGCCCTATTTGTAAAACATAATCACTTTTTCCATTTTCATGTAATCTGCATACAGACTGTAGAACACCTCAGATGAAAAAGATAGAGCTGAAAGATGCAATCTAAACAAATATGAGCCAAAGATCCGTATGGGACACACCAACTACAACCTCAAATTTCACTTGTCCAATTGCAGTATATGATACTTGAAATGTCCTATCTGTATGCCCTGTAGCTATCCATCTTATCAAGAGTACAATACCTAGTTGTAATAATTTGATTAGTATTTTGTGAATGACCTTATCAAGTGTTGATATTAAATCTATATAAATTACATCACAACACAATTTTTCATACATAGTGGTTATTATGTTATAGAACATCATGTTACAGGTGGTAACAGATTTATTTTCAATATATACATGCTGATATGTGGTTTCAAGTCTCATCCCTTCCAATTCTGACAATGTATCCAGTATAATCTGTTATTTTTCCACAACAAGAAAGTAAATTTTTATGGGTTTGTGTGACTCTAGTTACTACCATTTCCCTTAAAGATAGGTTTAACAAGTGCAATTTTCCAATCTTGAGGAATTTGCCCATATTTATATGACCTAGTGAATAACAAATATAATGGCACTGTGAGGTCATGCCAAAATGTTCTCAGGTCATTACAGCTAATTCCAGCACTGTTGTTTTTGCTTTGGTGATTCTCACAACCATACTACATGCTTGATTTGTCAAGTGTATGTCCCTGAGACTGTTCATTGTCATATCTTCTCCTTGTCTGTCTACCTGGAGAACCAGTGTCTTGAGTTGTTGGCACAGGGCACTATGGCTGAATCCTCCCATCCCAAGGGTCAGCTGTCTGCCAAGAAGACCAAAAAAGTTAGGTCAGATTTGGCTGCTGTATTGCCTCCACCAGACATCTCTTTCAAGGTTAGTGAAAGCCTGGAGGGTTCGTCCATGGGTCCATTGGATTCCTCAACTGCAAGCACGTTGGAGGCCGGCATGGATCTGGCTTCTCACACATCCTCAGAGTTTCTGCAGATGCCCATTGCAGATGTTGAAGGAGAACCTCGACTGATCATGTCCAAGAGAGAGAGGGGCATTCCACATATTCTTGTTTGGGAGGAGATTCCCACTACATTGTCTTCAAGGATCTGAACCTCTTAATGCTTTTTAGGACTGACATCCCCCCTAAAGAAGAACCAGAAAACTAAACACATTTCTCCTTCTTCCAAAGATCTCCAGCATGAATGGCAGGATTTTACCCAACAATCGTTTAAAGCAGTCACGACCTTGAAGCCTCCCTAGGGAGTTCTTGTTCCTGTTCCTCCTTGGTCATCTACTGCACTTGAGGCCTAGGGAGCAGGACTCTTCTGATGCAGACTTGGACTCGGGGGGAAGAGTCCTTGGTGTACTCCTCTCAGATTCCTTCTCCATTGAACTTTGGTTCTAAGGATGAGGATTCCATTAGCTCAGATTCTCCATTTGAGGAACTCTTTTTGGGGATACTATCTCCCGTATGATGGAGTTCTTTAAAAGGGACTGTTGTCAGGTTTTTGACACCCAGAAGAGGTATTATGAACTCCTCCAGATGGAATCCCCTAAGCACTCTGTGGTTACTCTGGTCATAGCTGCCCTGTTAGACACTTTTTCAGTAGCTTCTCTGGCTCCTGATTCCAAACCGCCAGCCCCTAAAAAGCTTGACAGGTTTTGTAAGGTGCCTGATATAAGTTTCTCTCCAAATGTCCCTCTGCTGACTCCTCTGTTTCTTTTGACAAACATTCCAGGCTCTTGTCTTCTACTAAATTGCTTCCCAGTGACAAGGACAGTGGGTCCATGGAATGGCTGGGCAAAAAGCTGTATACTGCTGGTACCCTGGTCTTTCAAGCTATTAATTATCACACCCATATGACCAAGTAGGTCTTAGCTCTTCTTTATCAGGCCTCTCAGATTATCTCTGACCTTGCTGATTCTGAGGGGAAGGTTTTAACCCCCTCTTTACTGGGCTCCTCTTTCTAAGTGGCTCGCCATTCCATAAAATGTAGTTATGATGAAGTTGATGCTTCTTCTAGAGGAGCTGATTTTAGTTCTGTTTTGAAGACTTACTCTTTGCTTCACCTACAGCCTTTGTCTGATGATATTAAGGCTAAATTAATGAGTGCTCCCCTTAATAATAAAAAATCGCTTTGGTTCTGCAGCTCCTGAGATTTTTAAGTCCCTGCAAGAAAAGGGCAAGGCGTTGCAGGAATTGAAGCATCTTTTTGTTTCCCCCATTCCTAAATTACAGAGGAATTATCCCTCTAAGCCTGCCTTTTGCATAGACAGTCTCGCCCTCCTCCCTAAGGTAAAAAGGGCTCTAGATGGGCACCTCCTGCTAAGTCTACTAAACTCTTACTACTCAGAAGCCTCCTTTTCCAGACAAACCATCGTAACTCAGATCCCTTTATCCCCTCATCTTTTAATGTCTCTTCCCAACTAGTTAAGGATCACTCGGAATTCTTGGGTTCTGTCCATCAACTGTCAGGGATACATTATGGTGTGGAAATCCCTTCCTCATTTTTTGGGTATTCCCTAACCTCCTCAGGAGCACCTGACTTTCCTTCTAGATGTACTTCAGGGCCTTTTGTCTCAAGGCACCATCCAAGTGGGTCCCTATTATTACATCAAATGATCACATCATCAACCGGCATTTTGAATGGTATTTTTTCAAACAATGCCGTTCGTTGAACTGTTCTGGCTGAGATTGCATTACAGTAGGGATCAGGCAATTTGCTTTCCCCACTGTAGTGCGATCTCGGAGTTAGTATATATAACTAGTGGGAGATGGTCAATGAATAGCATTTCCGATGAAATGACGTTCAATAATATGATCCTTCAATGATTTAATATAGACCCCATTCAAGCAATTTCCACTCCTTAGAAGGGGAAGGGATTTTATTCCAAAATGTTTTTGGTTCCCATGAAAGAAGGCTTGTGGAGGTCCATTCTGGACCTTTCTCAGCTCAACACCTTTCTGAAGATCCCTTTCTTTTGGATGCTGTCTCTTAAGACTCTGTTTCCTTCTGTTCTTCCTCAGGCTTTCCTGGTCTCTCTGGATGCCAAGGATGCTTAATTTCACATCCCTATTCATCCCAGTTTCAGGAAATATTTGTTTTTCTCTGCTTCTTCCTTGCATTTTCATTTCTTTGCTTTGTCCTTTGTACTGCCCCAAGGGTTTTCACCAAATGCCTCATTCCTGTGATTGCCTTTTGCAGGATTAAGGGGATACAAATCTTTCCTTACCTGGATTATCTGCTCATTCAGGCTTCTTCCCCAGAGACCTTGCTTCATCACCTTCACTATGCTGTTTACCTCTTGCAAAGCCTAATGTTTGCAATAACTTTCCAAAAATCCTTCCTGACTTCTCAAGCAACAGACCACACCTGTGCTGGCTTCCCTGCCCACCACCCAAGGCTGTTGCTCTCGCCATTTTTAATCCCATCTCAGTTATAGCCAGAGAATTTCTATGGGCTCTGGGACTTATGACATCCACCATTCTTATGCTAGCTCTAGTCAGACTCCATATGAGTAAGGTACAGTGGTTCCTAAAGTCAGTATAGCTCTAACACTTTCATCATTTAGACTTTCTAGTCCTTCTTCTTACATGCCTCAATCTAGAGCTTAAGTGGTGGAATCATCAGCTGTGTCTCAACCTAGGGCTTCCTTTTCAGCCCCCCAGTCTCCTCTCAGGAACTTTTTTCGGCTGCCATGTGGGGTGGGGTGCTTCCTTTGGCCCTCGTAAGGTTCATTGTCTTTGGCTCGTTCATCAGAGCAGACCATGTCAACGTCAAGAAGATGAGAGCTCTCCTCCTTGCTCTTAAAGCCTTTCATACCATTTTCTTCCAGGGTCTCTCAAAATCTTTACAGACAATGCCACAGTGATGTGGTGTATCAACAAGTAAGGGGGGACATGGTCCTAGCTTCTGTGTAGACTAGCTCTTCAAGTTCGGGATCTGGCTGTCCAATGTCAGGCGACTCTTTAGACTGCTTATATTCCTTCAGAACTAAACATTATGGTGTACTGTCTGAGCAAGACCATAACACAGGCTTACAAGTTGATGCTTCACAGAGATGTGTT
Source organism: Protopterus annectens (assembly GCF_019279795.1). Taxonomy (NCBI): domain Eukaryota; kingdom Metazoa; phylum Chordata; order Ceratodontiformes; family Protopteridae; genus Protopterus; species Protopterus annectens. Next base: position 1,875,829,024 of record NC_056733.1, on the reverse strand, counting down.
TTTGGACATTGTCAATCAGTGGAGTACTTCTCAGGTAGATCTTTTTGCCTTCCCTCTGAACAGACAACTTCCTCTTTCGCATTAGAGTCACAAGTCTTCTGGCATGGAAGGTGGACGCCCTATCTTTTTCTTCGAAGGTGATATTTCTGTATGCCTTCACTCCCCTTCCTCTCATTCTGAGGGTCCTGCTCAAGATAGACCAAGACTGCCCCAAAATCTTGCTGGTTACTCCCTTTTGGCCCAGATGGCATTGGTTCCCTCTTGTTCTGCACCAAGCCAAGGGCCATCACCACAAGTTAGCTCACAGGGTAGACCTACTCACAGAAGACAAGGGGATTCTCATCCATCCTCACTTGTCCAGTCTTCTTCTGACATGGTAGGTGATATGGTTTTTGATCCCTTTTAGGCATCTTTTTTTTTCTGAGAATGCACTTTGAGTTCTGCGGAGGCCAGGAAACCCACTATTAAGAAATCCTTCTGTGTCTAAATGGAAGAGATTTTCTGTCTGGTACCTTACTTATAACCATGATCCATTTTTTATGGAGATTCCTGTAGTTCTCTGTTTGTGTGAATTGCTCCATGCCAGATTGGTGTATTCTTCAGTTAAAGCTCACCTTTCAGCTATTTCTACTTGTCTGACTTTCTGCTCTTTTGGGCCTGTAAGTTTGAGGTCAAATAATTTCTTAAAGCCATCCTTCATATTAGACCCCCCAGGAAACCTACTCCTCCCTGGGACCTTAATTTTGTTCTTGAAAAAAATGACTCTGACTCCTTTTGAGCCTGCGGCTTCAGCGTTCTTGTAGCATTGTACATTGAAGACTGTTCTTCTTTTGGCACTTTCTTCATTTAAGAGTGTGACTGAGCTTCAGGCCGTTATGGCTATTCCTCTTTTTTTAGTTTTTCTTGGGGATTGGGTGTCTCATCATACTAATCTTTCTTTTGTGCCGAAGGTGGTTAATGAATTGTCTCTTAATCTAGTAATCTGCCTACATTTTTCGTCTCTGTAGTCAGCTAGTGAGAAGGAAATTCACATCTTGGATTTGCATAGGCAGCTCAGATATTATTTAGATAAGACTAAAGCCGTTTGCAAGTCTGAGCAGCTTTTATTTTCATCCTAGATCTCTTTTTGGCTGTTTCTAAGCAAATAATTTCTTCATGGATCTCTAAGGCCATTTCCTTTTGTTACTTATTTCATGGGAAAAGTTTTTCTGCCTCTGTAAAGGCTGATTATACCAGGGCTGTGGCTTCCTCTGGTGCTTTCTTTAAAGTACTGGATACTAGTTCCATCTTTAAGGCTGCTACTTGGACTTACCATGACAAATTGGATGCTGTTTTCAGAGCAAGAGCTGGTTTTTACAGAGCTGTCCTGCATGGGTTTCCTGACTGCTCTACTGGGCCTTCCTCCTCCCAAGTTTCCTCTTAAGCTTTTGTACTCTTCCTGTAGTAAACAATACTTAATAGTGATATAGAAGGACATAGTACAGTTGTGTAAAATCTTAACATAACAGTAGATGTCCTTCTCTTCACTGTTGCAGCATTCACTGCCACCCTCCTCCCCCTTTTCTCTTCTCCTCCTTTTCCTTCTGGATGCATATGTTCCTCCTCCTCTCCTTGGTCCTTTCTTCTTAGAGCTATTAATTTCTGAGGTATGTACATCACCTTTATGCCCTATGCCACGAACGGGTAGCATACATGACTTACCATGTCCTTAAAATCCTCAGGCTTTGTTATACTGGCAACAGTGAAGAGGATGTCTACTGTTATGGTAAGAATTTACACAATTGTACTTTCTTTTTCAATATAGTCTAGTTTGATTTAAGTATCTGAATTTTATTGGATGTTACTAGGAGAATTTATCATTCCCGTTGTGGAGCCAAACTACTCTGCAGAGGATTTTATAAATATATCTATAATCTGTTGAGTCTGGTCTGAGAATACATTTTAGAATGTTGTTGTTTTGTCTTTTCGGCTTTTCCCGGTTAGGGGTCGCCACAGTGGAACTCCGGTCCGCTAATGATTGGCATTCGATTTTTATGGTGCCGAGTTGCCAGACCGACGCCCAACCTTCAGCAAAGGCACGCCCATTCACGCATGTCTTTCAGAGGCCATCCGACCGCGGGGAGGACATGCAGACTCCACACAGAAGGCACTCCAGCCGAGAATCAAACAGGAGAACCTCTTGCTGTGAGGCAACAATGCTACCGCTGTACCACTGCGGCTTCTAGAATACATTTTAGAATGTAAACACAGTTTATCAGTCTGTAAGTCCTACCACATCTTATGTATCAATAAAATGGTTTCCTATTATGCTGACCCAGGGACTCCCCAGACTCTGGAACAGATTGCCCATACATGTCAAGCAGAGTGCCTCTCTGGCCCTCTTCAAAAGGAACCTTGATGATTGGATGAGAGAGAGGAAATTCATCCCGGGGATCATGTCAGTTGCCCTGCTAGACAGGGGTCCAGGGAAGTAAATAGTGTGGGAAGAAATAGCCAGGGAATTGTTATGGCTAGGCTTGTATAGGCCCTAGGGCTGATGGCCTAGTACCAGCCTATTAACCTATGAATATCTTTATATAAATTTACATCACTTTTTTTTTTTTACCTTGTCTCATACTGTCTGTCCAGCTTTTCAGTTTTCAAAGTTGTAGTTCAGCCTGTTTTCCATTTCTTGTATTTCTTGTCTCACACCTTAATCAAGCACCTTTTTCTTAAAGAAAAATATCTTTCTGATGTGTGCTTAGATCCTGATGTTAAACTTTTATTTATTTTTTGCATTCAAAAAAATTCTCTCTTCAAAACTTGCCACATTCCTTCTGCAGTTTTTCCACTGGAGTATCACTTCAATTAGTTTTACATGATGACTGTTTTACTTCCATATAATTTTACTCTTTGGTGCGTTGGTATATATTTCAGTTTGGCAGAATTATTTAGCAACAATTATTCCTTTATAATCCCATGATCACTGCACATCAGTGGTAGTAAAACTTGACATGAAGTTACAATCATTTCTCTAGGAGCACAAATAGTGTCCTGTATGCTCTGTTCCCTGGTAGGCTTTTTCTACAGTCTGAGGCAGTTGTTCCTATATATATGTTGTAAATAATTTCCTTACTGATGTTATTGAATCAGTATTATTCCAATCTGTTTCTGTTAAATTTAAGTCCTCAGCCACTATTATTCTTCCCCCCTGTTTCATGCAATAAATGTATGAATTCCTCTAGGTCATCAGCACTTGACTCTGGTAGTCTGTATATTCCCACAATTGTTATATGTTCCAGGGTTGTCTTTGTCACAGTTACACAATCTACAGTATTAATGTTATTGAACATACGATAATCACGGGTCTCATAGTAATCTTTAATCCTTGTCATATCACCTCCACCAGATTTTTGTTAGAATGTCTGTTACAGTAAAAACATTTATATCCTGGCAGAACCTAGTTTTCACTCATTGTTTAACCATGTTTCACAAACAATAACATCATCAGTCTTGTGGGAATATAGCAAATTCTCCAATAAAAAAAAGAAATGCATCAAATGTTGCTATCTGTGAACTGTTAAATGTTTGACCTGACAAAAATCTTGTCTAGTGTTTGTCAAACATTTGAGGCAAAAAAATATTTTTCCTGATTTTGACAAGTTCGCACCATCCTGTCTAAACACATGTATGCCCAAAATTAGGCTTGGGTGCTCTACACATTTCCATTTTTTTAAAACGGGACATAATTTTCATGTAGGAATTTAACCAAAATATTTTCTTTCACAGTAGCCTGACTGTCCTTTTCTATATGTGATTTATGAAAAATATGTCCTAACATTTGTACAAGCTATGCTGTCTAAGAAGGGCTGTAAGTCCCCAACTAACAGTCGAGTTCTTGTGGATGAGATCATTTGTACCAACATAAATAAAAATGGTTTACCTTTATATGTGCATAATGCACATATTTGAAAGTGGATTGTGCGAAAGGACGTTTTCCAGTTTTCGGATAGCCGAAAAAATGCATCGAATGTGCAGTGAGCGAATGCACAGTGACATTCGCTTGTTGCAGATTTGGCATTTTGGGTACGGATTGCACTATAGTAGGGATCGAGAAATAGACCCTTTCCCCACCGTAGTGCGATCTCGGAGTTAGAATATTAAAGTAGGGGGGGGGTGTGGGGTGGATTTTAGAGTTGGAGTAAATGGCAATAGTTTGTATTTTTTGGCATTTAGGAAGAGGCATCGTTGTTGGAACCAGCTTGCCCCCTGCATTACATTGTGTGTTCGACATCAGAGTTCGAAACTCAGCAAATCTGCTGTTCGATTTGCTGAGTTTTGAACTTCTGTGTTCGACATCCAGAATTCGGCATTTTGGTTCGCCCAACCGGCCGATTGACAACATGATTTTCAACGTTTCAAAGGTAAACCATAAAAACAGATCTGTACTTCTTACATTAAGGCATCTGAAGGCCTTTTTCACATCCTCTATATTTGCTCCTAGTGAGCATAACACTGTTTGATGTTCATGATCTTCCCTGCAAATGTAAGTATCATTTTCTCTAATAATTGAATCTCCAGTTTCAAGAATATAATTTCTGATCAGATCTGAAGAATCTTCAACTTGCAATTTAGCAATATCTGCTCTCAATTGTTAAAAAGGAGTGATCTTCATCACCATTATTCTTATTTATCCCGCTGTTTTTATTGCTTATTACATTTGCAAGCATACAGTTCTCATCCATGGCTGTGTATATCCACAGCTTCAGCCATGTTGTCAACTTCAGTCTGTATCCTCTTTTTTTCTTATAGTAATGTTCTTCAGTTCTTCCAAGTTCAGTTTTGATTTCTTCCTTTCACCTGTCCTTCACCTCTTTTTTTCTACCTTCTTTTTCAAAAAATGCCTTTTTCTATAGACTGAAGCTTTTCTGATAGAATAATGTTATTCCCCGTAATGTGTTTGTTATGTAACAAAACAGTGTCCGTTTTAGTATGTAATTGCTTTCATTTTTAGACAATCATTTTTTTCTTCCTTGTTGTTTATTATGAACTGCTTCCTTTTTTTTGGTGTAATGGTTAAGGTGCTTACCTTAGAAACACAAGGTGCAGGGTTTGATTCTGACGTGGGGTAATTGGCTAGGCTTAAAATGGTCCATAAGGGCAGTTAGCCTAGTACTAACCTATGAACCATAATCTGAATCCTCAGAATGCTGAGTAATTGTGTCCTAAATTCCAAAGTTGACATTGGTGGTATCTTATCTAATAGGAATTGAATGATCTTTACTGACAGTAGATATTTCCTTTCCTAAGTGTATTCTCTTTTCACTTTGCCTAATATTATCTCATCAGCTCAGGCATTAATATATTGTAGCAGTTGTCCAAGCTTTGACAATTGCACAAGTGCAATAATCATCAGTAAGTGTAGATTTACTACTAACAGTGGTAGGCAATCTATGTCATTTTTGACACAAACCATACATATTACCAGTGTTGCCAGGTGATACCTTTAAGTTTGCATAGTATTTGAAACTGTATTAAGTTACTTATGTTTTAGCACATCATTAATGCCCTACTCATTTTTGTTTCAGCTTCTGGAAGTAGTACAGAGTGTACTTCTTTGTACTTGGATTATATTTTAATCCCTTGGTACAAAAACTGCCTATGTATATATCAGAATCCTGGGACTTTTTGAACGGAATTAGGTTATCGTCTTTGGATTTTAGTTTTAGCAAAGAAAGTTTTACGTTTACAGTTGATGTTTCATTATTCACATGCATTCCACAAGATGAAGGTGTTGAATTTGTAAGATTTTACTTAGGAAAGTATACTAAATTTAAAGTTGATAACATCATAACTCTCATGTCACTTTTAGAACTGCTATTAGAAAATAGTTATTTTATGTTTAATAATCATTTCTACAAAATATTAAAAGGGGTAGCAATGGGGGCAACAGTAAGACCAACCTATACTAATTTAGTTTTGGGTTGGTGGAATAAGGAGATTTTACCCAAGGTACCCCTATTTAATAAAATAATTTTTTTATCGAAGGTTTGTAGACTATTTTTTTATAGTGGAAAAAGAGGGTTTTGACATCTACAACTTTATGGAAACCTTAAATCAAAGTACTGATTTTTTTTTTAAAAATTACAGTAGGAGAGCATGATTTACAGGTTTGTTTTTTGGACGTAGATTTAAGATGAGATAACTAAGGATAGATTTATTAGTCGTGTTCATAGAAAAAGCACTTTTTTCAATAGTTTTGTACTATTTAAAAGTAATCATCCTACTTTTATTAAACGGAACATTCCACGTGGACAGTTTATAAGAGCTTCTCATATGACAGTTGTTGATAGTAATTTTAGAGCTGAAATGAAATTTATTTATGAGTTGTTTTTGGAAAGGGGCTATCCCACTGAATTTTTGGATAGGTCAACGCAGGATATTATTTCCAAACGAGACACAGAATTTCCCCCTATTTTAGTAAAGGGGTTTGTTAAAAGGGAAAATAAAGATAGTAACAGAGTTTCAATGTTGGGGTATCAGGACACCCCTAGATTTTGTCTGGACATGAGTTTAGACAATCATGTTATATGTAATGTCATTATTAACAATTGGAAAGTTATTTCAGGAAATGGGGATGTAGCAATATTGTTGAGTTCTGGTCCTAATTTTGTGTACAAAAAGAACTGTATTAAACAACTGTTAGCAAAAAGGAATAGGGAGTTGAATTTTAATACTACACAAAAATGGCAGGTATAGGTTCATAGGTAGGTACCAGGCTATCTGCCCGAAGGCATTTATAAGCCTAGCCAAAATGAATGTTTGGGGTGTAAGGCTTGTAGAGTCGTACATGAGGGTCCTAACATTTTGCTAACACATTTAGACTATACCATTACAGTCCCAGGTAGGTTACATTATGGGACTACTGGGTTAGTGTACATGGCATTGTGTTCAGCATGCCATGCATTTTATGTGGGGATGACGAGAAGTCTTAGGAAGAGAGTAAGTGAACAGTACACTATAAAATGTAAAAATGTCAATAATGCATTGTACAAACATTCAGTTATTTGTGTCAGTTGGAAAAAGTTTACTTTTTCCATTATAGCGGTAGTAAGTCAGGATCCTCTGGGTGGGAATCATAAGAATTTTATAGAAAAAAGAGAAGCAAAATGGCAACTGCGTCTGTCCTCATATATTTTACCAGGTTTGAATAACACTGTTAACATTAAGTGTTTTTAAAAGATAGAATAGTGACTATAACAAGTTAAAATGTTTAAAGTTTTTTTAAAGGAATTGTATATGTCTGAGGTTAATAATTGGGAATTATTATTGTAAAGTGCTGATTGGTTTGGAGTTAATTGGATTGGGTATTTAAATGTTCATGTTTTTAACTGCAGTGTTTCTGAAGAAGTCTTTGTTCTGAATAGCGACTGTTAAGTATAACTACACTAAAAACTTGATACCTGGACTTTCCTCTGTGTATTGTGGTGTTTTTCAGTTTTTTTTGGTTTGAGGTTACACTGAGCCTGGAAATTGCTGTTTTTTGGTAGAATGTTTCAGATAAGCTCAGTATTATGTGTATTCTACAAATCTTGCCATAAGAAAGCAGCCAAGATCTATATTAGTAAAGATGCAATCATACCAGCAGAAAGAGTTGGTCTTGACAAAATTGTGGTAGAAGGAAAAGTATTAAAAATTGAGGACAGCAGAGTATTTTTTTTCAAACACCTTTATTAAATTATCACGTGACATACACAAATTTACATTCATATAAAAGTAATCAAACTGTATTAATGTAACAAACATTATACTTCACAAATATTGCTGTATGTCATATGACTTGAGCAATATTACATACATTTTTCAATTCCTGCCTTTTTAAACAAGAAACATCTTTATTAAACCATCACTTGCAACACAGGCAATCGTACATTTATATAAATGAAAACAAACCACACTGACACAATCCTAACTGCAAGCATTTTACATCACAAACCATACTGACACACTCCCATTGGTAAACATTATACATCACTTATAATCTACCCAATTTTTCTCACTCAGACATTACATAGCTCATTTAAGTCCTGCCACCTTTTAAACCTCATTCCTCCATTGTGTGTATTGTTCCCACAATTGCCATTGTAGTTTGCTCCTACCTCTCTCTAAAGATCTCAGTTCCAGTTTTCTCTCTTTTACTTGTTATATAAAAAATGCACTTTCTTAATCTGCTTTTACTGTATTTGTGTTTCTTCCTACTTTATTGCATTTATTCTGCTGCATTTATTACTGCTTGCTAGTAACCTGATTAAATTGCAACTGTTATTTTAAGCCTTTGGTTGAAGCACTTGGGCTTCAGACCAGTTATTTTACATTAAGAAGGTTTGTGGTCTGCACTGTTGTGGCAGGACAGGTAGCTTACTTCCTTCTAAGTTAGGAGTTGCTGATTTGAAGGCTTAGTGTCTGTTATTCTAACAGTGTATTAGTTCTGGTTTAAGCACTTGGGCTTCGGGACAGTTATTTTACATTAAGAAGATATGGTCTGCACTCTTGTGGGAGGAGAGGGTAGATTCTACCCTTCTGAGCTGGGAGTTTCTGGTTAAAGGCTTTTTGTGCCTGCTTATTTGAACTGTTTCTTTATGAAATTGGTACGCCTTGTTTGCTGTAGCATAGACTAAATTCAGACCTGCTGAATCTAGCTATGTTTGTATAACTTGGGCAGTAATCCAAACCATCTTTTTTTTGGCGAAGGTTCCCCTGCACCCTAGTGGCAGGAGTGTGCAGTTAGAACTTGTCTGAGCGAAGACTGCTGGAACGGGGCTCAGTTTTTAGCTTTTTATTGGTTAATTTCTTTAAATCAGTTTCCTCATTTGCTACTGTTATATTAAAAAAATAACACTTTATGCATCAGTGCTTAGCTATGGTTAAACTATTCCTGACACCATAAAGTCTGCTCTTCAAATTTTCCCTTATAACTACCCAATTTTTTAGTTTTAGCACTCAAATCTGTTTGTTTGAGCTCAGCACTTGTTCAGAACTCATAAGCACTAAATAAGCTACAAATTACTACAGCACCCAACTTTCCTCACTTGTCTAGAGGAAAACAGTTTTTAGTACTTAGTAAATAAGCACCTATCCAGGCATGTGTAAGGGTCAACTCCCGGTATTTTCTCCTGTCTACTTGATGAATCTGGGCATCTTGGGGCAATCCAGCAATTGCCACGTATACACAGACAACCCTGTCCTCCTACCACCCAACACTACAACCTATGAGAGATGCACTTGTATAGCCAAACTGGAAGCAAAGCTCTCGTCACCCAAGACTGGACTAGACAGTCAAGAGAAGGTAAACACTTGCACCACACCACACTAATCACATAGTCCCTCAAAACCTACACCACCAAAACACACACATAGCAATACAAAACACACGCCTACACTTGCGGAGGCTCTCAAAAATCTGCTCAAGCAGCAGAGAACTCCAAAGCAGAAATGCATGCAACCTTCACCCTCCAACACAACCCAAATGACACATAGCCCACAAACTCAGTGTGCCACTCAACCACAACCCATAAGTCATAACAACGTACCCAACACTCTAGTCATAGGTAACTCTATAGTCATGCACATTGATGTTCCACTCACCAGGCTAAACAAGGAGAAAGTTACTGTCAGCTGCCTGTCTGATGCCAGGATCCGCCACATAATGCATGCACTCAGGTCACGCCACAACAAGTACAAATATGACTGTCAGTGTCCATGTTGGTGTGAATGACCTGAGATGCACCTCCCTGGACTACATGAAAAGAGACGTGGAGGAGCTCTCCGATCTTGTAGCCCAAACAGGTATGACCCTAGCTTTGAGTGTAGCATCCTGCCATCACCCAGAATGATACCACAGGACAAGGACAAAATGGTTGACTTCAACAATTGGCTAAGCTTCTGGTGTCATTCTAAGGGGATCCAGTATCTGTCTACCTGGGATGACGTGATCGACAGACCACAATGCTTTGCCAGAGATGGCCTGCACCTGTCGCCCTTGGGATTCTGGATACTGGCTAAGGTTCTTGCCATCCCTGTAGTGCCTTTTTTAGGCAAGGTTCAAATGACAAATTCACCACCGTAACAGGTACAAGCAAGCAAAATCTGAGGGTAATGCTACTCGGTGCTAGAAGTCTAAACCTCAAAATGCATTCACTCGAGGCACTCCTTAAAATGGAGAACATCGACATCTGTGCAGTGACAGAGACCTGGTTCAAGGCTCGAGAGATCATCCCTGCATTACCAGGCTATAATTCATACCACAACTTTCAGCCACCTAACCTGGACCGAAACACTAAAAATGGAGGTGTGTCCATATTTATTAAGGATATCCACACCTCCAGGATAGCTGCTCAGCATAATGCATCCGAGATTATCCAAGTGCAACTAACTCTGGGCAAGACCGCAGTCCAAATTGTAACTTGCTACAGATCCCCCACCATGCCCCAGGATTCCCACTCCTCATTTCTTTATACACTGGAAAATGTTAGGGTACAACCCAACACCCTAATAATGGGCAATTTCAACTACCCCACCATTAACTGGGAAAACTACTTATGTACCAACTCTTTTGCTCAACGTGTTCTGGAATTCGTACATTCCAATGCCTTGGATCAACTTATCCACACCCCTACCAGGGGCAGCAATATCCTAGACCTGGTCATTGCCAACATGGGTGAACAGTGTTCCACACCAGAGGTCAATTCCTCATTGGTCAGATCCGACCACAAGCTAATCAGCCTAGACATCCACATCCCACCCCCCACCCCTATTAGGGAAACAACCATAAAAAATTTCTCCAAAGCCAACTTCACGCTTCTTAAGACAGAAGTGGCAAACTTCACAACACCCATGCAGACGGACAGTAGCGGTACGACGACTGAATCCTACACAAATGCACTTTATAAGCATTTACATGAGTGCATGGATCATGCTATCCCTAACAGGACCAAGATGCTATCCTCCAAAAAAAGGAAGCCAATCTGATGGTCCCCTGCCATAAGCAAACTCTACAAGAGAAGAAAGAAACTGTTGCAAAAAAAAAAAGAGTAGAATCCCATGACTGGAAGAACTTCTCTAGTCAGCCTAAGTAAGAAGCTGAGATCCCTCATAAAATCCTCCAAAGCTAGTTATGAAAACAAAATCACTACTGATTCTAAAGACAACCACAAAGCATTCTATAGCTATGTCAAGAATCTTAATGGCAACACTCAGATCTGCTCTAAGTTCCAGCACAATGGCACTAAATATACAGAACCAACTGATATTGCCAACATCCTGGCAAGTTCAGTGCTAACTTTACCGGCCCTTCACCCCCTAATGGGCCCATCTCTATACCAGAAGAATGCAAAGTTTCTGTAATCACAGCTGCACAGGTAAAAGCCACACTCTCCAAAGCCAAGAACACAGCATCCATGGAATCTGACAACATCCCAGGATGCGTTCTACATGAACTACAGAATGAACTGGCACCCCACCCTAAGCCATGTTTCGTCATAGCCTCACCTCAGCTTTGTGCCCACTGAATGGAGCACAGCGACTGTTATCCCACTTCACAAAGGGGGGAGCCACCATGGACCCCGGGAACTACCACCCCATTAGCCTAACGAGCCTGGTCTGCAATGCCATGGAACATATCATCATGGAACTTATAAACAAAGACATTGGTAATCTCCAATCTCTGGACCCCACCCAGTTCAGGTTTGTAAAAGGTAGATCATGTCTCCTAAACCTGACTGACTTCTTTAAAGCAGTCACCAAAGCCGTAGACGAGGGTAAGGTGGGTTCACACAGCCTATCTAGATCTCGCCAAGGCTTTTGACACCATCCCCCACTCTGGAATTATAGATAAACTCACTAAACAAGGTATAAATCCCTATGCCACAAGATGGGTTGCCAACTTGGTTCACTGACAGAACCCACACTGTGAAAGTAGCAGATTCCAAATACGACTTCAGACCAGTGACAAATGGAATACCACAGGGTTCAGTCCTGGGTCCTCTCCTGTTTGGTATCTACTTTTCTGAAGTACAGACGAACACAGAAGGTTTTTGGCTAATGAAGTTCGCAGATGACTGCAAACTAGGAGCCATAATTGAAACTCCTAATGATGTGAGCATCCTACAAAAGGGCCTCACTGAGACAGATGCCTGGTGTCAAAGCCATGGCCTCAAGCTCAGTGTCAAGAAGTGCATTGTCATCCCCTTTGGTAAAAACTCTGTACCCATGAGCTTACCCCATAGGTGGTAGTCTACTCAACACCGAAAGTGTGATGAGACCTTGGGACAATGTGGACAGTAGTCTCTTCTTTGATAATCACATCGCCACAGTGGTCAGGAAATCCTTCTACGTGGCACACCATCACAAAAGGTTTCTCATCCAGGAAAAAAAGAGGTCATTTTTCCCCTCTACTCATCACTCATTAGACCCATTATAGAGTACAACACCCTTTTTGGTATGTACCTCACAAGACATCTACAACAACTGGAAAGGCCACAGAAATACCTCACAAAGAGAATTACTGGACTCAAACAGATGCCGTACACAGACCATCTCAAATAACTCCAGCTTTACTCCGTTGCATATTGCCTACTCGGAGGCGATCTCTGCCTAACATACAAAGCTATGTCAAACCCAGAACTGTTGGACATGCTACACTTAAAGAAATCCCAATCCCTCCAAGCTACACACTCTAGGGACCTAAACCTTGCTACCACAATAAACAGAACATGCTGGAGGGATAGATTCCTGTCCCAGAGACTTCCCATACTTTGGAACAAACTACCTATCTGTATCAAACAAAGCTCCTCATTAGCACTCCAAGAAAAATCTTGATTGGATGGAAAATAAGAAATTCACCCCAGGGATCACCTCTGTGGCTCTGCTCGACAGGGGCACAGGAAAATAATTTTCTTGGGTGGCAAAAGCCAGGATACCTTTTTTGGCTAGGCTTGTATAGGCCCTAGGGTGGATAGCCGAGTACCTACCTATGAACCTACTATATTCCCTTCTTCCAGTATACTTGGTTTAGATTTTGATTTCTATTTTCTAATAATTGCTTTTTTAGCAGCTGCCATTATTAGACACAGCAAGACCTTACCATGTCTAGACAAGTCCGATTCTGTAATCATAACTCAGTAAAATCATCTCCCTCTACAGACCAATATGACCCACCCAGCTTCTCTGACAGTGCATCGCGCAGGGAATCCTTAAAATCTGCCAACTCACTGCAGTCCCAGAAAATATGTTCCCAGTTACCTCTTTCTTCCCCTTCACATCGCCAACATTTGCTGTTTGCCTGAAGAAAAAATCTCTGGAGTGTACTTGGGGTATAACAATATCTAAACATTTCCAGGCAAAAATCCTAAATCTTCTAGATTTTATTGCATATTTGGGAAACTTACATATATCCTCCCATTGTTTATCCAGTCTCTCTTCTCAATCCTTTCTAACCTTCTCTGATTAATTCTTATAGTTATTGTGTAATATTTTTTATGTTCTACTAATTATTCCTTTTTAGTAGCAACCTTTGTTTTAGATTCTGTTAAAAACTCTACCAGTGCTGGTCTTTCATTTAAAACCCCCCCCCCTATTTCTTTCTCTTTGTCTATACTCTGATATCAGTCCCTGAAAGGGAAGGCAATCTCTAACTTGCAGTCAAGATAAATTCATGGTGCCTTCCCATTCTATCATCTTTCCCTCTCTAGTTATTTGCTCCCAGTACCCTGGTTCCTTTGCCATTTTTTTGCAATAAATTCCAGCCCCCTCTTGTCTGTTGTCTGTATCTCTAATTGCAGTCATCCCTATTGGCAGAATCTCCTTTTTCCATTCACATGTTGGTTTAGTACTTAGAATACTTTCTGCTGCTTTATGGATGTAATATTCTGTATAATTGTTATTCTCATTAAAGACCTGATCAAAAATCGCAGTCTCTCCTTGCTTCTTGAGCTTCCCCCCTGTTTCATCATCATCCCTTTCCACTTTGAATTATGGTTTTCTGCTTGTACCATGTATAGGAGTCTTAACTGTGTAGCTCTGAAATACCTCTTTAAATTGAGTAATCCCAATCCCACCCTCTTCTACTGTAAGAATCAATTTGTCCCACTTGACTCTTGCTGTCTTCCTCTCCCAGGTAAAGTCCTTCAGCTCTTTATTAATTGTTACCCACAACTTCTCCTCTGGTTGCTAAAAATATGCCTGATCTGTGTATGACTAAAGGGACTAAAAACACTTTAACTGCTATATCAAAAAGCTTCCATTTTTCTCAGTTTTTGTATTATCTTTTGTTTAGTCTCTTCCCACATATCTTTAGCTTCCACACTAGAATCATTTTGGTACAGATAAGCCGAAAGACACAACAACAACTTGCAAATACTGCATTTTATCATGCCCCTTAAATATGGGTATTCCTGAACCAGTTAATGTGTGGTACATAATTTACCACTACTGCCTTTGTTTTAGCTTCATTAATTTTGTATCCTGAAAAGATATATAACCGTTTCAAAATGGTCCACAACACTGTAATGTCTTTTTCTGGTTTTGTCAGGTATAAAATAATATCTGCAAATAAAGCCAGCTTTTCTTAACTACCGTACCAATTTTATCCTTGAATTTCTGAGTCACTTATTTTCTTTGCCAGTGGTTCCAAGTATAATGCAAATAATAAAAGGGAAAGAGGACACCCCTGCCTGGTACCTCTTCTCAAGCAGAAATTATCAGAGAGATTTATAATCATGGTTTAGGATTGAAATGGGCCTGTATGAAGCTGGGTCTGCTAGATCTTTACCCTCTTTAGGTATTACAGCTACCACTGCTTTCTTCCAGGACAGTGCTACTTCTCCTCTCAAGATACTGTTAAAATACTGTTAAACAAAACCTTCCAGATCTTTATCAGTTTTTTCCTTCTACCTTCCAGACTTCCACAGGAATACCATCTATTCCTGGGGACTTTCCTGTAGATTGGTTATACATCACAATTTTTATCTCATCTCCTCATACCCTAACCGTTAGTAGTTGAGCCTCATCTACCTCTAACCTTGGCATATTTAATTATGTTATAAACATTTCCATTTGTATCTTTTTAGATTTTCATATTTCTGTGTTTTATAGAGACATAATACCTCTACAGGATCTCTTGTTACCTCCCTTGTTATAGGCTCCGTAAGTTTGGCAACAGCCCTTTCTACTTTCTGTTGCCTGAGTCGTGCTAAAAGTTTTTGTGCTTTAGTGTTATTATCAAAGAACAGTTGCTTAACAGCAATCTTTCTAAGCTCCTGCATATTATCAAAGTAATCCCTTATTTTCTGTCTAGCATTCTGCAGTTGATCATCTTGTTCTGTGAGATTCCCCCATTCTGCAATACTTTAACATTTGTCATTCCCTCTAAATAATTCTTATTTCTTAACCATAGCTACCTTCCTTTTATTTTTCACCCTATTTTTAAACTCCACCTTAATTTTTATCCCACCCCCTAGCTATATTTTTAGAAGAAACTTCTGTCCTCTCTAACAGCTCCTGAATAATCTCCACTACCCATTCCTTAAATTCCTCTCTTTTCAACAGATAGGTGGGAAAGAGCCAATGTCTCATTTTTATTTCATTACGCAGTGCTTTTATTTTAGTTATTATTGGCACATGATCTGAAATAGTTATTGGGTAAGTATCAAGACCTTCAATTAAATGGGGGTCTACTTTATGTGCTCAAAGTCTGAGAATATCGAATACGATATTCTCGACATGAGTATACCGAAAGCGTAAAACATTGGAAATGGAAATCTTTGTAAGTGGAGATTTCTGTTTATTTCAATGTAGTGCGATCTCATAGTTGGTATATTTAAGTAGCGGTGGATGTGGGGGTGCAGGGGGGCTTTTTGTGTGTTTTTTTTTTTTTGGACTTCGATTGTTTAATAGATCGATGCATTAGTTCGATCCATATGCATTCGAGCTATTAAACTTTCGAGGTCCTAAAGTAGACCCAATTAAATGCATATGTTCCTGTGAAATGTAAATTCTGTCTAGCCTACCCAGGTTTTATATCTTGGGGAATAATACGTAAATTCACCCCAAACTCCTGTTACTGAATTCACATCTTCCATGCCAAATATTTTCATAAATTTCTTCAAAAAATGACCCTCCTTTGTTATATTTTCCCTTCTAGTCCCCCCAGACACATCTTCACTGCTTCAAATCAAATTCCAATCCCCACCTATAAGTAATATTCCTTGTTGAAAACTGATTATTCCCCCAGAATTTTCTTAAGCTCCAATATAGCCATTTTAGGTAGAATGTAAATACATGCTAGTGTAATCCTCCTCCCTTGCCAGTAGCTGCTTAGCGCTACTACAAAGCTGCCATTATTATCTTCATCATCTTCTATCACTGTTGGAGCGCCTGTTGCAACTAACACAAGTATTCCTCTTTTTTTTGTCCCAGGTATTCTGCTGAATAACCTTCCTGTAAACCTTTCTTTATCAGATTCACATGTCCAGTTATTTCTAAGTGTGTGTCCTGTAATATAGCTATTTGCACTCTACATGTTTTAATGTGGTTCACTACTCTTTCTTGTTTATATTTATCTGTGAGGCTATTTACATTTAAAGACATTAATGAAAGTGTAATTGTATTAAAGTTATTATTTCCACCTTTTTGTATAACTGTTGTGTTAAATGTCTAGTTCCACCTTTTGTGTTACATACATACACTGGCAGGTTAAGCTTTTATACCATTGTTTCCTGTCATATCCATTTGAGCCTATGTCACATCTTATAAAACTTTTTGTTTTATTGAAATCCTTCAAACAAAAAAACAAACACACACAGTGCCCCCCTAAAACCTATTAAATTAATACGAACACACAAAACTATGTACACCTTCAAATATTGAAGTTTTACCCGTCCAAATAGAACAAAAAGTCCCACACTGACAGCCACACTCTGACTTAAGTTAACCTAAAAGAAAGGTTATCCATGCTATGACGCATGGTGCAACCTATGTGCCTTCTAAGTGCCGATTGGTTTTGTCTTATCTTTGTAGCTCTCCCAGCTGGGAAAACCCTTGAATGTTTTCAGAGAACATAAACTACCTTGGGAAAACCCCTGAATGCTTTCAGAAAACATCATCTCTTATCCAATTTCTCTCCACTTGTTTCCCCTAGCCAATTACTCTACACCAGATTGTAGCCAGATTCTCTTTATCAGATTGTCTCCATGGAGACATGAGAACCAGGCAGGCAATTTCTCTTTATCAGAGTGTTCCTATGGAAATGAAGACCAGCAGCAGAATTGTTACTGAGCATACATGTATTTGCTAGAAAAAAGCCTCATAATATTCAATATTCTTTTTCATTTACTGTCTCTCTTTTAAAACTTGTTACTGTCATTCCCCATGCAAGAATGAGAAAAAAACAAATTCATTTTTCTTTTGTCATGGTTTTTAGCCAGACTTTTTTCGTTTACATTACAGTGCCTACATAACATTTCTTAAAATTTAACAAGAAGAAAGGAGAAAAAGATAGGAAGAAATAGCAGCACCTGTTTACAATCCCCATTACACTTACATTACACTGACAACTAACTGAGAAAAACATTACTTTATAACATGTAAAGAAAACCTCATGCATAAAATTGGTACTATTTAAGAAAAAATCTTTACCTATATATGCTTTAGAGTCCCCCACAGGTCCAACAAATTCTGAAAAAGTCCAGTATTTCCAGACTTTCTTCTTCTGTCATATTTCACAAATATAATTATTGCATTGTAATCCCATATTGTTACTGGTTTTATTACTGTTCATCTCCAAAATCCTGTCTCTGCTTTATTTTCAACTTACTCTCGATTCTTCTAGTCTACTCTTTTGCTCCCTCCCTTCTCTTCAACATTCTTTGTTGAAAATTTTGAAAAGGTTTCACAGGTATAGTCCCACTGTGGTCTTTATTACCAGAAGAACAAGAAGCAGAATCTCGTGTTTTTCTGCTCACTTTATGTTGGACAAACTTTTGTATTTCCTACTAGGCAAGTACTTCATCAAAAATGATTTTGTCCCTCCAGGGAAGAATACCTTGAAGACAGCTGGGTATAGCAGTTTGAATCATCTGTATTTCTTTATTCCTGGCATCCAGGCAATACACTTACTAGCCAGTTACTGAAATTTACCCATTAACACAAGTCTACTGGCCTTCTCTGCTGAGTTTCTGTTTTCACACCGGGAGAGCTAGAAATAACCCGTTACTCAATGTGCAGCCATTTTGGAAGTCCAAGGACAGCAGAGTATTTGTGGAAAATTATTCTCTGTACTTGTACACAAAGCTGATGAAAAGCAAGTTTATGCCAGGAGTCTGGGAATTTCAAGAAGCATGTCTGAGAATTCAGTCTGCTGTATCCAGTTGTCTTCAGAATATTTTCTCCTGGGGGATCAAAGGCATTTTCCAATGCAGAACTAATTGTGGGGGAAATTAACTAGACTTTAGCCAATAAGGAGTGTGCCAGCAAGCACAACTGGCTGCTGAGTCTCATTCATCTGACAATAGTTAAGCCCTTACAGAGACTTTGCCCATTGTTCCAAAGGAAAATTCTAGCGTGACAGAGAAGAGCACAGGAGCTGGCAAGATGAATCCAGGTGTACCTTGCACTTGAACCACAGACTGTTGTTGGAGGATGGAAAAGATCACAAAGGACAGCAACATTGTGAAATTAATGAATAAATGAGAGACTATAAAGCATCAAACCTTTCGAACTTAGGATTAGACGTGAAATGTGGCTTTGCAAGAAGTGGCTGAGAAGACTAGAATTTTGTTGACTGTAAACTGGTGGACGGAGTTTGTCATTAATGTTTAAAAGGACACTGAAGGGACTGAAAAAAGTAGCTGCAAGTAAAAACAGTTTTGTTAATATTTGTATAAAAAAATTCATGCTGTAAATTAGATGTTTATTTATTTATTTTATTTTATTTTACATTTGTTAACCGGGAAAAGTCCGCCTGGATATATATCCATTTACAGCGGAGGCCCAGGGAGAAAAGCTCCAAGTTATGAAAAATTTAGTGACAATAAAAATTTAGGTAATAGCATATCTGTTATATTGTAAAGCAGTCTTGTGCTGGTGTGCAGTCAGTGGTTATTTTAAATATGAAGTGACTGCTCTCTTATCAGTGACTGCCGTATTTGTCAAATGTATTAAAGTAAGAAAGTACATTTTGTTAGCTGTAAGGTATTCAGCCTTTATACTGTAACAAAGTAAAAAAGGTTAGCCAGAAGCAAGTTAAAATTAATATAATGTGATATGGGCTACTGATGTGGGGATGTTAGAAGTGCATTGTATGTAGTGCTAAGATAAGTTCCCCTGTTTGCATAGATGTAGGTATTTAGAATGTCCTTGTTGTAAGCTATAGACAATGTCTTTTTAAGCACACAGGCTTAAAAATGATAAAATGAGGACAAATATGGAAATTGCAGTTCTTTATTATACCTGCAAAGTCATCAGCAAAGGCTTTCTTTGAGAGATAAGTCTACAGGTACAAGCAATTAATCATGAGAGGTCCAAACACTATCTGAATTAAATGTATAAGGTTCAGTGTAGTTAACATTTAAACGTATATTGACAAGTATGTCAGTGGGGGAAACGCTTTAAGCTATGGGACTCTAATATCTTTACAAGTAGTTGCCTCCTCACCAGCCTTACTACTGTAATGCATTTAATAACAATACATAATTTAGTTTATTTATTTAAAGGTATCCAGTAATTTTTTTTTTCTTACTGAAAATATGCAAGCTGTTTTTTTCGTATCTGGAAGAGGAGTAGAGATAAAAGAATAGATAGTAATTATGATAAGTGGAAATACATGGTGTAACATGCACTTTAGCATGGGTAACCTTACTTGTGGGTGCATCCATCGATTTGGGCAACTGCTCCATTGCGGAGGGGTAAACATTTTTTTTTTGAAAATCTGCATAGTTTGTGTGCTTGTTCTAGGTTAGAAGAGGATGTGTTATGAAAATCTGTTAAACATTGAGAGTTTTCAGTAAAGCAGTGTGACAAAGATTCAGACGACGATGGGAAGAAGCAACTACAGTAGATAACCCGGCAGACATTGAAATTAATGGAATTTGTGGAAGTACAACATACCAAATAACATTCAGTAGGAAAAATAGGAGTGAAATTTAAGGGAAGGCAGGAATTGAGCAAAATATGTAATACTGGATTGACTAAAAATTGTTAAAACAAGAAACATGTATATTGTATGAAAATAGCAAAGGAAATGCAATTATTGTTTCTTTTCTTCTTATTCTGTATGCACCTGTGTAACTTTTTAAAAGTATCATGTTAAAAAATTATGTTGGCCCACTCATGCTCTCGCTTAATTACCAATAAAACCTTCCTGCATCTAGGGAATCAGCTCTGGCCCTCCACAAAGGCATGCTGCTGCTTTAGGCAGAACCCCAGTTTTTTTGGTGTGGTTGAGCTGACCTAAGCCACTCAGTTCCCACCTTGGCTCCTCCTGTATCTGAGCAGTTAATTGAACATGAGCTGTCTGCGTTACTGTCAAGACTCCCAACATTCAGTACCTCTGAGCAGCTCTTAGAACAGTTAAGCTTCTAGAAGGCTAGTAAGAGTGATGCTAAGTTTGGCTGCCAGCTGAACCTGAACTATATGATTATGTAACCAAGATTTGTAATAATTTTAAAATATGAAGTGCGTTAGAGGTGCTCATACTTGCAGCTGTTGGTTTACTTAGATTTAAGATGAAATACCTTTTCTTTGAACATGCTGATCATCTTGGAAAGCACTGAAAAGGAAAATTCTGAGTGGGGCCACAATGAATAGTTTCTCATCATAACTGTAATACATTGTAAAGCCTGTAGCATTGTATTTTGTTTTTGCATAAACAAGTGAGGCACGAGTTTCTTAATATTTTTTTCTGCTAGATTTGCAGAGTTTAGGGCCCATATGTCTTAAGACAATGGAATTTCCTTTGTACTGACTGCCAGGTTACCAGTTTTTCTGATATGGAAGACATAATGGGTGTAGTTTTGTAGTCCAATTTACTGAAGGTCTTCCAGTTTAGTTATCCCAGGAGATGTCTTTGGTTGGAGAGGTTTCTGTCTGCCAGAGCAGTTTTTCTACTTGGACGACTATAGGTCTTAGTGAGGCTTGAAGAGCACATGGATGTGATGAATATTACTGGTGTTGGGATTGTCCGTTCATCACATATCCAAATCATTCATTCAACATATCATGAATATCATACACAGCTGAGGAAATGAAGAGAGTCCTAAAATTTAACACTGTAGCCAGGTCCTGAAGTTTTGTTTAGTTGTGTTGCCTCACTACCAAAACCTTACTTGTTAGTGTGATAGCCTTGGAGCTCTGCAGTTGATAAATGTTGAAATTTAGTAAGTAGATATGAGAATTCACCTTATATGAATTATATAACCTTCCGTACAGCATTAATGTGTATTCCTGCCTCTACAGGGTCAAAGGTTGGTTTTCTGTACTAGTGAACTACTTTCCAAGCATCTTATTGAAGGGAAAATTATTGTGTGGCCAGACACATCTCCTCCGCAGTATCACGACTGGGTTACAGGCAAGGATCTGTCCTTCACAGATATGTTGATTGAGGTGTGGAAGATGGAATTTAAACTGGATTCTGAGAATGCAAGGACTGCTTTGCAACAACTGAACACTGTTGATTACCCCCCTGTGACAGCCAGCACGTCATCTAAACAGGTATGTTTTTTTGTTTGTTTGTTTTTTTTTTTTTTATCTGTTTTCCTCGGGCAGTTTAAACACTGCTGTATAACTTCATGGTAATTCTTTTTGAGTGGCATGTAGTAAAGTCTCAATGAATCCTAAAATAAATTAAATATTCTGTAATTGTCGTTGTACAGTGAAAGGTCTATTAAACAAAATGTCACATTTTTGTGACTTGTGAACATATTGTACGAATGGCCTTCTGCAGTGGTTGAAATACTTAAGACACTTCAAGCTAAGATACATGCATGGATGTTTTTTCTAAAAATCTGCAGATCTCATGCTTATGTGAGTATGTCATTTTTTGATTCACACGTGGCATTTCTGCACTGGAGTTAAGTGGACATGCACACCCATCGTCATATTCTGTTAATTGTTGCTGCTGTCTTAGTTTGGATCTTATAGTGTGTATCATTTGGAAAGCTCTGACATCAGGGGCCTTCTATGGTGGTTTCTTTGATTTGGGATTTTCTTCTTCATGGGTCAGAATCTTTTCCTGAAGGTCCAGCGTTTAGGAATGGATGCACTCATGAAAATCCACATTGTGATGTCATACACTGACTACTTAAGCACACTTAGTTCCCATACTTGCCAGTTCTTTTTTGCCACTCATGTAGTTCAGATCTTTGCTGTCCCTAGTTAAATGTCATATGTTCCTAGATCTTTGTGCGTTTCTAAGCCTGAGGGGACTGTGATAAAAGGTTTCTTAGTGGAATGGTCCTCCTAGATGTTCAACAGTCGAGTTATACTTTCACTTGACATTCTTCTTGGAGGATTGGCTGGGGATATTGACTCTAAGCAATGATGTGCAGCCTTTTAGTCTTCACAGGAGGCTGATATCATCCCTAATGAGTTTAATTCATGTCCTCCTCTCTTTCTGTATAAGGGTATTTGAGGGTTGGGATTAGAGAAGCACCTAGCTCTGTCACCCTTGACGGTTGCACTTCAGGGATATTTATGTAATTTGTCCACTGATTTATTGGCTTATTTCCTTGTCTGCCTATCAAATCAGTTGGAGCATTCCATTTGAGTTATCCAGTTATGGATCAGGAGTACCTGGAGCTGAAGCTTTCTCCTGTGGCCTTTTCCTCAGTTAACCTGGAGTAATTGGTTGATGTCAAGGAACAGTCACTGGATGACCCCCCCCCCCCCAAATTCACAGTTCATGTGGGAGAGAGAACTCGGGCATTTGTTTTAATCTTGTTTGAACCTGAGTTCAAGGATTTCAGCTGTTGAGGTTTCAGTTAGGTGCTGATATGTCATGTGGGGTAGGTCTCACTTATTCATGTATTACCACTTTCATACACATGACCACAAGCAAGTCTTGTCCAGCCCAATTCTCCTTGTATGCTGTTGCTTCCATGTCGTGGCACAATCTGGACCCTAGTGTTAGTGGGACAATTTTATTTATTTTATTTATTTATTTTACATTTGTTAACCGGGAGAGTCCAACTGGATACATGTCCATTTTCAGTGGAGGCCCGGGGAGAAAAGCTCCACATGTGCAAAAAGTGACAATATTCATGGTTACATTGAAAATTAAAAATTTAAAAATTAAGTGATTATATGCATAGATGTTTACAGTGAAATGTAGCATCTTTGTAGGATTATAATATGAAATATGTACAGAAATCATTACACAGCATTGGAGTGTATAGAAAGACATGTTACTCAGATTTATGTCATGGATGACATTCAGGAGAAAAAAGGTGGTTAGTTAAGAAGGGAAGTTGTTAGAAATTAGATGTAGAAGAGTTAAAAACATAGCCTTAGAATGGCTAGGATAGCAAGTGATCATCCTTATAATATTGTTCTAAAGGTTGTTGAGAAGTGTATATAGCGTGGGTAGGTAAGGTTTAGAAAGTTTATACATATAGGTTAAGGAAGTTATTATTATTGGGTATTTCACCTGTTTGAGTTGTGTTTTTATTGGGTTAGTCTGGGTTTTGACATGGATGTAGCCAATGCCTGTTTAGGTGTTTCTTTAGGGATATTTTGAATTGAGGTAAGGCAGATGTAGTGGTAAGATCTAGGGAGAGCGAGTTCCATTTTTTTCCAGCAGAGTTGGAGAGTAATGATTCTCTGGCTGAGTTGTTGGCTTTGGCGGATTGCACTTGAATTTTGTTGGATGAGCGGAGGGGTGCTAGGTTGCTATAGGGGGTGATGATAATTGTCAGAATGGGTGTATTGTTAGGTTGGTAGAGGATTTTATGAATAACTATTGAGTTGATTATACTGGAGTTGATTGGGTAGTTCTAGCCAGTCTAATGTTTGAAGATTTTGACAGTAATGGGTTCTGTAGGCTGTGCCTGTGGTGAATCTAGCATAGCAACTAGTAATTTTGTTAGTTTGCTTTGCTGAGGTTTACGAGGATGGGTGAGGCGTAGAGAAGGGTCGATAGGAGATGTGTTTGAGCTATGGCTGTTCTGGCTGGTGGGGTTAGGAATTGTTTAATCCTATACAAGGATCCTAGTTTTTTATTAACTGTTTTGATGGTTTTGTCTATATAAGCATCATACCTCAGATTATTATCAATTATTATACCAAGACGTTTTGTGCATGGTTCTGGAGAGATTATGGTGCCATTGTTAGATGAGATTGTAATATTTGGTGATGCAAATTTATGGGTAGGGGAGAAAAGTAGTAGTTTGGTTTTGTTTGGATTCAATAGGAGACAGCGACTATTGAGCCAGTCCTCTACTTTGTTGAAGGTGATTTGGGATAGGGATTGTAGTTTTGAGGGGGTGGTGGCAGAGCAGATAAGGGTAGAGTCATCTGCATACTGAATACCTGTTGCATCTGGGATAACTTTGGGTAGGTCATTGATGAATATGGAGAAAAGGAGGGGGCCTAATATAGATCCTTGGGGGGGGGGGGCACAAAGGGTGATCGGTAGAAGGGGGATAGATTGTCTTTCCATAATGCAGCTTGTTGTCTGCCATGCAGGTAAGAGTGGAACTAGTTGATTACTAAGTTGTTTAGGCCGAGTGATTTTAGCGTGTCTAGGAGTAAGAGGTGATCCACCATATCGAATGCTTTGGATAGGTCGAGAAAGAGGGCTGAGGAGAGCTGCTTGTGATTACAGTTTGATTTATTGTGTGAGAGAAGGAGAGAAGTGCTGTAGTGGTACTATGGGCAGGTCTAAATCCGTGCTGGGATGGGGCTAGTAGATTGCTCTGGATAAGGTGAGTTAGAATTTGCGTATGTATACATTTTTCCATTATCTTGGCTAAGGGAGATAGGATGGCTATAAGTCTATAGTTTGAGAGGTCAATGGAGTTGCCCCCTTTGTGAAGTGGAATAATGTGGGAGATTTCCCAGATGGAGGGGACAGAGGATTTGTGGATAGTACGATTGTTTAAGATGGAGACAGGGTATGCAATTTCATTAGCTGCCTTTTGTAGAAATTCTGCAGGAAGTAAGTCTGCTGCCGGGGTGGTGGGTTTCAGTTTCTTAAGTAGGGATTTAATATAGTCTGTGGGGATAAGATCAAATTTGAAGGGAAGTAAATTTTCCAGAGTGGGTGAGGTAGTGTTGGGGGTGTTATGAGCTAGATTATTAGCTAGGGACTGAACTGTTTTTGTAAAGTATTAAAGGCCTTTGCTACACTTTTAGGGGGGTAGATGTAAGGTAGTTGAGAGGTTGGGGGTTGAGGATTTACCTGGATGGAACAGCTTATTAAGGCCTGACCAGAATTTTTGTGGTTGATTTTGGTGCTTTTTCTGTAAATTGAAATAGTAGATTTGTTTGTCTAGTATAGTGGATTTTTTTGCCTCGTTTCTCAATTGTTTGTGTCTAATGTGGTCTTGTGAGGATTTGGTGGATCTCCAGGAGGTCCACGCTGTGTTTTTAGCAATAAGGTTTTGTCTAGTACCTTTGGTTAGCCATGGAGCTGTTTTGTTTTTGGGTTCTGATAGTTCCTTTGGGAAGCATGCCTGTCTAAAATGGCAAGGAATTTAGCATTGAAGTCTGACACTGCTTTGTCAAGGGGAAGTAGTTTCAGACTGGGCCATTTGCATGAGTAACCTGACTAATTTCAAGGCCTAACGTAAACGTTTTTTGTGTTTCTAATGGTTTTAAAGGTGGTTTGATGAGGCATGTCATTCCTTTTTCTGATTATATAGGTTAGGAAGTGGTCACTCATGTTCTCAGATAGGGTGCCTGATTTGTATAACTGGGGTTCGTTTATTAGTATCCAATCTAGGATGCTTTCCTTATTGTTGGGCTTATTGATTCTGGTAGGGGAAGTTATAATCTGGGAGAAGCCATGTAAGTTAATATGGGTGGTGGGGAAGTTTGATGAACAAGTTTTCCAGTCGATATTGAAGTCTCCAAGAATAATCGTTTCTTGGGGGTGGTTAGTGGATAACCATTGGAGGGTACTTTCTAAGGTGTCTATGTTGTCACCTGGGGGAATGTAGATACATGCCATGTTTATAGCTTTGTGTTTGTTTGTTTGTTGCAAAGGTTTCTTCTTGTTCTGGCATTTCTGTGGTGGATCTAGTCATGGTAGTCTTTATTTCCTGAAATGTGTGAAGCTCTAGACTTCTTGGTTCCTTTGGCTTTGTGTGAGACAAAGCCTTCTTTAGGGAGGTTATGTGGTACTTTTAACAGTTGCTCATACATAAGCCCAGAGGGACTAGGTAAGGCTGTTCTCTACAATCCCCCCTGCTCATCAATCCCCCCTGCTCATCCCTTCTGTGAAACCAACCTTTGTTGACAATGTCAAACAAGCCTGGAGGCACACGCACTCTGTTGCTTCTGCATGGGGGGATACTCTCTATTATTTTACAGCAAATTGGAATAAGACACTGTCACTTCAATTCACTTTTCTCTGGTGTTGGGGGACGCTCCATATTCCCAATACTTGCACTTTGCCCTGCACATCTGGTGGATAGAGTGGCCCTACAAGGGTATAAGATTTGCAAGAAGGTCTGTTCTGTTGCTACAGTAGGGCTTTGAGCTCTGGTGGAGATGGCCATTGTAGAGACTTCCTAAGTTTGAATTCTGGGAGGATTTTACCCTCAGTCTAGAAACTTCTGTGTCGGAATAGTCCAATATTTTTAGATGTTTTTGTCTGTGATAGAGTTTCTGGAGCAGTAGGCATGAATTTGTGTATCCATTAGTTAAACTGCATTTGTTTTCTCTTGGGAGTGACTAGGACAATGTTTTACTAGCGTCTTCATTTTAGAGAAATGTTTTTTTCTAGCAGGTGTCTATTGCCTGGTGAATACCATCTTGATTACTAAATGATCCCTTGCATTATGTTTGACCTTTTTTACCACCATCTTAACTTTTTAATCTTTTAGAAGGAAGAGAAGGCCCCATAAGTAGTCCATGTGCAGGATAAGGAATCCCTCACTGGCATGTACCTCTGAGTCAGGCAGTACCTTTTAGAGTCATGTTATAGATGTTATCTCCCTTCCATTTGAATTTTCTGTGTTGTGAAGATTAGGAGCAACTTTCAAGGTTCTGGGGGATATGCATCTTTAAGATTATTTGTGTGAGGTTCTCTTCAGATGTTTCCCCTCATCTGCTGTACCACTCTGCTTGTTATGGGGTTCCATGTCATAAGAAAGGTGCACCTTTCTTAGCCCCTTCAGAGGCAGACAGTGACTGCAACATAACACAGACCAGCTAGGCTTTTGTGATTTATTTTATTGCACCACAGCCCACTGCTGGTTCTGATATTTCTGTAGAATGCAGCAGTTTGGTACAAAAAATGGGTTTTCTAGGGACTTTCTTCACCCTGGATATTTTTACAACTGTGGTTAAACACTTACAGGTAGCTAACGTTGTGAGGCTCCTTAAGTTTTCGTGCTTCAAAGAACTTGTGTTATGCTATTGCTCAGCACTCTTAACCTGTTTTCATTTTTGTGCTTTCTCTCTTTGCCTTACTGACCATTAAGTCAGAGGGGGTCCCCAGATTCACTTGTGTAACAGCCATTTAGTGGGGCCATCATTTAGGCAAAAGTTGGTGAAATTATGCTTTCCCTGGCAATGAGAGCATTTTGTGCACATTTCAAAACCCTTCTTTTTGATCAAGAGGAGATAGGTTACCTGCCTCACCATGGCAGCTCACAATGCCCTTCCCATGTGAGTGCATACTCTCATCCATTCACTAATGAAGGCTGCCACCAGGCAGTGACATGGTGAGCTGTAAGCCTGCCCCCTAGGACACGTAGCACACAAGCACCCCGTCTTCTGAGAGATTATGATTGTATGTGTCATGCTTCACATACCCCTTCTCACAGAACGGCCCATCTATCCTCCTCTACAAGTCCTGTCGAGCTCTGGATTTGCTAATCAAACTCTGGTCACCCGGCCTTTACCTGTGTATTCCACTGGTGATGGTTACCCTGCAGTGCTTTCATGCAGGGATCTCCAGCATTTACTTCAGCTCATGTTTCCTTTGTCAGTAGGAAGTTTGTGTAAGAAGGCGGTGGCCTGGCAGTGAATAATCTCATCCCAAGTAACCAAGTCATCTACCTCCAGGCACCTTCTATGTCTCCATATCTTACTTGGCTGTCTTGGCAATGTGTATTCTTTATACCAGTAAGCAGATAAATGTATATTGTCTCAAGGTACCTGTCATGTCAGGCTGCCTAGTAAATACACAGAGACAAGAAACCATGAGAGCTATGTTACAAGCTGAATTGTGTGAAACCTTTGTATACTGCAAGATGCACAAATCACTGTACTTGGCTCATTAGTATTTAAAGGTACATACTCTATCTAACATCCCATTTTGTCTTTCATTCATTCTCTGAAAGCATGTTTTAATGTAGTTCAGGGCTGTAGATTGTCTGGAATTTATTCCAGTATTCATTAAGTGCAAGACAGTGAAATTAATAGTCAAAGAAGCTCCAGCCTTTCACAGGACCACACCCACACACCACACACACTGATTTACACAGAGCAAATACTGATAGGCAGTGTAGATGGTCACCAATTAACCTATGGTTCGACTTTGGGATGTGGTAAGAGCAACCAGTTCACCATGTGAACACAGGGAGAAAGTGCAGACTTCACACAGAAAACATCCAGCTGAGAACTAAATTGAAGAGCCAAGTGCTGTGATTTATCAATGAGGTAACCTGCATTAAATCACATTAATCACAGTAAGTTAACATTTAAACTACACTATTGTGTCATGAGTTATTTACATCAAAATTAAAATGTTTTTACATATTCAAGAATACATTTTCAATAGTTGAAATTTTGCAGTCCTTAGAATCTTTTTAATCCCTGGAACACTCCAAATGTCTGTGTGGTGTCCTCAGTGTCCGTCTTATCTGTAGAATTAGTAGGACTGTGTAGACTGCACATCTATTCATAGATTCATAGTTCTGTACTATGCTAAAGGCCACCAGGACCTTTATAAGCCTAGCCGTGCAATCCAACCCAGTTTTTTTCCCTGTGTATCATGGGCATTTATTAGGAAGGGCATGTTAGGTAGTTTCTAGATTTTATGTTGGGGGGACTATGTTAGTTTGTGCATTACTGTCTGCAAGAGACATGGAGGTCAAACCGGGGGTAAATTTCCCATCTATTGGTCAAGGTTACACTTAAATGGGGCTAGGGATGGACTGTGCTTCACATGGATGGGGAGCTAGTTCCAGAACATGGGGATTCTCTGAAGCACATATCTGTCTCACAAACCTGTCTTATTTATGTCACAAGCTAAATTTATATACTTGTATGTAGTAGTTTTGATGCTGATCATTTTGCGGATGTGCAAAAGATCTATCGAAGCTGGATCCGAGGATAACTTGTATGCCAGGCATATATCACCTCTTAGCCTGTAGGAGTATAGAGTTAGAGCATTAAGGCGATCCATATAGGGCAATTTGTTTATACCATAGATTCTCTTGGTAAGGAACCTTTGTGGGTGTTCAAAGTGTTGCATATGTCTGGTCAGGTACATGCTGAAGGAGGCATTAAACACATTAATACAGCTCTCGAATTTTAATCAACTTACAGTCCTCACTACTTTCCAAACTTGAAACCACCTACAACAAAGTTGCTAGATTTGCAGCTAATCTGCCCTCAAGATCACCCCACTGTCACACTCTCCAGACACTCAGCTGACTAGAGTTTCCAAACCAACTCTTATTTACCCAACTTCTCATTATCCATGCTGTTTTGAAAAAGCCCTCCTCTTGCCCTAGCATTTCCTCACTTGTCTTCCTCTATAAGCCCCCTCGATCCCTCAGAAGCTCTGACCAATGCCTTTTACAAATTCACAAACCTAAACAAATCTATTGGACAGAATCTCTACAGCTGCTTCCCTGCTCTTGCATGGAACCCTTAGAAATATTTCCCACATCCATGAATTCAGGAAAAGTCTCAAAAGGTACCTTAATAGCACATGGATTTGCCTGTGTAATCATCCCACATGAATCCACCCCTTTCTCTACCACTATCCTCTCTATTTCTCCCTTCCGTACTACCATAACTCACTTAAAAACTGCTCTGAATTGTACAGTTTACCCTCTGAAGAAAACCCAATGTGTTATGTAAATTTATTCAAATGTTTTATTGTATATTTCTTTGCTATGTTTTTCTTTAATGCCTTTCACTATATTGTACTGTGGAGCTTTATCTACATTAACTGTTTTATTGTATATTGTATTCAATTTTTGGAAAATTTTCTTGCTTACTTTACTGTGGAGCTTTTCTCCCCCAGGCCTCCATTGAAAAAGGGCTTTTGCTTAGATGGACTATCCCGGTTAACAGATGTCAAATACATAAATAAGTAGGACTAAGGGCCAAATAAAGTGCTACTATGACTTCCTTGGACCCGAATGTCATGCCCTTGCTTATAAGTTGGGCAGCATAGAAGGTTTTTCTTACTACCTTGGCCACATGTTGGTCAAAGGAAAGATTACAGTCTACATATGTTCCCAGATCCCTGACTACTGGGTCAACTCTTAGGGGTGTTGCATTGATGGAATAATTAGTCTTGATGTCAATTTTCCCAAAAGGCACTATAATGCATTTCATGGCATTGGTATCAGTCAATTGTCTGCGTTAGACCCTCTTGTAAGATATCTGTGTTATGAGGAGAATCTGATAGCTCCCAATTTTCAGTTATCTGCAGACTTGGTCAGCCAAAAGCCTTTGACAATTAACTTTTACCACCGAAAAGTTGATGCTAAACAGGAGAGGTCCCAGCATGGAGTCCTGAGAGTACCCCGTTGGTGACCAGCCTTTTAGTTGAGGTGGAATCAACAATCCTGACTTCCTGGGTCCTGTTTGTGAGCCAGCTGTCAATCCAGAGATTTATGTAGGGATTTTGCCCAGTTTGTCAACTATACCCAATTGAGGTATTGTATCAAAAGACTTAGCCTGGTTCAGGAAGACAGTATGCACCATTTTCCCCTCATCCATTGCCTTGGTGACTTTCTGGAAGAAGTCCAGCAGGTTTAGTAGGCATGACCTTCCCATGACAGAGTCAGACTGGGTTGGATCCAGTGTCTGAAGGTTGCCTCTGTGTTTTTATGATCATTTCCATGATAAATTTGTTCCATGGCTTTATATATTAGACTACTTAGACTAATAGGTGTGTAGTTTCTGGGGTCAGTTAATGATCTACCCTTTTGAAGTGGAATAAAAGTTGCAGTCCTCCATTCTCGTGGTACAGAACCTGTTCTGAATCTATTGTTGAAAACTGTCTCAACTGGTCTTGACGGCTCATGTTTCAAGCCGTTTAGGAGGCATCGTGGAATATTATTGTGGCCCATTGAGGCTGTAGTTTGGTCTTAGTGAGTGCCACCAGAACCTGCTCCCTGCTAATAGTCGGAGGGTTGTGCTTTTAGGTATTTCATGGGGGAGGCAGGGGGGGAATGGGTGATTAAGTTTGAGCTGTATTTGTCAGCCAGCAAATTTGCTATGTTGTTCAAGGGGGCTCCATTGACCACCAGTTTGGCATACTGATGTGTGCTGCCTTTGAAGTTTTGGACATAGCTGTAGAAGGCCTTGTGGTTGTCTTTAGCTTGTGAGGCTGTCTTGACCTTGTAATTGGCCTTTTTGCACTTAATTTGTACCTTTAGTTTCCGGTCTAGTTTAATTAGACAGCTCCTATCATTACAGGAGCTGCTCTTCCTGGTTTAGCCATGTCTTTTTTCCTTTTATCTACCATATTAAGGTTAGGATCTACCAGTGTGGTTTGTTTTTAGAGTTTGTTGAATTTGTTTTGAGCTTACTTTTAGTAGGTACAGCAGCCTCTGTAAAGCTCTTTACATGGTCATACAGTGGCTCTCTGAACAATTCCACACAGGTTGCTGTGAACTCGGGATTGGGTGTGGCACTGAATTTTGATAAACTGTTGCTTATAAAAAGCAGTGTCTTTCACCTTTTCCCTGTTAGGGATCACCACAACAGATCACTGGCCTGCAGATTGATTGGCAGTGGTGTTTTTATGGTGTTGAGTTGCCAGCCCTGGCACCCAACCTTCACAGAAGGGGCACACATGTACACACTCACCTACCTGCATGTCTTTAAAACTCACTCAACCACAGGGAAGACAGTAGAGTCCATACAGAAGGCACTCCAGCAGAGAATCGAACTGGAGAACCTTTTGCTGTTATGCAACAACACTAACTTCTGAACCACCGCAGCTGCGTAATAAATTATTGCTTAATAGGATGTAATTTCCTTTGGAGTAGTAGAGTAGTCCCTAACAGAGTTTGCTGGAGTTACCAAACTGATTTTTATTTTGAAGGAGACAGCTTTGTGGTCCGATCTCGCCATGTGACACTGGGGGGGTCAGCACTTTACATATTGGTGAATACCAGGTCTGGCATGTTTGAACCTCCAGTAGGTGTGCACACTTTCTGGTCAAGGGTGGTTGTGCTAAAGTCCAGGAATCACTGTGCCTGTGAGCATGAGGGAGTGTACGTTTCCCATGAACAGGGTATTTTGTTTAATGGTGAGCGTCTCCAGTAAGTCTAGGTACAAGCTGTGGGATACGTAGAGGGTGACCTATAGCTTGCTAGGATATGGTATGAGATTTCGTCAATGGAGATTTGCTCATGGATAAATACCAGGGCATTCTCCTGTTTAAGCAATATAGAGTTATGCTTGTTAATATATACTGAGACTGCTCCACCTTTTGTCCCTGTCTGTGCAACTGATGGTCTACATGTGTGGAAGACCCTGAAACCTTGCACTGCTGGAGTATTTTCTGAGGATTTAAACCATGTCTCAGTAACAACACAGATGTCTATATTCCCCAGAATGAGGAAAGCTTGTGGGGTATGAAGTTTCTTGCTTAGGCTGCTAGCATTGAAATGTTTCTTTGGGTTATATTTGCTATGTCAGTAGGTTTGTCACTTTGGCATTGCCTAAAAAGGCTGTAAGGGGGTGTTTAAAGTTTTAGCCAATATTCAGAAGCCTAGGGGAGACCGGTGTAGATCATCCCTTGCAAAGCAAAGCAACATGGTCTGTTAACCATGTCCTCCCATGCTGACAAATATTGAATCCCCCAAAAATGATACCAGAAACAAAGCCAGTTATTGAAATCGGTCATCTTTTTTTTTTTTGTGGCGGCATCATCCTTGGTGAAGGCAAATTGCTGCTCAATGCAAAGCACTTAAATATATGAGATGCGCATTCAGAGAGAGAGAGATCAACAATGTCCTTCTTCGTGTAGTCCAGGGAAGTATATCTCTGGTCATTAATGCCCACTTGGACTATGATAGCATCATATTGTTACCTGTGGTTTATTAACTTGATTATGTGCATAACTTGGTGGATCCTGGCTCCAGATAACAACTAACTATTATCTTCTCCTTGTTCAGTCTGGTGAGTGGGGCATCTGTGTGTTGTACAGTCGACTCCCCCTATGACAAGAGTCCTGGATAATGTTTGCTTGTCTTATGACCTTTGCTCTTGAGGCTCCACTGGGTGTAGGCATATGTGTAGTGTTTGATATTACTTTTGGTGAGTGCTTTAGAGATTGCTGAGGACAGGCTTTACCATTTATAGACTTAGGAGGTCTTTGAGGTTTGTGAAGATTGTCTTTTAGTGCCTCAGCACAGGTTAGTCTATGTGTATGTTGGATGTAGTGTGTAGGTTCTTGAAAACCTTGTTTGTATGCAAGATTTTTGCCTCCGTTTTAAATTACTGGTCCATCTCTCGCATACTGTGTTTGTTTTTTAATGTTTAAATGGTTGTCTGTAGACATGACAGTTGCTGCATTGTCTCAGGATGCTCATATCTACCAAGCTAGCTATGGAGAAATTTGGAAAATGCATATCCATGTTGACTGGGCCTGTATTTGGGTGGGCTACTGTAAGTCGTGGACTGGCTTATACAGAAGTCTCTTTGAATGGTCTTTGGCGTTTGGCACTACACTAGTTTAGATTGTGCTAAGATTTGAGACTAGTGCTGTTTAGTCTCCAAACTAGCTGCTCTAAGCTTTTCTCCATGCATTGGCTTTGTATTAGCCACACCAAGTTACAGGTTTCAGTTCTAAGGAAAGTTTTATAGATACAATTTACTTTCTAAGCATTTATATCTGTACAGAGCACTGCTAACTTCCAGATGTAATACCAAGAAAGATCGCTTGCAAATGTAATGCTACAACAAACTACCTTGACAAGGCAATTTCAAGTTCTTTCCCTGTGACGTTTCTTGCTGCTGAACAGCTTAATTTAAAGTGTCAACTTCAGGAGTCTTTCTGCAGCTCCTGATGATCACATTTCGCACAGTCTGTGTTTTTGTGCATTAAGACTTGTTACAACAGTTCAGATTGCTTATTCTCCAGGATCTTTGACTTTGGTGTGTAATTTCTGTGATTTCTTTTACACATCATATAATCTTCTGCACAAGCTGTACAGATCTTGATTGAGGGTCTTTACCAGCTACTCTAACTGTAGGTTGCAGTCTTCCCTATAGGCTCTGAATTCTTGCCTTTGTTTCCAGACTGTGTTTGTTAATCTCCTGGTCTTCTGAAGTTTCTGTCCTAGTATTTCTGTTTATGTTGTCTTCCCCCACAGTTTCCTTTGTTATATATTGATTTTTCGGTATCAGTGGTGTAGCTGAAGAAGGCATTATGCTTTCCACCCTTCTCCCCCTTATATCTTGAGCTGTAGAAAATCAAGTCCTTGCAGTGAAGTATTCCTGTATTCCAAAATTGCAGGGTAGCAATCCTCATAATTTTTGCTAGAGCTCTTTTTCGTGAGGCACTTCACTATTTGGGTAGTCCTTTGCACTTACCCATTTGATTGACAGTAGTGTGGACTGGATGTTGTATGTTCACACTCCTATGTGTGGACTCTGAATTTTTGATTTTGGTATTGTGGGCCATTGTCATATATAAGAAATCATGTATCCCTTGTCGTGCAAATATGAATTTTCATGCACTAATCTCACTTAACTGTGACTATTGTTTTGAATATTTATTGGAGTAATAATCTACACATATGATATACATTGCTTCTCTGATTTAGAATAAATATGACC
Source organism: Protopterus annectens (assembly GCF_019279795.1). Lineage (NCBI taxonomy): Eukaryota > Metazoa > Chordata > Ceratodontiformes > Protopteridae > Protopterus > Protopterus annectens. Next base: position 1,875,793,789 of record NC_056733.1, on the reverse strand, counting down.
CACTTGCCTCCATAGATGGCCTAGAAATGAATATGCTAGCATCACTTAAAGCTTTACTAGAAAAGCTCATTCAGACTCTGCCACAATTTGCTGTGAGGGAAATGTTAGTTTACTTTTGCTTTTTTATATTTTATATTACTTTTATTGTTCCCATCTGTTTTGCATACTGTGATTTGTTTTCTTTACACTGTGTTTTTCTTATATTCTGCTTTTCATTGTGTATTAATACTAGGAAAGAGACCACAGCTGGGTCTGTTGTGAGTCGCACAGAAATTAGAACAGGACAATTAAGGAGTCGCACAGAAGTTAGAACAGATCAGTTAAGGTTAATTATCTGTGAACTGAGGGTGGAGCCAGGAACTAAACCTTCTATTTAAGGGGTAAAATAAAACATTTCAAAGCTTTACTGGAAAAACTCACCCAGACTACCTGCTGTGAGGAAAGAGTAGTTTGCTTTCTTGTATTTTATATTACTTTATTGCCTTCTGTTTTGTATACTGTGATTTGTTTACTTTACACTGTGATTTACTTGTATTCTGCTTTTAATTGCATATTAAAACTAGAAAAGTGACCACAGCTCTCTCAAGTCGCGAGTTACATAAAAAAAATTTCCCACCCTGGTGCTCTTGTGTTCTTAAACACAACTGTATTTCTAGTTGCCTGCCCCTTATGTTAATTTGATCACATATCGCACCCCCCCCTTCATTGGCTGTTGTGAGTAATTGCAGAATTATCATTTTGTGAAATCACCCCCCCTTCAACCATTTACATTTATTGGCCATCCCACTGTATTCAGTAGAACCAGAATACAAATTGCCCACTCCTTTCAATCTGTCTTGCGCTTTTAAAATTAGTGGCTCTCCACTTAGCTAAAGCTTAAGGTTACCCCCTCTTTCATATCTGACTGCTTAGTGTACACTGCAGTGCTTAGGATATTAAACCATTTTTCCATCTTACCTTTAAAATATGCAACATCTATTGGAAGATCACCAATTATTGGATATCCCACATTCTGCCTCAGTAGTCATCTTGGGATTTGTGCTTCTGTTTTGCTCTTGGTGAGAGAAGGAGCGCAGGGACATTATTTCCTGGAGACTGCTGATCACTGGAAAGCCTAATAACTGCTTCATAGGTGACAGCTTGGAATTTGTGCTTATATTCTGCTTCTGGTGAAAGGAGGAGTAGTACATTGATTCTTGACTGTTTCTGGCTGAGCAGTGACTCTCTGTGCTTGACATTCCTGATTGGTCTTGTTGCTGTTCAAGAGATCTACCAGGAAGAGGCTACAACAAGCCTACAGACTCTTGCATCATCTGGCAGAAGACTGTGGACCACTAAACAGGCTGTGGCCTGCTTCTCATCTTGGGATTGATGCTGCTGTTTTGCTTCTAGTGAGAGAAGAAGCAAATGAGTATTGTATCCCAGCAGAGTGAAGCTGTAGTGAGACCAGCACTAGTAGTAGCCAGGCAGTAGCCATCCATGTGACTCCCCTCTTTTCATCACTCTTGACAAGCTAATTCTTTGTTTTCAGTAAGTACTGCTTGATTTGTTTCTAACTTCAGAATGTCTGCCTAAATACTTCACCCTTACATTTTCAGGATCTACTTATTAGTTTCTCCTCAAGTGTTTGGTAGTGCCCTGTATAAACACATATACCTTGAGTGACATTTTTGCTGTAAAAGCATGATTAAAATTTCATCAATACCTAGTTGCATAAAGGATAACTAGCTCCCAGTAACGAGCACTGTCCCCAGAATTGCATACCGGATACTCCTGACATTGCTTTATATTCTCACTCCAACTATCTAGTCGATAAAAAAGGGTCTGTTGCCATGGGTATATACTTTCCCACTATCTCTGTTACCAGCTTGGTGGATATGGGCATCCTGTGTCAATGTAGAAATTGCCTCATGTTTACTGACAACAAGTTAATTATCAAGCAAACTGATATGGTTTGTGAGAGATGTATTTACACAATGTCACTGGAGGCAAAGCTCTCACATAAAAGTACTCCTAATGTCAATAAGGTTGACAGTAGTACAAACGCTGCACCCATCACACACAATTCAAAGCAGACCTAAAGACCCACATATGCTGAGACACTTAAATGTAACCTTCCTAAACCCCAAAGACCTCCTAGATGAAGTACACATAACAAATACCCTCAGCAGCCCCTAAATGCACTATTTCAAAACACCACCCACATCAACTCATACAGCCACGTTTCATGTAACCTCTACTTCTAAGCCCATAAGGCAAGCCACCACACAATCCAACATTCTGCTCATTGGAGACTGTATTGTGAAACACACTGATATCCCCCTCACCAGGCTAAGCAAGGAGAAGGTCATAGTCAGTTGCTTATCAGTGGCTAGGATCCACCACATTACGTGCACACTCAGGTCATTGGACCACAAGTAGTCCATGTGAGTGTAAATGATCTGAGACGTGCCTCCTGAAACTATACGAAGAGAGACATCATAGAACTCTCGTGTGTGTCCTAGGCTGGTGTGAGCCTATCACTGAGCAGCATTTTACCTTCTCCAAGGATGATGCCACAATACGAATAAAAGATGACTGACTTTAATTGGCTTAGTTTCTGGTGTCATTCTAAGGGGGGGTGCATTATTCGTCATGATGGAAGGAGGTGGTCAATAGACCACACTGCTCTGCACCTCTCCCCTTTAGGCTTTCAAATATTAACTAAAACATTGTTTTCCCCCCATAGTGTCTTTTTAGGCAATGCTAAACTGAAAGTACGTCCGACATAGCAAATCAAAACCAAGAAAATCTAAAGTTATTACTGCTCAGTGCTACAAGTCTCTAAAAAAAAAAAAAAAAAAACACTTCACTGCCTATAAGCATATAGTCTACCAAAGCCAAATTTGAGGTAAATTTGGCCACCCAGGCCAAAGACAACCACAAGGCATTCTTTAGCTATGTCTGCGACCTCAAAGGAAATAGACGATTGTGTGCAGAGCCCATTGTAAATGGAGCCACCTATAATGAACCAGAAGATATAGCAAACCTACTTGTCAATAAATTCAGATCCAACTTTACCCCTCTCTCGCTCTCAACCTTCCCTCAGGAAATATCGTCCAATATAACTCCCTCTGCTATCACTATGGAATAGATTCTTAATGCTCTCTTTAAGGCCAAGAACTGCATCATTGGACCCAGACACTATCCCAGGATGACTTCTAAATACCATGAAGCATGACCTGTCAGGTCCTCTGGAATTGCTATGCAACTGTAGCCTCCAAACAGGCTTTGTGCTTCATGAATTGAGAACAGCAGCAGTCATCCCTCTGCACAAAGGTGGGCCATACAAGTCAGTATTATAACTAATTTTCCCATTTCTTATTTTAATTCATTCATTTTACTCATAAAGTGTTTGAATTATTACATTCATTAAATCTTTTCTTTCATCTTTTTTCCTTGTAAATGTAATTACTCCATCTTAAACCCCTTTGTCTTTTATTTCTTTCTGTATAGCTTTGTTTAATATTTTTACAGAATATTAATTTGTCATTTTCATTATCTTGTTATAATATTCATAACTGAATCCATCTATTCCTGGTTTTCCATTCCTCTACTTATTATTTCTTCCAGTTCTCTTATAAGAATTGTCTTTTCTAGAGAATTCTTAGCATTTACAGATATTTTTTAAAATAAATATTTGCAACATTTCCTTTTTATATGTTCTACCCATAAGGTTTTCCACAATTCCATTCTCTCTCTGACAATATCTAATATTTCATTCTACATCAAGCATTGCATCCATTCTTCCTTATTTTATCCATTTTCCCAAAAGTGATGAAACTTCTTGTTTTTCCCTAACAACAGATTTAACTTTTCTCTGTTTTTCATTCATCTTTGTTTCTCTTATTCTAGCATTATATTGTTCTATTTCTTTGTCATGACTTTTTATATACTCTTGTATTCCTTTGTTTCACTCTTTTTCTGCAATCAAAATGAATTTGTATATTTTTCTTTATAAACACTCTTCCAATCTGTCCAGTTCTCCTAATGTGCACTGAATATCATATACTGCTCCCTTAAACTCTTAGGATGATCTTCATATTTCACTGTTGCAATTACAACTGATGGGATTTCCTGCCATGGAAGCCCTTGGCCAGCCGACTACCTGAGAATTTTCTCCTCCTCCTGAGGTCGGCAGATGCCCTGCCCAATGTCAAGATGTCTAGGTATAAACGGAGTCGGCTGGCACCACAACCTCAGTTCTTTCTTGCTGTTGGAGCTCAAAGCAGTGTGCTAGTCAGTGTGTCAGTTGGTCCGCATCAGAGAAAGAAGACCTCCAAAGCTAAGTAACAACAGTCTCTCCCTCTCACCTCCACACTTTAACCCAAAACTCTTTCAATTCTGTTGAAACCTAGTTAACTGACAATCAACTAATACTCAAGCTTAAGAAAAACAAACTTCTCTTGTTCCTCCCAAAATCTGTCAACATAAAACTGTTTATCATCACATCAGTCAACAACACTGTTGTTAATACTGAAACACATACCAAGTTCCTGGGTGCTGTCATTGGTGATCAACTCAAATTTGATCTACACTTCCATAATTGCATAAAAAAGACTCAACAAAAGTTGGGCTTGATCTGTAGAAATATATTCCTCACCGAGGACTCCAGGCTCACACTTGCCTATGCCTACCTTCTTCCCAGTCTACTCTATGCCTCTCAGATATTAACTAACCTGCAGTCTTTTTAATTTCTCCAAGTCTTTTGGGTTTTTAATGTTATGATGGGAATGGACCCCATTCCTAAGTTAAAGTATGAATGTAATGGGATCCTATCTCGCCTACATTCATAACTGATGGGTTCGGAGCCGATCCATCGGCTCCGACTCGGCCAACTAGTATACTAGAACGAAGTCTCTTATTGGCTGGGCTACCCTCTATCCCAGGATGCACCACACCTGCTTCCCCAGATCTCGTTTGCCGCTTTATCAAGCTAGACGTGGTCTCGACTTGGCTGGAGCTAAGTGTATTTTCTTCTTTTTTCTGGTCTTTTGACCTGGGGTTTCCTCATAAATTCAATCAACAGCTGTTTTAACAGCTATTCTTAAGTTTGTGTATTGTTTGAGTGTTATTGGCATTTTGGTATCTGTTGGTACTTCGGGCAAGGCCCGTTTAAGTTAGAGGGCCTTTGCCCTTCTTAGTGGAGTGAGTGTGTTGTCTGTTTTATTCCTTTTTCTTCTTCGGGTAAAGCCCGTTTAAGTTGGAGGGCTTTTGCCCGTTGTTGTGTTCCCTTTGTTGTTGTCCTTCTCCTTGTGAGGTAAATCTTGTGTTCAGAGGGCTCGCGCCCTATTCTCGCGCTTTAAAGTTTTTGGTGAAGTACTGCTTTTTGTGTGGCAGTTAGATTGTTCCACTATTCCATTAGTTTGTTGGTGAAAATGTCTAAAGAGCAGAAATCTGGTTTTAAAAAGTGCACTAAGTGCAATTATAAAATGTCTATCATGGATAGTCATGCCATTTATGCTATTGTTTAGGACCAAAGCATTTGCAAGAGACATGTAGTGTCTGCCATGCCTTTTCCGCTAGGGTTCTTCAAGAACGCAAAAATAAATTAATTCTGAAGGGCCTTGTTAAGCCCTCCTTTGAGAAAGCTTTGGCTTCATCTTCTGCTACTGCTTCTAAAGAAAGGTCGCCGGCCGACCAGTCCGTCGGAGCCGACTACTAAGAAGCATAGGCCGACTTCTTCTTCCTCGGCTCCACTGACTTCGGAGCCGAGGGTCGAAGGGTCTGCCTCGATGCCTCTTTCCTCGGCTCCATTAGTTTCGGAGCCGCAGGTTGGAGCATCGAGAGGCGAATCACCTCCCTCGGTTCCATTGGTCTCGGAGCCGATGGAGGTGTGCAGCTCAGACTCTTCCCCCTCGGCTCCGAAAGCTCCTTCGGCGCCGATCCTTATTCATACTGTGTCGGATCCGGCGCCGATAGTGTTGGAGCCCTTCCGGAGCCGGTCCCCTACCTTGTCTGAGCCGAGAGAGAAGTCGTCTCGGCCCCTTTCTATTTCCTCTAGATCCTCCAAATTATCTGATTCGGATTTGGATAGAGTTATTCAGAGGCTTTTCCAGTCTCCGGTTTTCGCAAAAATGGTCTCGGCTCCAGCCCATTCGGCCCTGGAGCCAATCCCCCTCGGTCGATTCCTCCTCCAACTTCCTCGGAGCTGTTGGAGTCGGTGATGGTGGAGCAAGGCGGAGCCGTACAGTCGGAACTGAGACCGCTTCGGAGTTTATCGGTTCCGACCATTGTTCCTACCCTGTCCTCGGGTTCGGGGTTCGGTACTGGGACTTCCTCAGCCGGGGCCGAGGGGAACATCTTGGAGCTAGGTGCCTCGGTGCCTAGTCTTCCCCTCGGAGCATCGGCTGCGGGGATTCCTAGTGCCGTCGTGGTCTCTCGGCCAGTGACCTCCATGGAGTCTGGAGGTCCTGCCTTTGAGGCCATGAGGAGCGCGCTGGCCATGTCCTTGCCGGCTCAGCAGGTTTCCATCTCACCGTCCCTAGACCTAGAGGCTGGTGCTTCTGGCGTACTGCAGTCCCATGACAGTGGGGCCCCAGGGCCTGAGGATACCCCTGTGGGGGGTTCCCTTCTTCCGGGGGGTCCGTCCAAAACCACTTCAGATGAGCCTCCACGGAAGAAATTGTGCAAGAGGAAGCACGTGGACTCCCAAGATGAGTCTATCACATCTGACACTGACCTCGATGATGCGGAGGGGTCCCCAAAATCATCTTCGGATGATGTATCTTTCTCGGATATCCTTGAGATTCTGAGACAGAGAGGAGATTGGCAGGCCAAAACCCCTTCCGCTGAGGAGTCAGTCTTCCTCAAGGCCTTCGGGGCCCAGCCCTCCGCCTCCTGGGTGTCTCCGCCCTTCGATGAGTTACTTGATTTAATTTCTCGAAGGGCTTGGGAACACCCTGACTCTGTGGAACCGGTGCCTGCAAGACCCAACAAATTCCTTTCAGCTCCCCCTCAAAAGGAATTTTTAACTAAAGGAGTTCCTGTAGATGCGATGGTGGTGGCATCTGCCAACACAGCAGGACGTGGCAGAGGCTTCAACGTCTAGCCACCCTCCTAATAAGGATTCCAGGAGCATGGATAGGTACGGGAAGTGTACCCTTTCTTCAGCGGCCTTTACCTTATGGTCGCTGAATTACCTGTGTCATTTTACTAGGCTCCAAAGGGACCTCCTTAAAGAGCTAGGTGAGTCCCTCACAGGTAATCTACCTGAGGCGTTAGCCCACACTGTTGGCGCCCAGATGACTACCTTATCATCCATTGTGAACTCGTCCATGCGGCTCATCTCGTATGCGGCCGAGGGGGGCGAGTAGAGCAGCGGGAACAGGCGTGGCCCTTAGGAGACACACCCGGTTACGCTTGTGTTCCTTTGCGGAGGCCTTCAAGTCTTCCTTCGCCGACGCCCCTTTTGATGGGTCCTCTTTGTTTGGACCCAAGGTGAAGGACACACTGACTCGGTGCGAGCAGGAGGGCAAGACCTTGACTGCCGTTGGGGCCTGTTTTTCCGCTCCCTCTAGGCCTTACCCCAAGGCCCAGAGAGGAGGGAAAATGTGGTTCAGGAAAACTCAGAGGTCTTTCCCTACTCCACCCAGTGATCCCCCTCTAGAGGCAGGGGGGGGATTCGGGAAGACGCCGTCCCAGAGGTGGCAGAGGCCCCCATAACTCTGGAGATCGTGATTCCTTTCGTGGTTCCTCCTACGCTCACCGTCCCTGAGTTGGTGCCCGACTGTGCAGCTCCGGAGCCAGTCGGGGGTCGCTTTTGAACACCCACAAGCTTGGGAAGCTATTACCAGCGACCAGTGGGTGCTCCAGATTATTACCGGAGGCTATCTCATTCCCTTCATCAAGCCCCCCCTTCCCTTCAGGGAAATCTCGGACGTGCCACCCAGTCAGCGGGATCAAGCAGCAATAGAGGTTTCAAAGCTGCTAGAAAAAGGAGTCATCTAGCCTGTCCCCGCCGATCAGATCGGATCAGGAACTTACTCAAGACTATTTTTGGTGCCAAAAAAGACAGGGGACTTCAGGCCCATTTTGGACCTCAGTTCATTGAATCGCTTTGTGAAAAGTCCAAATTCAATGGTCACTCTTCAGTCCATTCTCCCACTATTGGAGAAGGATGTCTGGATGTGCTCCATAGATCTCAAGGACGCTTACTATCACATTCTGATAAGTCAAGAGTCCAGGAGTCATTTACGCTTCCGCCTGGGAGACAGTCATTTCCAGTTTCGAGCACTGCCCTTTGGTCTCACCACAGCCCCCAGGGTGTTCACTAAGTGTCTGGCAGTGGTGACTGCTCACCTGAGAAGTCTAGGATTCCAAGTGTTTCCATATCTAGACGACTGGCTCCTTACTGCCACCTCCAAGCATCTACTAATTCAGTCGCTCATGGCCACAGTCAGCTTGGGCCATTTCCTAGGAATCACTTTCAACTGGGAAAAATCTGTGCTACAGCCATCTCAGTGTATTACCTTTATAGGCGCAGAGTTAGACACAAGAAGGATGCGCGCCTTCTTACCGGCAGCAAGGATTCAGGATGTTCTTCGTTCCACATTGCTGCAGTCCTTACTATTGGGTAGTCCGCTGTCCAGTCGGCCCGAATACCAGAGTATATGGCTGACGTCGGTCAGGGCGCATTAGACTGACGTCAGTACGTCAGGGTACTAATGCGCATGACCGACGTCATATCCTCAGTCTTTTTTGCCGCATGGTCCGATGCAGAAGCAGTTTTGCGAGTGCAGGTTGGCGTTCTGAAATATTTCCGAAACCGGATTTTCAGACCGAATCAGAGTTGGCTAAGTACCCCGTTGGGGAACATTTTGGTTTTTTCTTGCCTCAGTATTTAACCGGATGTCAGAAAAAGTGAATAACTGTATTTCTTGTGGGAAACAGATACCTCATAGGGATTACCATACTTTGTGTATACCTTGTTTAGGGCCTGAGCACGACGTTGTTGGATGCCGCTCTTGTGCTAGGTTTAACAAACGCACTATTAAGAGGAGGTTAGACTGTGCCAGGTTAGTGTTTGGGAAGCGTTGCAATTATAAAATGCCGTCGGATACTCCGACGCCCGCTTCGTCCAAGAAGCGTAAGGACAAAACAGTGAAGCCTAGGGTTGATGAACCGGCAGTCCCGGACGTCGGTTCTTTAGAAGGCTCAGTGGAGCCAGAGGTTTTTCCAGGAGTTTCTATGGAGTCTCAGGCAGAAACTTTACTGTTACAGGATGTGCCTTCTCAGGAGGTAGGCCAGGCTGAGGGGGCTTCTCAGGTAGCTGTTCTTCCATCTCTTCCCAAGGTAGTTAGGGCCTCTCCTTCTGTTGCCAAAACTTCTTTGAGAGGTAGGTCAAGTTCAGCTTCAGTGGGGGCTTCTCCTAGCATTTCGGGTTCTGTACCTAAGAAACATATGCTTAAAATGGCAGAAGATTTGATTACTATGATTAGAGGTTCTTTGTCCCCTCCTGATAAGAGGCCTAGGGTGGAACCGGAGTTTGATAGTTTTGAACAGTGTTCAGAGGCTTCTGAGTCTTCTGCGGAAGATTTGCAGGAGTATCCTCCTTATTCTGATTCTGATGTGGATGATTCCACTCCTACAGCTTCTCCTCCTGAGGATTTCTCATTTTCAGAGACTCTGCATTCCATGAGGGAGCACTTTAAATGGGAAGGCCAGGATTACTCTGATTCCAGGAAAAGGCTTAGGGAATTCTTGTTTTACCCCAGCATAGGCCCTTAGCTATACCTCCTGTGTTGAATGTGGTGGAAGATGTTTTTGCAGAGGCTTCCCTGAACCCTGATTCTTTGCCCCTGCTCCTGTTAAACCTGATAGGTACTATAGGGTGCCCAAGCTCATAAGTATTTGTTTAAGAGTCCTAGGGCGGACCCAGAAACTGTTTCTCAGGGGCCTAAAGGTGTTAAGGCCTCTGTGGTTAAAAATCCTGTTCCCACTGATAAAGAGGCAAGGGCTTTGGATAGGTGGGGAAAGAAAGTGTATACTTCTTCCACTCTAGCCATGAGAGCGTTGAATTGTCAGTTTCACATGCTAAAATATCAAAATTATCTCCTTTCACAATTGAAATCTAAGGTGGATGCTTTGGCGGAAGGTATTGAGTGTAAAGAGTTGCTGGAGTTGGTTCATGTGTCTGAACAAGTGGGTAAGCATTCTTTGCAATGTGGTTTTGATGCTGTACAGGCCTCCTCGAGGGTGGCTGCCACTAGTTCTGTTCTTCGCAGGCATGCCTGGTTGAGGGATCAGAATTTAGCTGAGCATGTTAAGACAAGGATTTTGGATGCTCCTTTACAGTCTGATGTGTTGTTTGGTTCACCTGTGGAAGCAGTTTTAAAGAAAATGGAGGACAAAGCTAAGTCTATGCAAACTGTTAAAGATTTTTGCAGGTGCAGCCACCAAGTTTAGTAGAAATTGGCCTGCTAAGGGGTGGACATATCCTGCTTATGATTCCCAGTCTAGGGGTAGGTCTAGACGTGGTAGGGGCAGAGCTCAAGGTTCTTTTAGGCCTAGAACAGGAGTTCACCTGCTCAGACTTCTGGTGAGGGCAGGGGTCAGTCCTTTCGTAAACAGACCCAATGACCTGCCTTTTCAGCTGCCAGTAGATTCTCGCCTGGCAGCTCCTTTGGGAGGAAGACTGTCTCTTTTCAAAGAAAATTGGGATTTAATTACTCAAGACAGATGGGTGTTGGATATCATTCACCACGGTTACAGGTTTTATTTCCATACAATGCCCCTTTCAAAGGCATGCCAGACGTTCCTCCTCCACAAAGAAAAGAGGCTCACAAGCAAATTTCTCAGTTACTCCAGATGGGGCCATTCAGCCAGTCCCTGTATCAGAAAGGGGCCTAGGATTTTATTCTCGCCTGTTCCTAGTACCAAAGAAGGGGAACACGTGGAGACCAATTTTGGATTTATCTCTCCTCAACACTTATCTGGACATTCCCAAGTTCAAGATGTTGACCTTACAACAGCTTTTACCTCTGCTGGGCAAAGATCACTGGATGGTAACTTTAGATCTCAAGGAAGCTTACCTTCATGTGCCTATAAGGCTAAGTTGCAGGACGTATCTGCGGTTTCGAGCTGGAAATTCTCATTATCAGTTCTCTGCATTGCCCTTTGGCTTATCTACTGCGCCCAGAGTATTCACAAAGGTTCTGGCTCCAGTGATAGCTTACTTCAGGCTACAAGGAATTCAAATCTATCCTTACTTGGACGACTGCCTGATTCTGGCTCAAGAAAAGGAAGACCTTCTACAGCATCTGGAATTGTTATAGCAGTGCTAAGATGCCTAGGGTATTCTGTGAACGAAATAAAGTCCAGTCTAGTACCCTCTCAAGACATGTGCTTTCTGGGTGTGAGACTGAATACAGCAGCCCAGATGGCCTTTTAACCCCGGACAAACAAAAGAGTCTATCACTTTACTTCCATCAACTATCTCATCAGTCCGTGCTGACTGCAAGGACAGTCCTTCAAGCATTAGGGTTCATGGCATCTTGTATTCTGGTGCTTCCCAATGCCAAACTGCATATGAGGAAGCTACAATGGTATCTCAAAATGTATGGACACAGCACTGCCAGGATTTGGACACTGTCATTCAGATAATACCTTGCCTTCAAAAAGAATTTTTGTGGTGGGCTCAGGAATGTCACCTAAACAAGGGACTCTCTGTGACCCGCCACAGGCGTGTCAGATTTTAACGGCAGATGCCTCGGACATTGCTTGGGAGCTCATCTAAATGGAAAGTGGATACAAGACAAGTGGCCTGCCAGACTACAGCATCTACATATCAACATGAAGGAGATGTTAGCAGTCCAGTTTGCATTAATGGCTTTCAAGGAGTTACTTCTTCCAGGGCAGGTGTTGATTCTAACAGACAACACAACTGTCATGTGGTACATCAACAAGCAAGGGGAACACATTCTTATCCTCTATGCAGGCAAGCAATGATTTTATGGGAGACTGCGCTAAGCTTGCAACTAACTCTTCAGGCAAGGTTTCTGCCAGGAGCACAGAACTCCTTAGCAGATGTGTTAAGCAGACAAATCATGGATCCCCACGAGTGGAAACTGGATCTTCATGTATTTCAGAAATTGACAGTGTCATGGGGAACTCCAGACATAGATCTGTTCGCTTCTCCACTAAACCACCAGCTGCCAAAGTTTTGCACAAAGGGGTTTCATCACACAGCTTGGAAAGTGGATGCTCTGTCTTTCAGTTGGAAAAACCTTCATGTGTATGCCTTTCCACCTCTGCCTCTTCTTCCAAAGGTGCTATTAAAAGTCAGACAAGACAAGCCAAGGATGATTTTGATAGCTCCAGATTGGCCTCGCAACACTGGTACCCACTACTAAGGAGTCTGGTAAGGAAGCCTCCATGGCCTTTACCTTTGATTCCTCATCTGTTATCTCAGAAGGACGGTCATCTGCTCAATGTCAAGCTTCACTCTCTTCATCTAACAGCCTGGCATATTCTGTGTTGAAGCACAGCAGGTCTCAACTTCCTCAACAGGTTTTAAATGTGATTATGGAAGCTAGAAGACCTAGTACAAGGAAGGTGTACGAAAAATGGAAGAGATTTTTATTTTGGAGTACAGCAAAGAATTTGGAGGTTTCTGAGCCTAATTTGAGTGTGGCTCTTCAATATCTTACTGAGTTATTGGACAAAGGTTTGTCCTTCTCTTCCATTAAGATTCATGCTGCAGCAATTTCAGCTCACTATGATTGTGACCCACCATTGTTTTCGCATCCTTTGTTCAAGCAGTTTCTTAGAGGGGCAAAGAATATAAGACCCCCACGTAGAGCTCCTACTCCGGCTTGGGATCTCAATTTTGTGTTGGAAAACTTACTCTACAACCTTTTGAGCCTGCGGCTACTGCTGAATTGAAATACTTGTCATGGAAGACTGCTTTTCTGTTGGCTATTACTTCTGCAAGAAGGGTGTCTGAGTTGCAGGCCCTTATGGCAGTTGAGCCCTTTTGATTTTCCATAAGGATAGGGTATCATTACGCACTAATCCTTCCTTTATGCCTAAGGTGGTTTCTAGTGTGGCTTTAAACCAAACTATTCATTTGCCTACTTTTTATGCAGACCCCCAAAATAAAGGGGAAAAGATTTTGCACTCTTTAGATGTACACAGGCAATTGCGTTATTATTTAAGCAGGACTAAGGATTTTAGGCAGTCTCAGCAGTTGTTTGTTTCTTTTGCTTTGAGTTCGCAGGGCAAGCCTGTGTCAAAACAAACTATTTCTAAGTGGATTGGGTTTTGCATTTCATTTTGTTATTCCCATCATGGCAAGGAGATTCCAGCTGGGATTAGGCCTCATTCCACTAGGGCTACTGCCACTTCAACAGCATTTCTAAGGGGGGTGGCAACTAAGGATATTTTGGAGGCAGCTACTTGGAGTTCAGTGCATACTTTCTCTAAGCATTATCACCTTCCTATCTACTCTAAGTCTAGGGCTGGTTTTGCCACAGCTGTTTTGCAAGGCATGTTGTCAGCTCCTACTTCTTTATGATTTGCCAGCCTCCCTTTCCTCTGCTTTGGGATTCTACCCAATAGTAAGGACTGCAGCAATGTGGAACGAAGAACATAGTACAGTTTTGTACCTACCATAAATGTAGATGTTCGAGGATCCACATTGCTGCAGTCCAATTTACCCTCCCTCCTTCCCCTCTGTGTTTAGGGGTGGTTGTGTAGGTGAGGTTATATGTTGATGTTTTTGTATATATTTTTGTATATATTGTACATACTGTTGGTGCAGGTATTTTGAGCCTTGTCTTTTTAGGGTCTTCTGACATCTGGGGCAAGAAAAGACTGAGGATATGACGTCGGTCATGCGCATTAGTACCCTGACGTACTGACGTCAGTCTAATGCGCCCTGACCGACGTCAGCCATATACTCTGGTATTCGGGCCGACTGGACAGCGGACTACCCAATAGTAAGGACTGCAGCAATGTGGATCCTCGAACATCTACATTTATGGTAGGTACAAAACTGTACTTTTTGCAAAATCAAGTTCGATCCTGCCTCCCCCTATCAAGAGCTCCGGCCAATCTGATTCTGCAGGTACTGGGGTCGATGGCATCAACTATTCTCCTAGTCCCCTTAGCCAGACTGCACATGCGAGTGCTGCAATGGCTACTTTCGGTTCAATGGTCCTATCAGGAGCTTCACTTGAACCACTTGGTTATGATTACGGAAAGTTGCCGTCGAGATCTGCGTTGGTGGCTCCTCCGATCCAATCTCGACCAGGGGCGACCTTTTATCCTTCATTCCCCCGTTGCCACTGTGACCACGGACGCCTCCCAGGTAGGGTGGGGGGGTCATTATCTGGACAGGTCTGTCCAAGGCACATGGCAACCCCAGGAAGCGCATTTACACATCAATATCCTGGAAATGAGAGCGGTGCTACTGGTTGGTACTACAAGCTCTCCATCACGCTCTCCCGCAAGGTCTGATTGCTATCCTATCCAACAACATGTCGGTAGTTTGGTATATAAACAAGCAAGGCGGGACCAGGTCGTACCCACTGTGCAGAGAAGCCATGAGACTTTGGCACTGGGCGGTAGCTACCAACCGCTTCCTAATGGCAACGCACATCCTGGGGAAATCCAATGTGATTGTGGACAGACTAAGCAGGACTATCCTGTTACCCGAGTGGTCCCTCAACCAAAGAGTGGCTGCGAAAATCTTCGCCAACTGGGGTCTCCCATGCTGCGATTTGTTTGCCAGCCCCCACAATGCGAAGTGCATAGAGTTCTTCACTCTGACTCCCTCTCAGGGACAGATTCCCAGGGACGCTCTAACCCACATTTGGCCCCCCGGTCTCCTTTATGCCTTCCCTCCGGTTCCCCTCCTGCCGAGGGTGATACAGAAGGCAATTTACCTGGAGAGCGACATGATTTTGATTGCCCCGCACTGGCCTCGTCAGGTTTGGTTCCCCTTCCTTCGGAGGTATGCGGTGGAAGGTCCATGGTTTCTGGCCCCATTGCCAGACCTGTTGACTCATCAGTCAGGACAGTCTCACCCATCTCTCAGGTCCTTGAGGTTGGCTGCTTGGTTACTCCACTTCCATCCTTAGTCAGGGACAGTTCCCTCTCTCCGGAGGTTATCCACATTTTGTCCTCTTCTCACAAACCTTCCACTATCAAACTGTATTCCAGCAAATGGAAGAGGTTTGCCCTTTGGGCACAGCGACGAGGTATAGACCCTCTTACTGCCCCAGTACCGGAGGTCTTAAATTTCCTGGCCTCTCTTTTTCAGTTGGGCTCTTCAGTTTCCATGATTAAGGTTCAGCTAGCGGCCATCTCTAATTTTCATGTTTCTTTTGAACCTTCATTAATGGCAAACAAGCTTTGCAAGGCTTTCCTTAAAGGAGCGTGGCTCCTTAGGCCCCCGATATCTCATCCTGTGCTCCCTTGGGACCTAAATATGGTCCTGGCTGCCTTAACTGCCCGCCCCTTTGAACCAGCAGCTACCTGTGATATGAAATTTCTGTCTTGGAAGACCGCTTTTTTAGTGGCCATAACTTCGGCCAAGCGGGTTTCAGAGCTCCAGGCTCTTTGTTCTAATCCTCCCTATTTGATTTTTCACAAAGATAGAGTGTCCCTTAAATTAAATCCCTCTTTTTTACCAAAGGTAGCATCTTCTTTCTGCATTCAACAGTCCCTAGAGCTCCCTGTATTTTTTCCCAAATTCTCCAATAATGCAGAATATATCTTTCATCAGTTGGATGTCCATAGACAACTGCGTTTTTATTTGAACAGGACTACTCAGACGCAGAAGTCAAATCAACTGTTTGTGTCCTTTGCAGTAAACAGGTTGGGTCAACCAGTGGCTAAAACCTCCATAGCCAAATGGATTAAAGATTGCATCTGTTTCATTTATTCGCAGGCTGACAAAGAGCTTCCCTTTCCAGTCAGGGCTCATTCTACCAGGGCAATGGCTACTTCTGTAGCATTCCACTCCAAATTATCAATAGATGATATTTGTGCTGCGGCTACCTGGACTTCTCCGCACACTTTCATTTCTCATTACAAAATAGATGTGGCTTCTCGGGGCAGGGCTTCCTTTGGTTCCACAGTTCTCAGGAGTGTTTTCCAATGAGCCACCCGGGATTTAGGTGCTAGGGACGCTGTCCTATCAGTTATGAATGTAGGCGAGATAGGATCCCATTACATCTTTTAGTTATGTACTTACCATAACTTCGGATGTATGGGATCCATCTCGCCTACATTCATTCGTACCCACCCTCCTTTCCCCCTTCCATTCGGATTTAGAAGAAATGTTGGTCCATTTGGTGATCTTCTCTTGAAGAACTTTAGTTGGTTGGAGTAACTGGTATTTTTCTGTGTTTGCATGTAAGTATGAAAGCGAACAAACAAGATCTGGGGAAGCAGGTGTGGTGCATCCTGGGATAGAGGGTAGCCCAGCCAATAAGAGACTTCCTTCTAGTATACTAGTTGGCCGAGTCGGAGCCGATGGATCGGCTCCGAGCCCATCAGTTATGAATGTAGGCGAGATGGATCCCATACATCCGAAGTTATGGTAAGTACATAACTAAAAGTTAAAGTTCATGAAATTAGAATTGTTTTAATCTTTTGTGTCAGCCAAAAGTGCTCTTCAGAGCACCCGCAATGTGCCCAGTAATGACTCCACCTGCAATTCATATGGAGTTACATGGATTGGTAACCTATCTAAATACGATTGTAGATTCTTTTTTTATAAGACCCATTGCTCCTACTACTATTGGAGTTATCTGGGTAGCTTTCTTCCACATTGCTGTCGTTTCTGCATGTAGATCCTGATATTTTATGACTTTGTGTCTCTCTGTACACAAGACACTGTAGTCACTGGGTGTGGTGATTTCAATGATCAATGCTACTCTTGTCTTCTTTTATTGAACCACTATATCCAGTTTTCTAGCACCCATCTTTTGAACTGTTTGTAATGGGTGGTCCCATGTGATGTAAACTTCATCATTTCTATGATGCTTTGTGGCTCATGTTTCCAGTGTTTTTCAGCCACTTCAGTACCATAATGTTTGCACAATCCCAAGTGTAACAGTTTTGTCACATTATTATGCCTTTCAGTATACAGTTCTTTTGCCATTAGTATGTCGCAGCCTGCAACAAGGTACGCAACTGTTTCCAATTCGGTTTTACTAAACTTAACATTTGTGTGTTTCTCCCACGTGTTCAATGGACTTTGTAAACCAATGTGTACGTAGCCCACTATCTTGGGCTGCCAATATTAACCTTTCTTCTCTTGGTTGGATTTCGCCTCTCCTTAACTATTCCTGCATTTGTTCCTGATCAACATGAGGTTTTTTTCAAAAGTTTTCTATACTTGCAACTGTAGTTATGCTTTTTCCACATTTCTTGCCTTCTCATCTGGTCCTTCACCTTATATTCTTTCTTCTGTTTTTTTTTTTTTTTTTGGCACATTCAGTTGCTGCCTGATTTTTATCCACTTCTAGTTTGATTTCCATTCTTGCTAATTTAAGCAGAGCAGTCATCTTAGATTTATTCTCCTTGTGTTTCAAAACTTTCACTATGTTTGGGTCTTGTGAGGTCAGCAGATGTGTGGAGTCCCACGATTGCAGATGTATACATATAATCAGTTTCAAGGAGGCCCATCCCTCCTTCAGAATGGGGAATATATAATCTTGGTAGAGACTGATTTTTATAAACCATTTGGTGAGCATGAAGCATCCTTCTTGTTTTCCTGTATAATCTATCCACGTTTTGGGGCCAGTCAGTCACTCCAAAACTGTAGGTTAGGACAAGAAAAGCAAATTGGTTTATAGCCTGAATTTTATTCCTAGATGTCAATGCTGATTTCGGGATTAATTTAAGTCTTCTGAAATATTCCTTACTAAGTTTTATTCGCATTTGTTCGTGTTTTATTGTTGATCCTTCACCAATTCCCAAGTATTTATACACTTCCTCTTGCTCAAGTTCTTTTATATCACATTCTTGAAACAAACTGTTTTCTTGCTTTAAAGGTTGCTTTTGCACATTTATCAAGACCAAATGACATTCTTATATCATCTAAAAAGTTTTGACAACTTACAGTTGTGCTTTCTGTTCCTCATCTGATGAGCTGCAGAGTTTTAAATCATCGATAAAGAGAAGATGAGAAGTCTTTACACTTTGTTGTTTTCTAGGAGCCAAATTATAGCCATGGCCTATGCTGTTATGTAGACAGCTTAATGGGTTAAGGGCAAGGCAGAATAGCAGCGGTGACACAGACTCACCCTGGAATATCCCCCTTTGAATTTTTATCCCCAGGATATTAATTTGTCCTTTATCATGGCTTAATTGCGAAGTGGTCTGCCACAGTTTCATGGTCACTGTAATGTAGTCAATCAGTGTAGGGTATATTGTATACATTTTTAAGCACTCTTTTATCCATGAATGTGGGATACTATGAAATGCTTTTTTGTAGTCAATCCATGCCATACTTAGATCCTTCCCATTTTTACAGTTCTCCACTATGACTTTAACAACAAATGATCCTTTGTTCCATATGACTTTCTTTTATTGTCTTTTTGTTCTACTGCCATAATTGAGTTTTCTTCTAAATGACTATAATCTCTGTCGTCATCAATTCCCACATATAATTTATACGTTGTCAGAAGGCAAGTTATTGGCCTATAATTTTTAAGGTAGATTGCAGGTTTACTCTTAAGTAGGAACATTGTTTTTCCTGTTATTAACCAGGTTGGTGCCAGTTCGGGTGTGCACATAAATAGTTCTTACTCATGGCTAAATCTTCATGCAAAGATATTAATATTTTCAGCCAAAAATTAAGTACTGCATCTGGCCCTGGGGTTTTCCAATTAGAGGCTTTTCTTAACTTTGTTTCAATCACTCTGGCTGTTACTTCATCCCATTTCATATCCTGCATCTTTGAACCTCTTATTCTTTCTTTAACTTTTTCTATCCATTTAGCATCTTTATGTTCCACAGGATCTGTTCATAGATACTTCTCCAAAATATATCTATTTCTTCTTTTTTGGCAGTCTTTCAATTCCTTTTACATTGTTTCCCAATTCTCTGTAAAACTTTTTTGGATCATCAATAAATTGCTTATTTTGTATTTTTCCTTTATATTTATTTTCGTATCTTCTAAGTCTTTCCGCCTGTTTTGAAATTTTTAGTTTATTTGCAATAGTGCATGATAGATCCTGGTCTGTTCTAATACTGCGCATTGCTTTTATCACATCTATTTTTTTAGTATTTTTGTTGATCTATTCCCTCTTCTATAATTTTCTAACAGTGACACTTCTTGTCTTAACTGCTTTATAGTTTTCTCTCTCCGATATTTCCATGATGGTATTCGATTTCCCCCCTTCCTTTCCCTCACTACCTAGTGTTCTTGTGGTAGAATTTTATCAGTTATTAATTTAGCTGCACTGTAATATATCCTGTTTACTTCTGTTAATATCACGTGGGACTCTATGAACAGTCCTAATTACTGTGTTCATTTGTTTTATCAAACTTCTGACTTTTTGAGTTTTATTAACCTTCTGCAGTCTATTTCTTTCATTGATCTTGATATTTCTGTCTGTCGATTAAATCAAGCAACTCTTCTCTTAGCTCATTTCTTCCAAACTAAGGGCACATCCCTTGTTGTCATTCCTGCTGGCATTCTATAGAAGATTCTATAGCACCTTCTTGTGGCACATTCTCTTCAACTTCATCCCATGCCATCCGTTGCTGTATCATATGAGAACTCGCCGGGCTATCACTCCTCAACATTGACTGCATCAGAGTTTCCACTGTTTCCGTTCCTTCTCTTGCTGTCTAGCTTCAAGTGAATGTTTAAACTGGTTTCCTGTAGAAGGCTCCAAATTATCTTCATATGGCACCTGACCAATTGCTTCCTGCTGATTTCCCCTTACTTTGGATATCCATTACTCTATCCTGTTGTGGTGCTTTCTGAATTAGATGTTCTATACTGAATTCTTCACTTTGCAGGTACTCCATGACCTCAGTTTCTATTTCTTAAACTTCTACATTTCTAATCTCCTTTTCTACTTTTCCTCTTTGTCTTTATTTTTTGTATTGTAAAGTTGTCCATGTCTGGATTCCTTTGCCTGTATTTCTCTTCAAATATCTTTGGTGCTGCTCTTTTTGTATTAGTTAGTTTTGCTTTCTCCTTTGCATAAATATTACACCATATTAAATCTTTTTATTTCCCATGTCCTCCATACATCTTCTTCAAATGTTTCCTGATCTTCCTGTTTCTCCCTACTTTGGGGACTTGCGTCATCCTGCTATGATGTAACCTGTGCTAGGCCTTCTACAACAAATCCTTCACTTTTCAGGCACTCCATAACTTCAACTTCTATTTTTTTAACTTCTGCTTTACTAATCTTCTTTTCTACATTCCATCTTTGTGGTGCTATTTTTTTTTTTTTTTTTTGTAAAATTTTCCATATCTGGTTGCCTTTGCCTGTATTTCTCTTTGAATATCTTTGGGGCTGCCTTCTTCACATCGATTAATTTTGCTTTCTCCTTTGCATAAATACTGCACCATATCAAATCTCTTTCCCATGTCCATATTTCTTTTTTATACTTTTCAAATATCTCTTGGTTTTGTTGTTTATATTTTCGCACTTCCTCAGATGCTTCTTTTTTCCAAACAGGTCAAGGTTTCTTTATCTATATACTGTTTTTCACAAATCTGTTCTATCAATGAACACAAATTTTCATTTGAAGCTTCTGACAGTTTTTCTTGCGGAAGTATTTTTCTTTCCTCTAATTTCTCTCTTAATCATTTTGTATATCTTGTGTCTGGAAATTCTGGGCTTTTTGCATAATAGTAACAATACATAATTTCTTTCTTATCCTCAATAGTTCACTTTATCGTCGTTATGGCTGTTCTTTGGCCTATCAGTTTTTGTCAATTTTGTGGACTGCTATTGAAACTGCTCCTTCCAAAGTCCAGCCTAACTCTCTTACTCTTAGTCTTTTCTCCCCCTATCCATCGTGTACAACCCCTGTACTTTTACAATATCTCTTACTACTATTCAGATGTCCTTTCCATGATGCCTCTGTACTGTTCTCATCTTATCTACCTGAATATATTTTGTTTATTTCATACTCTTTACTCCTGAACTTCCTAACCTGTTTTACTTTTCACTGCATTTTGGCGATTCTTATGTGACTACAGTAGTCTTCATTACGCTCTTATATCATTTACTTACCTGCCTGCTGATTTATTAACTTATATGTTGTATTTGTAATTTTATTTGTATCCATAGTTACCGCTGTACCAAAGTATTCGCTACTATTTAAAACTTTTCTGCACTCATTATTGTACACTGGCTTGCTTAGTATTCTGTATGTATTTTTTTTTTTTTTTTTTTGTAATTATGTGCTTATTGTACACTGCCTTACCAAGTGTTCTGTATGGAGCTTTTCTCCCCGGACCTCCGCTGAAAATGGGCGTATGCTCAGTTGGACATACCTAACTAAAAAATGTCAAATAAATACAAAGTATCTCATTGGGGAGCTTATATGTTTCTTGACTAATGTCAGAGAAAGCTGGTAACGGTCTCCCCTGTGGCAAGCAGATACCAAACTAGGGTTTTCTGTCCTTTTGTGCAACTTGTTTTGGACTAGAACGTGACATACATAACTCAGTTCTGTGCTTGCTTTAACAGTAGAATCATCAAGCGTAGGGCTGAGATTTTAATGAATCACCAGGGCCTTCACATACTATGTTACCTGCCATTTGGGTTTAGGTTGGTCTCTGTAGGTATAAGAAGGAAAACTGCCCGAGACTCAGGGTTCTGAGCAATGCTTGTTTGCCATCTGCCAGTCTTCCTAGGCTTGTTATCATTGAAGAAGGTGAGACACATTTACACTCCCCTCTGATGATCAGGGTTGTGGCATTAGCCCTCTATTGAGACCTGTTCTGAGTCCAATACTCTGCCAGGTCCCTCTGCTTCCACAAAGCCTAAAGGACTTGGCTCGTCTGTTGGGCCTGGAGCTGCTTTGCAGTTTCTGACTTCCGACAACCGCACTTCAACTGACAACAAGGTGTCTGGAGTTTTTCATCTTCAAGAGATCACATCAGTTCACAGTCTTTGGGATTCGGCTGTCCACTTGTGTCCTGGCCCAAACACAGAAGTCACCATCAGGCCTAAGATGAAGTGCTCACATAGAAGGGCTGCATCTACTTGCCCCAGCTGAGGCCTACCAGCTACCACTCCCAAACTCAGACCCGTCAGCCAGACCTTGTTAGATTGGCTGAAGATTTGATCACCATAGTCAGATCCAGACACCTTTCTCTCCCAGGTTCTGCCCCTGAATCTTCTCCTGGTAAAAGAAAAAACAATGTCTCCCTGTAGGAGTCTTCTGATTCTTTTGATTCTGAGGACGATAATGATGACTCACCTTTGAGGGAGGTTTATCTATTGCTTCCTATGAGGATTCAGATTCTGATGAGAATCTTGCCTCAACCTCTCCTCCTGAGGGCATTTCGTTTGGGAATACCCTAGTACCCTAAGGGAACACTTTAAATGGGAAGCACAGGACTATCCACAATCCAAAAAAAAAAGGGTTAGGGAATTTATAAAACTCCCTGAGCGTAAACCTCTTGCCATTCTGTCAGTCTTAGAGGTGGTGGATGATGCCTTATTAGATTCCTCCTTACAGCCAGATTGCCGCCTCCTGCCCCTTGGAAACCTGACATATTTTACAGGGTTCTAGATTCCCACAGACACCTTTTCAAGAACTGTATAGCAAACCCTGAAGTGATGACTCCGCCCTAAGGGAGCTAAAGTTAGTACTTCCAAAAGTCCCTGCCAACTGACAAAGAAAGCAGTCTTTGACAGGTTTTTAAAGAAAGTCTACACTTCTACTACCCTGGTCGTGAGGGCTTTGAATTGCCAGTTTCATATAGTAAAGTATCAAGATACAATTTTCCATCAGATGAAGCAAAAATTGGTGGGGATTGAAAGTAAGGCCCTCTCCAAAGAACTGCTGAACTCGTACAGTTCTTGTTCTCAGGTAGCCAACCACTCCTTGCACTATGCTTATGATGTTCTTGAAGCTTCCACCAGGGCAGCAGCTACAGGATCCATCATAAGATGACATGTCTGGCTGAGGGAACAGTCCCTTCCTGAACATGTGAAATCCAGTTTTTTGGATGCTGCCTTGGGCAAAAATTTTCTTTTTCACCCCAAGGCTGAAGCCTGTACTTAAGAAGATGGAGGATAAGGCCAAGTCCATGCAAATGATCAAGGACTTTCTTCAGGTTCAGTCTCCTCTCTTCAGTCGCAGTTACCCTACCAAACACTGGTCTTTTCTGGCCTCCCAGTCTAAGCCTAGATGTAGGAGGCCATGAAGGGAAAAGAGTCAAAGACAGCACCAGCATCCCAGACAGTGGCAAACAGAATTCAATAGGCCTGTGGGATTCCGCCAACAAGTACTCAGCAGGGAGCGATCATGATGCTCTCTTTCTCCTCCCCTCCAGTCCCACTTCTTTCTCTGTACCCCCTCTCTGGCTAGGAGAACAGATGTCCTCCTTCTCAAAGAATTAGACTGTCATTACCAGGAATCAGTGGGTACTGAAAATCATACAGAGAGGTTGCAAACTGCCTGTCATTCGATCAGGTTTCCCAGATGTTCCACCAAACCAACAAACAGAGGCCTTAAATCGATTACAGCTCCTGTGCACCCAAAGTTCTGTGGAACCACTACTAAACATATTACAAGGAAAATGATTTTTTACTGACTGCTTTTCCTAGTCCCCAGAAAAGAGGGGTACCTGGAAGCCAGTTGTAGACATGTCAAGGCTCAACAGATTCTTTCAGGTACCAAAACTCAAAATGCTAACCCTTCCAAAATTGCTGCCCATAATCTCGCACAACACATGGTAACCTTACATCTAAAGGATGCATACCTCCACATCCCCATAGAAAAATCTCACAGGAGGGTTCCTACTCTTCAGAGCAAGCGTGAAGCACTATCAGTCCTGTGTTCTGCCCTTTGATTTGTCTACTGCACCTGGGGTTTTCATAAAATGCCTTGCCTCAGTGATAACCTTCTGTAGGTCAAAGGATATTCAGATTTACTCGTACTTAGATGACTGCCTCATTGAGGCAACAGATCTAGAAAAACTCAAAGCAGATCTACTTTACACCCAAGAAGTCCTGATGTCACCTGGGGTTCACCATCAATACCCAAAGGTCCTAAACCTTCCCCACAAACAAGATTGTGTTTCTGGGGGCTTTACTGGACTCCTCACTTCATAAAGCCTTCCTTCCTCAGACAAGGTTGCCTTTCTAGCTCTGTACTTCCAAAAGCTCCTTCTCAGAAATACCTCACAGTCAAGAGAGTTTCTCTGAGTTAGGTTACATGGCCTTTTGCATACTCATGATCCCCCTGGCCAGACTACATATGAGGAAGCTGCAGTAGTACCTCAGACATGTGTGGTGTCAACATTCTTAATTCCTCAACTTCAGGGTACGCTTCTCCCTTGTCTCAAGAAGGAGTTTGCATGGTTGACCTGAGCATGCTCCCTCAACCCAGGCCTTCTCTTCAGGTTCATCTCTCAGGACCAAAGTCTGACCACAGATTCCTTGGAGATAGCCTGGGAGCCCACCACAACAACTTACAGACTCTGGACAGATGGTACTGTCAGTTCAAATTCAAACATAGCCTAAAAGAACTGATGGCAGTCCACAGAGGTCTGATTGCCTTCAAAGACCAGTGGAAACCTAGAGTACTCCTAATGAAAACACACCATGGTTATGTGGTACATAAAGAAGCATGGGGAACTCACTTTTAACCTCTTTGATGCCTAGCCATGGACCTCTGGGAAACAAACTCCCTAGGTCTACAACTCATGGCTCAATACCTGCTAAGAGAAACTAATCAACTGGCAGATCACCTAAGCAGGAGCTTGTCAGACCCTCATGAGTGGCAACTGCATCGGGAAGTTTTTCTCAGTATAGACAAAGAATGGAGTGTGCCAGAGAGAGACATTTTCCCCACCAAATAATATGCTGACTTGAAAAAGTTTTGCTTAAGGACCAAAACAAGGTAAGCCTGGAAAACAGATACCTTTTCCTTACCTTGGACAGGCCTATTCCTCTATGCCTTCCCTCCATACCCTTGCTCCCCAGGATACTGCTAAAGATAAGGGAAGGAGGGCCAAGGGTCATCCTAATAACCCCAGACTGGCTAAGGCAGCACTGGTATCCTCTAATGTTCAGTCTGTGCAAGAAGGAACGATGGCTGCTGCCTCAACAAGTGGCCCTACTAGTACAGAACAAGGACATCCTCATACACCCCAACCTGAACACTTTCAAATTGACAGCTTGGACGATACCTTGACCCCTGGAGGGGCCATTCTTCAGCAAACAGGTCCTGGACATTCTAAAAGAAGCTAGGAGACCTAGCACAAGAAAATCACCCTCACTTTGAACTTTTTGACAAAGGGCTTTTATTCCTGTATTAAAATAAACTCTTCAGCAATTTCAGTTTATCTACCTCTCTTCTCCCATACTGTAATGAAACAAGACCTGAGAGGGGTTATCCACATTAGACCCCCAAGGAAACTTCTCTGTGGGATCTCGGTATCATTCTGGAGAAACTCACCCTCCCACCTTTCAAACCAGCTGTCTCCACAAACATCAAATTTGACATAGAAGACAGCCTTCCTGCTAGCCATTACTTCAGCTAGAAGGGTTTCAGAGATTTCAGGCCTTTGTGTGTGGAACCTTCATCACCTTTCACCCCGACAGTCTCTCTCTTAGGACCAGCCCTGACTTTATGCCTAAAGTAGTTACAAAGATCTCTTTAAACCACACCATCCACTTACCTACCTTCTTTCCTAACCCTCAAAACAAGGGAGAAAGAATCCTCCATACCATGGATGTGCATAGGCAACTGTTACTAGTTAGAATAAAGAATGTCAGGAAGTCTGACCAGCTTTTTGTGCCCTTTGCCACTAGTTTTGAGGGGAGACCAGTTTCAAAGCAAACCATCTCCAAATGGATCTCCCACTGCATCTTGTTTTGCTAATGCCACCACAGAAAGAAGCCCCCAGACCCTCTGAGGTCATACTCCACTAGGGCTTCTGCTACATCTGCAACCTTTCTTAAAGGGGTAGCCACTAAGGACATTTTGGAAGCTGCTACTTGGTCCTGTGTGCATACCTTCACCAAACATTATCACCTTCCAACCTTCTCCAAGTCCAGAGGAGAGTTTGCCACTGCCAGCCTGCAGGGCATCATTTCCTCTTCAAAATTTTTTTCCATCTATCCTTCTTTCAGCTTTGGGAGTCATCCCATCAGTTATGAATGCAAAAGTGAAACATGAAGAACATTCTTTACAAGTACCATAAATGTAGATGTTCACATGTAGTGTTACAGTATTCTTTCCCTCCCTCCTTTCCCTCTTGCCCCATGGGATTGGAGTGAATATTCCTCTCTCTACTTCCAGATTATTCCGTCCACCTCTGTACATGCTCTGAGGATTCTGAACTTAGGCCTCTGGCCTTGGGGAATGTTACAGAGGGTCCTGTCTGGAGGCAAGTAGGCACTGAAGTTATGGTGCCGGCTGACTCCCTTTATACCTAGCCATCATGATGTCCAGTAGTGTGTCTGATGGCCTCAGGAGGAGGAGAAAATTCTCTGGTAGTCAGTCTGGCCAAGGGCTTCCATGGCAGGAAATCCCAATCAGTTATGACTGCAACAGTGAATACACTCGAACATCTACATTTTTGCTAGGTGTACACAACTGTTCATCTTATCTGTATTAGCAATCTTCACAGTCAATACTTTTATTCATTTCCCCTTCTTTTATTACTTTGCTGTTATCCCATATTCTAGGCCATACTAGTATGGAGGCTGAAAACTCAGCAGTTTCTACCGCGGCTGTTATTTATTACATATCTTTTGAATACACCACACAATCTATTTCAGTTCTAGAAGTCCCCCTTTTATGTCCATTCAGTAGTGCTTCCTATTTTCAACCCTCCATATTTTATAACTTCTCTTCTTACTTTAACGTCTTGTGTTATTTTTCTATTCTCCTTTCTCAAGTTGTGGTTAAATCTCCCACTGTAATCATTGAAATATTTAATAGGGGAGGTTTTTAAGCTCTTCTAACATCTTTTTCCCCTCCATCATATTGGTGTGCGAATCAACTACAATTATCCTTGCATCATATACCACTTACAGGTATCACTAATGGAATTGAATTCATCCTTAAGTCTAGGTGAGTACCTTCGCAAGGTGAACCTGTTTTTACAAAATCCTACCAAAACAGCACTGATGTAGACTGTATTTTATATATAACATATGTCATGGACAGAAGTAGGCTAAAAAATAAAAGACAGCTGGGTGCACAAGTCCCATGATAAAAAGTGCCCAATCCCAGAAAGCACACTGGTGCCAGGACTGGAAAAAAAATGACAACTTAGAATCCTCAAGACACAGAAACATTCCTACAAAGGGGTTAGGCCAGGCTGAGGGGGGGAGGATGACCCCCTTTTGTAGAAAGAAACTAGTAGTCCACAAAAACTGACAGGCCAAAAAAGAACCATAAAAAATGATAGAGTGGACTATTGAGGATAAGAAATAAATTATGTATTGCTACTATTATGCAAGAAGTCCAGAATTTCCAAATAGAAGAGATTCAAAAGGATTGAGAGAAATTAGAGGAAACAAAAAATAATTGCACAAGAAAAACTGTCAAAAATCTTCAAATGCAAATTTGTGTTCATTAATAGTACAGATTCAGGAAAAACATTATATAGACCAAGAAACCTTGGACCATTTGGAAAAAGAAGCAACTGAGGAAGTCTGAAAATATAAACAACAAAACCTAGAGATTTTTGAAAGATATAAAGAAATATGGACATGGGAAAAAAAGCGAGATCTGATAACAGTATAATATTTATGCAAATAAGAAAGCCAAGCTGATCAATGCAAAAAAGCGACTTCAAAGATATTTGAAGAGAAATACACGCAAAGGCAACCAGATGTGGAAAATTTCACGGTACAAAAAATAAGATCACAAAGAGAGCACATAGAGCAAAAGATTAGTAAAGTAAACGTTAAATAGAAGCTGAAGTTATAGAACACCTGCAAAGTGAAGGATTTAGTGTAGAAAGTATAACTCAGGATCTGAAGTAGTTAACTTCATTTGCTCAGCAACCTGTGGGTATCGGATCCAATTCGGATCCGAGCCGGCAGCTTTCCAAACTAAAAGATCCGAGCTCCATGCTCCTCCCCCTACCCATAATGCCCTGCCATCTCCCTCTAACCCTCAGATCTCATTTGCCGCGGCTTCCATAAGCTTCTCTGAACGAGCTCCGAACGTAGTACTGTGAGTGTAGCATTTAAATCTTGAATTTCTGTCAAACTTTCTCTAATTTTGTGTGTGTGAACTTCCTCTTATCTTTCTAGCCTTTTTTAGGTAGTTCTTTTAACTTTTTGGTTAAGTTAGATTTATTCCCCTCCCCCCTCTGCGTGTGTGAAGGTGTGTGCTTGTGGGCCAATATTTATTTTTTCCTTTTCTATAATGGCTGAAGGCCCTAAAGCCATTTTCTCTAAATGTACCGAGTGTGGCCATAAGCTGTCCCCAGCGGATGGCCACACTCGGTGTGTCCTGTGCCTGGGGGTTGATCACCTCTCCTCGGGCTGCACTATTTGTGCAGCCTTCAACCCCAGGGCTTTGAAAGATAGGAGGTCAAAGCTTATTCTGGCGGGCCTTTTGCACCCGGACTCTGCTTCGTCCTCCTCGGTGGCGCCAGCTGTGGCTGCCCCACCTGCCGCTCCTGATCCCCTGGCCAGGACTCAACCTCCCTTGCTGGCCCAGGAGGAAAGGGAAGGCAGAAAGAAGGATAAAAAGGACAGGGACAGAGAGAAGGAAAGGCATCGCAGTCACAAGAGGCAGTCCGACTCGACCCCTTCAGCACCGCCGTCTAAACAGCTTGCCTCTCCCCTTAAGGTCTCCGGGCCTAAACCCTCCCGGCTCCGTTCTCCATGTTTCTCCCCGGAGCCGGAGGAGGAGACCCAGTCATCCTCGAGGTCATACAGGCGGCCTTCCCGGCCGGCTTCGGTGGCTTCATCTAGATCCACCAGAAGTTTATCGGACGCAGATATGGACCGGATGATGCATTGAATTCTCCAGGCCCAGATGCAGATGGGAGTGCTCTTTCTTGACACCTTTTTTCACCCCCATTGCTCCTTCTCTGAACCGCTTTTGGGGTTCAGAGCTGTTGTATCCGACTAGCTTCGGAGCCGGGGTAGGGTCGGCGCCGAGTATACCCTAGAGTCTGTCGGATCCGAGCTCTCGGGGCCGTGAGCTTGAGCGTCTGATCCGGAGGGGTCAGTGGGCCTTCAGCTCCATTAAGGTCGGGGCATACTACCCTTTCGGATCCGGTCGGGTCACCTTCGGTGCCGATCCGCACGTCGGATCCGAGGGGAATGCTTTCGGATCCAAGGGGAACGCAGTTCCCCCCTCGGCATTTGACGTCGTGGAGAGGGTCCTTTCGAGGAATTCGAGGCCCCAGGCTCTTGCTACAGATCCACCCGCCATTCCCACTCAGACGGGCCTTTCTTCCATCATCTGGCCCCAGGGACAGCCTGCGCCTATGTCCCAGATTGTTCCCGTAGAGGAACAGGACATTGTTGGTGAGACCTCTTCGGACACCCCCCCCCCCCCCCAAGGAGGTCCCTCACAAACGGAAGTGCAAGAGGAGGCACTTGGACTCACCCGAGTCCCTCACGGAGGACACAGACTTAGGGGAAGGTTCCCCAAGGTCACCCCCCCCGAAGACGTCTCCTTCGGATGCAGTATGGAAATGTTACACTTTAGAGGGGGGTGGTCTGCCCAAAAACCTTCCTCGGATGAGTCTGTTTCTGGAGGCGTTTGATGCAGGCCCATCTACCTCTTGGGTGTCCCCTCCCGCTGAACCCCTGGTAGACCTCATAACTACCAGGGCATGGAAGGAGCCAGACACTGTCGAGCCAATACCCAAGAGACCGGTTAGGATCCTCAGCCCTCCCACGACAGGACAGTTTGGAGCAAGAGTGCTCCAGTGGATGCCATGGTGGTGGCGGCTGCCACTAAAAAGGAATTAGCACAGGAGAGTTCCTCGGTGCATCCTCCAGACAAGGAGTCTCGGATGATGGACCGTTTGGGAAAGCGGATGTTCTCTTCAGCGACCTTTTCTGTAAGGTCACTGAATTATATGGCACATGTGATTTGGCTCCAGCAGGACCTGGTTAAAGAGTATGCTGGGTCACCCCCAGAGTCCATGTCGGCCGTGGACAAGCGGACCTTCTCTGCTCGAATGGACACAAACAAGTCAGTCACCAACACATCTGTTTGGCTTCTCTCCCATGCTACGGAGGGAGTGGCTAGAGCTAGCGGAATGGGTATTGTCTTACGTAGACAGGCCTGGCTCCGTCTCTGCGATTTTGTGGAACCCTTCAAGGCATCCTTTGTGAATGCCCCTTTTGACGGTTCTATGCTCTTCGGCAAAACAGTCCGTGATACACTCCTCCAGAGCGAGAAAGATGGGGAGATGTTGTCTGCCATCGGGATCCGCTTCTCAGCTCCTCAGAGGTCCTACTCCAGGAACCAAAGAGGACAGAAGAAGATGTGGTTCCAGAAAGCTCAACAATCCCGTTTCGCTCTGGATCCCTCATCCTTCAGAGACAGAGGAGGACAGGGTAGACGCCGGCCCAGGGGCAGAGGGGGTCCGAAGAATTTTGGGTCGAGAGAACCTTTTTCGGATCGACCCGCACAGCAGCCCTGAGGGGTTGCCCAACTGCTCCTCTCTGGAGGCAGTCGGGGGGTACTTCTCGGAACACCTAGCAAATTGGGAGTCCATTATGACAGATCGCTGGGTGCTCCGAATCATATCCAGAGGCTATTCTATTCCTTCCCCATCTTATCCTCCCCGATCAACAAGACTCCCTGATGTTCCACCCGATCAGAGGGAGGCAGCAGCATCAGAAATTCGAGGGCTGCTAAGAAAAAGAGCCATCCAGCGTGTCCCCCCCCGAACAGTCCGGATCAGGCTTTTACTCCAGGTTCTTTTTGGTGCCAAAAAAGACTGGGGACTTACGACCCATTCTCGACCTGTCAACACTGAATCTGTCAGTCGTCAAAGAAAAATTCCGGATGGTCACTATTCAATCCATTCTCCCACTTTTGCAGGAGAACGACTGGATGTGCTCGATAGACCTCAAGGATGCGTACTACCACATTCTGATGGACAGACGATCCAGAAGGTTCCTCCGCTTTTGGCTGGGAGCCAGCCATTATCAGTTCAGGGTCCTACCCTTCGGTCTCACCACAGCCCCCAGGGTGTTCACCAAGGTCATGGCAGTTGTAGGGGCCCACCTGAGGCTTCAGGGAATACAGGTCTTTCCATACCTGGATGACTGGCTCCTAACCGCCCCCACCAGGCATCAACTCTGCTCAGGCAAGGACTACTTCTTATACCTAACCTGCCACCTAGGGATCACGATAAACCACCAGAAATCCTCCCTTTAACCTACTTAAATTTTGGAATTCATAGGGGCCAGGATAGACGTTACTCAATCCGGAGTCTTTCTGACAGCGGACAGACTTCACAGTCTAAGCCTTCACATTCTAGACCTCTTAAAATCGTCCGCTCCCCCAGTGGAACTAGTCCTGAGGGCCCTGGGATCCATGGCAGCGGCCATCAATCTGTTGCCCTTCACTCGCCTGAAGATGAGAATCCTTCAATGGACATTACAAATTCAATGGTCCATTCTTTTTCACCCCCTGTCTACACTTATTCCCCTCAGCAGGATTTGCAGGTAGTCGCTTCTTTGGTGGCTCCGCTCCAGAGATCTTCGAGAAGGCCGCCCCTTTGTTATACCCCCTCCCCAAGTCACAGTGACCACGGACGCATCTCTCCTTGGGTGTGGGGGGCATCGCATGGGCAGATCCGTCCAAGGCACGTGGACTTCCACAGAGACCACACTGCATATCAATGTCCTGGAGATGAGGGCAGTGCTTCTAGTGTTGCAGGCTCTCCATCCCCTTCTCCCTCCAGGAGCTATTGCACTTCAAACAGACAACATGTCGGTAGTCTGATGCATAAACGGGGGGGGGACCAGATCATATCTACTTTGCAGGGAGACAATGAGAGTATGGGAATGGGCAGACAGGTTGAGTCGAACGATCCTCTCACCTTATGAGTGGTCTCTGAACCCAGCAGTAGCGAAACAAATCTTCCTCCAATGGGGTCAACCTTGCTGCGATCTCTTCGCCTCGCCTTCGAACACAAAGTGCAGTGAGTTCTTCGCTCTGATTCCCCCACCAGGGGAAGCCTCCAGAGACGCTCTAGTTCATGCTTGGCCATCCGGTCTTATGTATGCTTATCCTCCTCTTCCATTGATGACAAAATTCTTGCAGAAAGCTCGTCGGTTGGGGCGCAGCGTTATCCTCATAGCCGCATTCTGGCCTCGTCAAACCTGGTTCCCTTACCTGCGGTCTCATCTAGTACATCCTCCCTGGATTTTAGATCCCAATCCGGATCTGATCTCTCATCCTTTAGGATTGAAGACCCCTGACCTGGACTACCTCAAACTCTCAGCTTGGTTGATCCAGTTCCCTTAATGGCTAGGACTCTCGGTATATCTTCCTCGGTTAAGGCCATCCTGGTGGCCGCCCATAAACCGTCTACCAGGAAAATTTACAAGAGTAAATGGAAATGTTTCTCTGTCTGGGCGGAGCACAGGAACTTAGACCCCTTCACGGCTCCTATCCCAGCAGTTCTAGACTTTCTTTCGCATACCTTTGATCAAGGAGCTAGTGCTTCTACTGTTAAAGTTCAGTTGGCAGCTATTTCCCACTACCACATTGGAAACAGTTCAGGGCCTCTAGCATCCTCCAAGATATGCAAAACATTCATGAAAGGAACCTTTTTGTTAAGACCCCCTATTAAAGATGCAGTGCCTCCATGGGATCTTACCCTAGTTCTTCAAGCTCTGACTGGGCCTCCTTTTGAACCCCCGGCTTCAGTCGACTTAAAATATGTATCCTGGAAGACTGCCTTCCTGATTGCCATTACTTCTGCTAGAAGGATATCGGAGCTTCACACTCTTTGCAGTAAACCTCCATACATCATCTTTCATAAAGACAGGGTCTCCCTCAGGACTAATCCCTCTTTTCTGCCCAAAGTGGCTTCAGAAGCCAACATCAACCAGTCCATCAATCTAGCCATCTTCTTTCCAAATTTCCAAAACAAAGGAGAATACAGACTTCATTGTCTGGATGTTCACAGACAGTTAGTTTTTACCTAAACAGAACACCAGATCTTCGAAAATCTGATCAACTTTTTGTTTCCTTTGCAAAATCCTGTCTGGGGAAGCCAGTCACTAAAGTAACCTTAGCTAGATGGATTTCCCAGTGCATTCTTCTAGCATACAAAAGTTCTGGTCGTCCTGAGCCCCTAAGAGTGCGAGCCCATTTTACCCGATCTATGGCCACTTCTGCTTTCTGGTCAAGGGTTTCTTTGGATGGCATTTGCTCAGCAGCTACTTGGGCTTCCTCTCATACCTTTATTACACACTATAAATTGGATTTAATATCCAGAGGACGTGCTTCATTTGGCTTTGCAGTGCTCCGGAATATCCTTCCATAAGGGCCTCCCAAGTTGCTGGTAGCTGGGGACTCTGTCCCACAGGTTGCTGAGCAAATGAAGTTAACTACTTCAGAAAAAGAAGTTATGTACTCACCATAACGTTCCATCTGAGTAGGTAACTTCATTTGTCTGCAACCGGCCCTCCCTCCATCCCCCGGACCCTTAGTTCGTTATCAAAGGATCAGGATATGTCTTCATTCAATTGACATCACTGGAGCGTATTGTAACCCTTTCTAGGTTATAGAATTTCCTATTGCTTTTTCTGGCAAACTCGATCTGAGGGTTAGAGGGAGATGGCAGGGCATTATGGGTAGGGGGAGGAGCTTGGAGCTCGGATCTTTTAGCTTGGAAAGCTGCTGGCTCGGATCCGATACCCACAGGTTGCAGATAAATGAAGTTACCTACGTTATGATGTGTACATAACTTCTTTTTATGTCACTGCATGATGGAACAATAAGTCACCAAAGTAAGGAGAAACAGGTGGAGCAGGAGACAGCTGAAGAAGAAATGTAAATATAGGAAAAAAAGAGATTTAATATGATGAAATATTTATGCAAAGGAGAAAGCAAAACTGATCAGTACAAAGAAGCAGCACCACAAATATTTGAAGAGAAATACAGGCAAAGGCATCTGGATGTGGAGAATTTTACAATACAAAAAAAGAAAAGAAAGGGGAAGTAGAAGAGAGGATTAGTAATGGAAAATTTAAAGAAAAAAAAATGAGTTTCTGGGTTACCTTTGAAGTTAAAGGATTTAGTGTAGAATATCCAACTCTGGTAACATTACAGCATGATGGAACAGTGAGTTCCCAAATTAAGGTGTAACAGGTAGAATGGGAAGCATCTGATCAGTTGCCACATGAAAATACTCTGGAGCCTTCAGTAGGAAACCAGTACACAAAAGTTCAGTTGGAATTGCACAGCAAGGGAAAGAAGCAGGAAATGGTGGCAACTCTTAGAAGCAGTCAGTGTTATGGAGTGAGAGGCCAATGAGTTCCCATATGAAAGAGCAATGGATTACGCAGGATGCAGCTGAAGAAAATATATCACAGGAAGATGTTCTGGAAGTTTCTGTAGAATGCCCACAGGAAAATGAGAAAAATGAATGTCCTCAGTTTAGAAGAAAATGATCTAAGGGAAGAGTTGCTTGATTTAATAGAAATGGCTAGACATATTAAGATCGATGAAAGAAGCAGATTACAGAAAGTCAGTAAGACCCAAAATGTTAGAAGTCTGATAAAATAAATGAACACAATAGTCAAGACTGTTAACAAATCCATGTGACATAATAGAAGTAAATAGGATAGATCACTGTGCAGCTAAATTAATAACAGTCTTACCACAAAAATAGAGGGCAATAAGGGAAAGGAAGGGAAGAAATCAAATGTCATGATGGAAGTATCAAATAGAGAAACTAGAAACTATAAACCAATTAAGACAAGAAGTGTCACTGTTACTAGAGTATAGAAAAGGGAACAGATCAACAAAAATACTTAGCAAGATAGATGCGATGAAGGTAGTGAGCGGCATTACAACAGACCAGGATCTATTGTACACTATTGCAAATAATTCAGCACAACCAGAAAAAAAACTTTGAAGATATGCACATAAATATAAAGGAAAAGTACAAAATAAGCAGTTCACTGATGACCCCCCCCCCCCCCCCAAAAAAAAAAAATCTCTATATCGAATTGGGAAATAAAGCAAAAGGAATAGAAACACCACCAAAAAAAAAAAGAATTAGACACATTTTGGAGAAATATCTATGAAGACCCTGCTTTGAAACATAAAGATGCTGAATGGACAGTAGTAGTAAAAAAAAAAAAAAAGTAAGAAGTTCAGATGCACAGGATATGAAATGGGATGAAGTAATGGGCAGAGAAATTGAAATAAAATTAAGAAAAGCTCCTAAATGGAAATACCAGACCCAGATACAGTACCCAACTTCTGGCGAAAAGTATTAACATTTTCACAAGAAGATTTTGCTGTCAGTAAGAACTACTTATATACACAACCTGAACAGACACCAACCTGGTTAACAACAGGAAAAATGATACTACTCCTTAAGAGTGAACCTGTAAGCTATCCTAAAAACTATAGACCAGTAACCTGCGTACTACCATATTTGAACTAAAGATTGAAACTGATGCCTACAGAGTTTATATTCATTTAGAAGAAAACTCAGTCATGGCACTAGAAGAAAAGAGTAACAAAAGGAGGTGATATGGAGCAAAGGATCATTTGTTGATAAATAATGTCATAACAGAATTGTAAGAAGGAAAAAACTCTTAGTGTGGCATACATAGATTACAAAAAAGCATTTGACAACATCCCACATTAATGGATGAAGGAGTGCTTACAGATGTATAAGATAACACCCTACATTGATAAGTTATATTACAATGACCATGAAACAGTGGCAGACCCATTTGCAGCTAAGCTATGATAAAATTACATTATTATCCCAAATTATAAAAATTCAAGGTGGATATTCCAGGGTGATACTCTGTCATCATTGCTCTTTTGTCATTCCCTTAACCCATTAAACTGTCTGCTTAACAGATTAGGTCATGGTTATAGTTTGACTCTCAGAAAACGGTGTGTAAAGACTTATCTTTTTTGTGACTGTTTTAAAACTATATAGTTGATCATGCGAGGAGCTGAAAGGACAACTGCAAGTGGTCAAAACTTTCTCAGATGATATAAGAATGTCACTACCCTAGCGGCTGACCACCTTCCTGCGGAATTCTTACAAATTGCATCTGATGAAATAGCCTACCCCATATCAATCCTAATAAACAGATCTATAACTGAGATGAACATTCCCTCAATCTGGAAGACTTCCTATATCATTCCACTTCACAAAGGAGGTACCTCCCTGGAAATGTCAAATTATAGACCAATAGCCATCCTGTCCCCCATAGCGAAAATCATGGAAAGATGCATCCACAAACAACTTCTTCACTATCTGACCTCTAATAATCTCTTGTCCAATGCCCAGCATGGTTTTCGTCCGCACCATAGTACAACTACTGCCCTCCTTTCCTTTATTGACTCAATCAACAACAATCGCAATAACAAACTCATATCATCTGCCCTCTTTCTGGACCTATCAAAAGCATTCGATATGGTCAATCATCAATTCCTTCTCAACATCCTTGAAACCCTACGGCTGGACACTCCAGCACTAAACTGGTTCAATTCCTACCTCACTGGTAGGCAACAAGCTGTCCTATGGCAAAACAGAATATCGGGACTGCTCCCGAATACCATATGCGTTCCTCAGGGCTCAATACTGGGCCCACTTCTGTTTTCCATCTTCATAAATGACCTTCAATCAATCATCCCTAAATCCACCTGTATACAATACCGACGACTCCACCTTAATCTGCTCCGACGCCTCCTCTCGAATCTCCAAATGACCACACAACATTGTTTTGCACTAGTTGAAAATGGTTCACTGACTTAAAACTTCTACTTAACCCATCTAAAACCAAACTATTACTTTTCTTCCCCAACGTCTTCTCACCTCTAGGTAAAGAACTCCCAAACACTAACAACACAACCTTTCATATTAAATCCACTAATGGGACCCTCATAACCCCTGTCACCAGTACCAAACTGCTAGGTGTCACTATTGATCATAAGCTCAAATTTGACATACACATTACCCAAACAGTAAAGTCTGTTAACAAAAACTAGGATCTATGTACAGAATTAAAACTTCCTAACTCCCACTACCAAATTAACTATTGCTCGCACTCATCTCCTCTCTTCCCTCCTCTATGCTTCCCGATCCTCTCTTTTCTCAATAAACGTGAACTTAACATGCTCTCTCTTGCCTATAACCACATTGCCAGATTTATTACAGGTTCCCTTATCGAACCCATCATTGCCTTAATCTGCGAAGACTTGGCTGGTTGAACTGCCAAATCTCCTCAAACTTAGCCAACTCGCCAAAGCTTATAAAATTATCAACCATCCTGATAGAACTCCCTCACTGTGCAAAATTCTAACTCCATATACTAACCTCAATAGTCTCCGATCATCAAACAGCATCCAGATCCTAACCATTAAAGCAAAAAACTCAGGTGGGGATGCCCTTTATGCAAATTCCATTGGCAAGCAGTGGAACTCCCTGCCAAACAACCTTAGACTTACTTCTTCGCTCTATCATTTCAAAGCTAACCTTAAAGAATATCTCTCCACACAATGGACATGCCCATGTCGAGAACCTGACTAACTACATATCTCTTTACTTCTAGGTCCACTTCCCTAGCCCATTTCCCTAATTGCAGATCTCTAATATTTCTCTTTCCTTTTAGTAATAAGGAAAATCTCTGATTTCAGTCTATTTTTCAGTATCTTTAACGAAATCAATGTTCTGTGCATAATTTCCTGTCTGTCCTTTAGTCTTATATAACATCTATGTAAATTTTCATTCCTGCATATGTAAGCTGTATTCTCTTGTTGTAACAATACTTTGAATGCAATTTAAATATGTACTTCTATTGTGTATTGGAGCTTTTCTCCTCGGGCCTCTACTGAAAACGGATATGTATCCAGTTAGACCAGCCCGGTTAACAAATGTAAAATAAATAAATAAAATAAATAAATGTGCAAAAACAACATTTAAAGCAGGAAAGCAGCAAGACAAAGAAAATAGTCTAAAACAGGAATGTGATGTAAAGGAACGTGAGTAAAAGGGAGTGTGTAAATATTTGGGAACTGATGAAGGATTGACCGTAAAATGTGAAGAAGTATGAACAAAATTAGGAATGAATATTTTAGACTAAAATTAATACTGAAAACAGCCCTGACATCTAGGAACAAAGTCCAAACTATAAACCAATTTGCTCTTCCTCTTCTAGTTTACAGTTTTGGGGTGATTAACTGGCCCCAAAAGGATCAATTGGACATAACAAGAAAAATAATTCATGCTTATCAAATGGTATATAAAAATCAGTGTATACCAAGATTATATATTTCTCATTCCGCCCCCCCCTTGAAATGTATTACTTGTACACATCTGCAATCGTAGGACTGCATACATATATGCTGACCTCATCAGATCCAAAAATAGTGAAAGTATTGAAACATGTAGAGAACAAGTCTAAGATGACTTCCCTGTTTAGTTTAGCAGAAGCATATTGGTGTCAGGCAACAAATGAATATGCCAAAACAAAAAAAAAAAGAAGAAATGTGCTCAACTCTCCTATAATACTTACTCCACCAATATATGCACTTATATTATCATTGTAAGATTATTATTTTCTTCTAATGTCCCCTTTTCTGCTAAAGGGCAGTTAAACCAAAAATGTCCAACATTTTCTATGCTTATGCCTAGAATATGTTGTCATATGTCCTCTTTCCAAACCAAAAATGTCCAAATTCATTGCATTTTCTATGCTTATGCCTACAATTTGTTGTAGTATGTCCTCTTTTCCAACATTGACCACAATTTCTTTTATCACAATCTTGCAACAATTCCTTCTCATCCACCAAAAAAACAAAAAAAAAACCAAAAACATGCTTTAGGTTGACCCCAGTATGTCACTGTTCCCAGTTTTCCTATTCAGAGTTATAACATTTGAAACAATGTTTCATTTGTATCTCATGCACATCCAGAGTAGCCCATACCTCCCATCCCTTCAAAACATTTATTCCATTATACATTTTTTAATCACATGTACCTTATTACAGACAGAAATTCCTATGTAGTAGATATTCTAAATTGCTCATTTATTTTCTTCCTTAGCTGCAGTCCCAAGTTTAGAATTGTACAAATGTTCTTTTTCTTCAGTTCAGTCATAAATTTTTCAAGTCAAATTTTAAGTGATCTTCCAAAGATCTAAGCATATTAATGCACTTGCGACCTTTACTTTAGACCCCAAAGGTAAAATAATACTGTCCTCAACTTCATACCTGTTTATAGTGTCACTGTTTTTTGTTTTGATTCTTAGCACTGATCTTCCCTTCTGGATTTGTTGTCCTTGCATCATTCCTTGTCTTCCTTCAGCTTCAGTCACAGGTCATCTTTATTTCTTTTATCAGTTCTGAATATGTAAAAGTTTTCTTATTGCTCACACCATCACTCTGTTGCAGAGGCATGGTTTTAAAACCAGATACTTCACTGGCCAAGCATACCTCCAAGCTGCCGCCAGCACCTTCTGGTAATCCTGCTTCTATTCCTGGTTCACCTGGCAGCAACTTCTCTGTTACCTCTCCTAGCACATGTTTTACAGTAGTATTCCAGCTTACTTCCTCAGCATTTGGCTGCTCTCAGTCCATCACCTCCATCAACAGGAGTTTCCAGACCTCCAACTCTGTATCAACAAGCTCTTCTCTTACATAATCTGTGTGAGATTTTTCAGTATTCTGTAACAATTCACTCTTCGCTCTTCTCCTTTTCTATTGCATCTTGGAAAAACTTTGGCCTTAGCAGCAACCGTCTGTCTCTACCTGAAAAGAGTAGGGTTTTTTATTGATATATACATTACATATTATTTACATATTCACAAATCTCCATACATTATAAACTTCAGTTTAAATATCCCCCACTCTTTTATCCACAACCAAAACATTATTTTCTCCAGAATCTTTGTCGGTCCATTTTCCATTGTATTTCATTTCATTTAATCTCTGATTCCATGTAATCCATGAAACATGAAACATTACTCTGTCCATTTTCTTCACTTCTTGTTTTTGTGCACCATAACCAAATTCTATTATGTCCATTTTTATTTGCTCAAATTTTAACACACTTTTCACCCTATTATATTTACATATTTCTTTCCACAAATTAACTCTCTCACAATTCAAAAACACATGCTGGGTAGGCTCAGACTTTCCACATTTATTACATATTCTATCTTGCTTTTTCTTTTATGGCATATTTGCCTTAACCGACAATTTTGTAATAGTCTCCATAAAAAATTATTATATTCTTTAATCTTTTTATAGTTATTGTAGCTCATCAGTATGTCTTTTTTTCTTGTCTGTTTCTAAATCTTTCCATGGATCAATTCAATAAAATGCTTACATAATATTTAAGTACCATTCCTTTCTGTTTTTCTCACATATATTCTTTATTTTCCATAACACAATTTTGTTCTATTTCATTTCTTCATTCACAATGCTTTTAATTCTTTTATAACTTCCATTTCTTCCCACAGTTCTTTGTATTTATAATAAAATATAATTTCTAACAAGTTTTTATTTTCCTTCATAATTCCTATTAATACCTTATATAAATTAAAGATGCTGCATATGTACTATTGGGTTTATTAAACCCAAGCCTCATTGCTCTTCTTTCATATATGTGTGTGTGTGTATATATATATATATATATATATATATATATATATATATATAGATATATATATATATATATATATAGATATAGATATGGGTCTGTGTTAAAACATCGAAAGTGCAGTTCATCGAACTGCACTTTCATGAACCCACTTTAGCGAAAGTGCATAACATCGAACATGCACTTTCGCTAAAGTAAATAAAAACAAAATGAAAAAATACACACAAAAAAAATGTAAACACTACTATGCAGGGGGGCTTACCCCCCCTGCACCCACCCCCTATGTGGGGGGCTGCGCCACCCACACCCCCCTACTTTAATATTCTAACTCCGAGATCACACTACAATGCGGAAAAGGGAATATTCCCTTATCCCCACCGTACCGCGATCTCCACAAAAGATTTTTAGTTGTACATCAACAGAATATGTTGATGTATAACTAAAAAAACATGCAAACTGCATGTTTTTTTTTATTTTTTTACTTTGTTTTAGCGAAAGTGCATATTCGATGTTATGCACTTTCGCTAAATTCAGTTCATCAAAGTGCAGTTCGGTTAACTGTACTTTCGACGTTCTGACAAGGACCCATTTTTTTTTATATATATATATATATATATATATATATATATATATATATATATATATATATATAAAATCCCTCTCTTGAATGGATAGAGCCCCATATCAAAGAAAATATAATCCTCAATTCCTTTTCATACTTGACAATTATTTTCATACTTGAGAATTATATAGATGTTGGCAACATGAGCAGCTTTTCCTATTACCATGGTGTTCAACAAGTGTTCCTTTTTTTCTGTATGAAAATCTATAAGATTTCCAAAAAAATAGTCATATCCTTTACTACTTTGAGTACATTATTCCATTGTCTGTATTCATTCCTTCCAAATATTATTCCTAGTATATCTATATATTTTCATTGAATTCAATACCTCCTATCATACCTTGAAAACCAAATCATTTAATTTTCTCTTTATTTATACTTAAGCCAATTTTTTTAATTTATACTTAGGAATTTTTTTCATTTACTTCTTCCATCCATACTTTATTTTTAACAATTAATACAATACCATCTGCATAATTGTACATTATTGGCAATTGTACTTCCTTCATCATTTTGTATCCACCACTACTTGACATTTTATTAATTTCCTTCACTATTACATTCATAACTAATGAGAAAATTACATTACTCGCTAGGCAGCCCTGCTTTATTCTACATTCTGTTTTTATTTCTTCCCCAATCCAGGCATTTACATTTAGTTTCACATACAGATTTTATTACCTGTAATATTTTTTTTATTACATTGTATGCATGCAGAATTCCCCATAATGATTTATATTGAATATTATCACAGGCTTTACTTGTATCCGCTATCAAAACCTTCACTTCTACATTTTTATTCATGATATCAATTATTTCTCTTATTATCCATAATAACTCTTGACTTCCTTTTCTTCCGAAAACATTTTGGTCATATATTCTATCCATTTTTTGTAACCTTTTTGTTGTTCTCATAAATTTTTTGTAATCTGTATTATTCAGTGTTATAGGTCTCCCATTTTGTATCTCCTCTTTATTTCTTTTTTTAAATATAAATTTTACAATTCTTGTACATCTCTTACTCTTTAATTCCAGTTTCTAACCATTCATAGGTGTGTACTAGGCTAATGGCCCTGGAGTCTTTACAAGCCTAGCCCAAAAGAACTGCCCAGGCACTGTGCCACATGATGTTAGTTCACACTTCCCCTATCCAGTAGGGCAACTGGAGTGATCCCTGGGGTGAACTTTCTGTTACCCATCCACTTGTCAAGACGTCTCTTGAATATGGCCAGCGAGGTCCTTTGCTTGACATGAATAGGAAACTTATTCCAGAGTATGGACAGTCTTTGGGAAATGAACCTGTCCCACCAGCATGTTCTGTTAATTGTGGTAATGAGGTTGTGATCTCTGGAGCGTGTGGAATGGGGGGAATTGGGATTCTTTAGGTGTAGCATTTCAAGTAGGACTGAGTCGGACATGGCTTTGTAAGTCGAGCATAGGTCACCTCTAAGTAGACGATAAGAGACTTTAAATAAGCTGAAGTTTCTTGAGTTGTAGGACGTGTTTAAGGCCTAGGATCTTTTTCGTAAGGTACTTTTGTGGCCTATGCAGCTGTTGTAGGTGTCTGGTCAGGTACATGCCAAATGGGAGATTATATTCGATGATTGGTCTAATGAGGGATGAGTAGTGAGGGATGATGAGCTCTATCTTCCTGGATTTGAAACCTTTGGTTATAAGATGTCACGTAGAAGGACTTTCTGACCACAGTGGCAATGTGGTGATTGAAGGTGAGGTGACTGTCGACCTGGGTGCCCAGATCTCTTATGGCCCCTTCAGTGTTCAGTGGGCTCCCGTCAACGTGGTCATTTGTGGGAACTGAGTTTTTTCCAAAGGGGATGATCATGCATTTTTTGGCATTAAGCTTCAGGCCATGGTTCCGACATCAGTCATTGGTCTCAGAGAGGCCCTTTTGTA
This sequence comes from Protopterus annectens, assembly GCF_019279795.1. Taxonomy (NCBI): domain Eukaryota; kingdom Metazoa; phylum Chordata; order Ceratodontiformes; family Protopteridae; genus Protopterus; species Protopterus annectens. Next base: position 1,875,750,236 of record NC_056733.1, on the reverse strand, counting down.
GGATGCCTGCATCACTTGGGGAGTTGATAATGACTCCTTGCAGTCATCCATGAACTTGGTCAGCCAGAGTCGTCCTGTGTTGGCCAGGACTTCTGAGAAGCAGATGCCAAACAGGAGAGGGCCCAGGACAGAGCCCTCTGGGACTCCACTCATGACTGGTCACCAGTCTGACTTGGAATCTGCAACTTTCACTCTGTGTTGCCTGTCTGTGAGCCAATTTGCAACCCACCTAGTGATGTAAGGATTGATACTTAGTTTGCTGAGTTTATCAATGATATCCGAGTGGAGAATGTTAGCAAAGGCCTTGGCCAGGTCGAGGTAGGCTGTATGCCCTGCCTTACCCTCATCCACAGCCTTGGTGACTGCCTCAAAGAAATCAACCAGGTTCAGCAGGCAGGATCTCCCTTGACAAAGCCAAAACTGCATGGGGTCAAGAGTTTGTAGATTGCCTATATCTTTGTTAAGCTAGTCCATGATGATGCACTCCATAGCTTTGCATGCCAGACTCATCAGGCTAATGGGCGGGATAGTTACCAAGGTCTGAAGTTGCTCCCCCTTTATGGAGCAGGATGACTGTAGCAGTGCATCATTCGTTAGGGAGATAGCCTGAGGTAAGGCTGTGATTGAACAGGGCATACAGATGTGGTGCCAGTTCGTTTTGTAGCTCATGTAGGATGCAGCCAGAGATATTATCAGGTCCCATAGATGAGGTATTCTTGGCTTTGGACAATGCAGGTTTTACCTGTGCTGCAGAAATGGTGGGTACCAGGCTTTCTTCTGGAATTGTGATAGGGCCCTTCGGGGGGGGGGGGGGCTAAAGTTGGCACTAAATCTGTCGGCCAGTATGTTGGCTACATATTTTGGCTCAGTATAGGAGGTGCCATTGTGCAATAACGCAGAGCAAATCTGGGTATTGCCTTGGATGTTTTTGATATGGCTATAGAAGGCTTTGTGGTTGTTTTTGGTGTCAGCCACAATTCTGCCTTCATAGCTGGCTTTAGAGGATTTGATGAGGGATCTCAGCTTTTTGTCGAGACTGATAAGGGAGGTTTTCCAGACTAGTGACTATTTTTTTTGCAACAGTTTCTTCCTCCTTTTGTAGAGTTTATTGATGGCTGGGGACCACCAGATTGGCTTATTTTCTTTGGAGGACAGCGTCTTAGTTCTATTTGGTATGGCAAGGTCCATGCATTTGTGTACCTACTCATACAGTGCATTGATATATGATTCTGCAGTTGTGCAGCTATTTTCCATTGGAATGGGTGCCGAGAAGTTAGCCACCTCTGTTTTTAGGAGCCCAAAATCGGTTTTAGAGAAGTTTTTCAGGGTGGTCACCTTAGCAGGGGTTGTAGGTGAGATGGAGATTTCCATGGTGATCAGATTTAAGCAGGGAGGAATTGACTATAAGTGTGGTGTAATGGTCTCCCATGTTGGTGATAACCAGGTCAAGGAGGTTGCTTCCTCTAGTGGGGGTCAGAATGAGCTGGTCCAGGGAATTGGAATTGAAAAATTCCAGAAAGTGTTGGGCCAGTACATTGGTACTGGAATAGTTTTCCCAGTTGATGTAAGGGTAGTTGAAGTCACCCAGTATGAGAATACTGGGTTGAACCTTGATAGACTCCAGGGTGCTTAGGAACTTGGAATGAGAGTCTAGGGACATGTTTGGGGTTCTGTAGCAGGCTGTGACTTGTATCACCATCTTACACAGTGTTAGTTGTACCTGAAGTATCTCAGGTGCTTTATGCTGGACTACCAGTCTAGAGGTGTACATATCCTTTAAGAATATGGAGACACCACTGCCTTTGGAGCTTCTGGCCATATTCTGGGGCCAAAAGGTATGGAATGAGTTGCAGCCCTGGAGTGCAGGGGTGCTTTCTGCCTCTTTAAATCAGGTCTCCGTTACAGCACAGATGTTGACATTGTCCAATTTGAGGAGAGCTTTGAGTGAGTGCATCTTGAGATTTAGACTTCTAGCACTGACCCTCAGATTGCATTTGTTTGTAGCTGTTATGGTGGAATTTTGGTCTTTGGAACACTGCCTAAAAAAGGCACTTTAGGGGTTGCAAGAGCTTTAGCCAGTACCCGGAATCCCAGGGGTGACAGATGCAGGCCATCTCTGGCAAAGCATCGAGGTCTGTCGATCATGTCTTCCCAGGCAGACAGATCTGGATCCCTTTAGAATGACACCAGAAATGTAGCTAACTGTTAAAGTCAATCATTTTCTGCTTGTACTGTGGTATAATTCTGGTTGACTGTAGAATACTGCACAGGGCTAGGGTCATACCTGCCTGAGCCACATAATCTGAGTGTTCCATTACATCTCTTTTCATGTAGTCCAGGGAGGTACATCTCGGGTCATTACACCCACATGGATAATGACCGAGTCATGTTTGTACTTGTTGTGGCGTGACCTGAGTGCATGTGTTATGTGGTGGATCCTGGCACCTGATAGACAACTGACTGTCACCTTCTTGTTCAGCCTAGTGAGTGGGACATCAGTGTGTCTCACAAGTGAGTCTCCTATGATTAGTACATTGGGCAAAGTGTTTTTTTTCCTTAAGGGCGTAGGTTAAGGGCCACACTGTTGTGGTGAGCTATGTGTTCTGGGGTTGGTGTTGTGCTGTGGTGGTGGAGTGCATTTCTGTCTCTGGGGTACCTGTTGTTTGGCTAAGTTTTTATTGAGAACCTCCGCAAAGGTGGGTGCATGGTTTGTGTTTCTGTGTGTGGGTTGTGATGGTTGGTGTTTTGGAGGGCTGTGTGTTCTAGGTAGGGAGTTGCAGGTGTTGAACTTCTCCTCTTGACCAGCTAGTCCACTCTTGGTTGGAGTGTGCACTGCTTCCAGTTTGGTGATACAAGTGCATCTCTCACATGTATGAGTGTTGGGAGGTAAGTGGAGAGGGTTGTCTGTGTACATTAGACAGTTGCCACACTGTCTGAAAATGCCCAAGTGCACCAGGTTAGCAGGAGAAAGCACAGGAAATTGCCCTACAGTCATGCCAGTAGAGGTGGTCATAACTAATACGTACCGGTGCTGTTACTGCATAGTAACAGCTAGTGCTGATGGCACCTAAGTGTGCTACAATAAATGCTACAAAAGCCTGTTTAAAGTCCTAGTCAATTAAGTTAATTGAAGTGCAAGAAGTAAAAGAACAAGCATGTTCTAAAGGAAAATTTGAAGAGCAGACTTTCTGGCACTGGTAGTAGTTTACCTCAGCTGAGCGGTGCACAAACACAGGCCTTTAAACCAGAAAGTTGAAAGGTATGGAAAAACTGACCAAACAGCTGATAAAGTACAATTTCTGGGCCAGAAACCACTCCTTGTGGTAGACAGGCTACCTAGTGCTTACCACTCCCACTGATAAGCTAGAAGGCTTCCTTCCAACACAGAAAGATTTGGGGAGGGGGGCTCAGAAACTTGCAAAACAGTCCTGAATACAGCAAGTCTGTATCTGGACTAGGCTAGTTGCAAGAAAGGTGGGAAACAAGCTTAGATTTTTTTTGCAGAAAAGCAGTTAAAACAGTAGCAAAAACACTTTAAATGCAGTACAAGCTAGCACACCTGAGTGTGTAGCAATATTAAGGCAAATACAGTTTAAATAAATGCAGATAAATTAAAAACTAAAAAACAAGTGCAAAGAGCAGTACATTATGAAAAAATCAAAATGGAGGAACTTTGAGTATCTCTTTCTCCTTCCTGTTGTTCTTGTCTGCAGGATACCAAAACTGGATCTGAGGAGCTTAAACATGCAAGCACGGCCTTTTAAACCATAAAGTTGAAAGGGAAGGAAAAACTGCCCAAACGGCTAATAAAGTACAATTTCTGGGCCAGAAACCACTCCTATTGTGGTAGATAGGCTACCTAGTGCTTACCACTCCCACTGATAAGCTAGGAGGCTTCCCTCCAACACAGAATGGTCTGGGGGGCTCAGAAACGTACAGAACAGTCCTGGATACAGCAAATCTGTATCCGGACTCAACTAGTTATGGGAAAGGCGGGAACAAGCTTAGAACTTTTTTTTCTAGAAAAGAAGTTAAAACAGTAGCAAAACACGTTAAATGCAGTACAAGCTAGCTCACTTGAGTGTGTAGCAATATTAAGGCAAATACAGTTTAAATAAATGCAGATAAATTAAAAACAAAAAACAAGTGGAGAGAGCAGTAAATTATGAAAAAATCAAAATGGAAGCACTTAGAATATCTCTTTCTCCTTCCTGTTGGTCTTGTCTGCAGGACACAAAAACTGGATCCATGGAGTTAAATACTTAAAGTTTAAACAGACTAAAAATAGCAGTAATAAATGCATGAGAGAAGATGGAATTGAGCACTTTAGAGAACAAGTAGCAGAAAAACCAAAATGAAGTAAGAGATGGAGGAGAAAACATAAATATTGTAAAAGCAGCAAGCAGCTGAATAAAGTTTTTTTTTTCCATAAGTAAAATGGAAAGGGAGAAAGGAGGAACAGAAGATAATTCAAGGTTAAAAAACTAAGGTGGTTGGGCTTCTCAAATGTTCTAATGACACTAGACTGGGAGGAGTGTCCCAGATCAAATTTACAGTAGGGGCGGGCAACTGCAAATCCACCAAGTATAAGAACAAATTACCAATAAGGAAAGTGGGAAACTATGCTGCAGCTACTAGCTACACTATTTCAGGCAGAAAACACTACAGAAATATTTATCACAGCAGGAAAAACAGCAGAGAGCCACTAAATGAAAGTTTTAAACAGATAAAGGAGCAAAATGACTCTAGAGAATGCTTTTAACTCAAACAAATCAGTTGTATGATGCACTCCTTGGCAGGAAATCAAAACAGATGCTTAACAAATGGAGAAAATTTCCAGTTAATACCTTTCACACAGTGAAACTGGCTAAAAAAGCTTTACAAACAGTGTGACCGGTAACTAGCTAAAAAGCGACAGTAGCAAACGTGATTTAACAGGCCCTGGGCAGACAATTGTAGTACAACCTTGCAGATTAGTGTATAGCAATAATATACAGTAAAAAGTATGCAGCAGAGAATAAAAAAGTACTATAAATGGCTAGAATAAGCAATAACTAGTAAAAATAAGCAAAAAAAAAAAAAAAACATGATACTTATTGTTGTACATCACCGATCAGAGTTGTGGTCAGTGCCTCTTCTCCACTCAGCTGTGTACAGACAGAAATCCTCTCAAAGGGTAGGGCTTAAATACTAGAAGGTACAACCTGAAACAACTTTAAAAAAGCTCAAAAGAAATGATGAGTGCTTACTTCAAGCCCTAGATCAGCCAACCTTTACCAGCCAGTATACGCTGAGCGGAGGAGGGGCACTGGACCAGGTCTACTTTACATGGTCGACTCTTCAGAAAGTCAACTTTTATATGGCCGAGACCATATGATCGACTTTCGAAAAGCCGACCATGTAAAATAAACACACAACACACAACACACACCAAACACTTACTTTCAACTGTTAGCAGGGGGGCAAGCCCCCCTGCACCCCCTCCGTAACTTAAATATACCAACTCTGAGATAGCACTACAGTGCGGAAGAGGAAATTTTCCCATTCCGCACTGTACGGAGATAGCGGTTCCCCATGGTCTGTTTTGATTTCCTGCCAATCAGTGTATCATTTAACTGATTTGTTTGCAGTTAAAAGCATTCTCTAAAGTCTCCTTGCTCCTTTATCTATTTAAAACTTTAATTTAGTGGCTCACTGCTCTTTTTCTGCTGTGATAAACATTTCTGTAGTGTTTTCTGCCTAAAATAGTGCAGCTAGTAGCTGTAGCACAGCCCGGTTCAAGTTTGCTGTCTCTGATGCCTGGTTGATTGTTTGCAGTGTTTGTTTTGAGCACATGTTCCAGGCCATTTTGGCTTAGCAGAAGCCTTTCTTCACTTTAGTGAGTAATTGTTGTTGATTGGCTATAACGTCTATAAAAATTTTTGCCACTCCTTTATACATACCATATTCAGTTCCATCCAGTCCTATTGCAGAATTCATGTTAATATCTTTTAGAATTTCATTCAATTCTTTCATAGTTATTTTTTGTTCTAAATACTCATCTTCATTATTTAATTTTTCACTGTGATAAATTTGTTCTATGTTTTCTTCTATTTTAACAAATAAGTCAAATACATGTTGTTTAATTATTTTGTATATTTCTTCTTGCTGTCTTATTTCCTTACTTATTTTTGTAATTATCATTATTTTTCTTTCTTTTATTTTACTCAAATGTGGAGCTACCTCTTCTTTCTTTCCTTATAAACAATATTTTTTGTTTATATAACAAGTTGTTAATTTGAATTTGATTCATTTTATATATTTTCTTTTTCATCAAAGAAAAATGTATTCTCTAAGTCCCTGAATGTTTCTTGACTTTGTCTTATCTCTCTCTTTTTTTCTTCTTTTCTTCATTATACATTCTGAAAACACTTTTTTATATTTCTCTTTAAAATTAAGCCACCAAACAGTCCAGTTCTCATAAAACTCTCGTGTATCTTATATTCATGTGATTTTTCCATAATGCCAGAAGTTCTTTTTTCTCTTCTAAATCTAATTCCTTTTCATTAATTCTCTTTGTTCCTTTTCCTATTCTTATATAGTCTTAATTTTCCTGTGCTTTAACTCGTATAGCCACATGATCTGAAAATCCAGCATACTCAATTCCCTTTTTTTAACTTTTAAATTATTGGATATTAAAAAAAAATTGAATTCTGTTCTAATTTCATTCCCTTTTTGGGTCCAGTGGTTATTCTCCCATACACTTAACTTTCCACTCCTCATAATTTCTTTAACCATTTTAAAATCACAATTGCTCTTATTTTTTTCTTAAATTACAATTAAGTCACCCACCACTGTAATGTCCTTATTTATGCAAGCATATTCAATAATATTTTAAACATAATTTTCTCTCTTTTTTTTTTTTCTTTTTCTTTGTTGCATATGCATATAAAGCTATAACTCTAGTCTAGTACCGTAATTTGTCCTAGTTCCATTATGGTTACATCTAATATTTTAATGCTTTCTTGACATAATATACATATGCCCGAGCAAGTTTCTTTCCCCATGTTCCAAAGTTTTTCAGTTTGTGTTCTTTCTTCCTCTGTTAATAATCTGATATCTTCTAAAGCAATGATATTTGTGCATCTACTGCAGCACACCATTGTAATATACCAATTTTCCTCTTAAGATTTTTTCTTAGTGTTCACAGTTAGTTATTTTAAGCTTTTAAGAACAGTTAGTATAATACAATGTTTAGTATAATAAAATGTTTATCCCTTTCCTTTCTTTTCTCTAAGTATTATATTTTTGAATTTTCTTTTCCTTTCTTTAACTCTTTTCTCTATTGAATTCTTTTTATTTCTTACTGTGCACCAGTTAGCTTCTTCCTCACTTTTTTCCTCTGTTTCTTTTTCCTTATTATTTTCTTTAACTTCATTTATAATCTGTCAGTCACATATTTTATACATTTTCTTGTTTAACTCATTCTTCTATTTCTTTCTCCTGTATAACTTTATTTTCATTTTAATTTTCTTGTACATTCATTTCACATTCTAGCCATGAATGACCAGTATTACCACATTTTTTGCACTTTAAATCACTTTTTTTTTGCATTATGTCCAGTTTTACCATATAAATAATATTTTTATCACATTAATTGATTAAATGATCATTTTTTCCACAAAAATAACAAGTCTTTGGTTGACCACTGTATTTCACAAAACCCCTGTTACCATGAACATTAATAATACTAGTTGCATGCCTAACATTATCATTTTCCACTTTCCCAACCATAGTCCTCTTTCATCATATATTTTTGTAGTGTCCATTAATTACGTATTTACATATAGGTAATAAATTATCTTTCAGTTCTTTTGCTTCAACTTCAGTTCTAAACTGGATACTTTTTATATTTATATACATATATATATATATACATATATATATATATATATATATATATATATATACACACACACACACATACACACACATTTATTTTTTGTGTGTGTAAAAAGCTTTCACCACATATTCTGACCATGGATAAACATTTTTCTTTTCTTCATATGCACCCAAATAATATTCCATGGGCTGTCCAGTCTCAAATATCAAATCACAAAAAGTTCCTTTATTAATTAAAATAAATGCTCTTACCTCATTTGTTTTGACACCCAGAGTGCTATGAGAGAGTCCCAAACCTCATACCTGTCCAAACTTTCTTTTTTTACTGTCCACATGTACTGTATACTTTTGTTTCTTTTATTTCTTCTTTCTTTCTTCTCCAACAGTTTGTGTACACATTTTTCTCTGGAACTTTTTCTGGTACAGTCTTTTCTTCTTTTTCTTCTATTTTTTTCCATGATGTCACTCCATGAAATTGCTGCTTCACTTTCTGACTCACTTTGGTTTACCATTTCTTCCAAGTAATCATTTTGCACGCCCACCCCTCATTGATTATAGGATTGTAATTATGCATTTTTCAGAGGTAACTGTGTCTCCTTCAAACTATCTCCTGTGAAAGTTTTACTCTGAATCCATCTCTGTTTCAGCTACAGTCTCGTTTTCCTTCACAGTCTCCTTTTTCTCCAGTGTTACTGTTTTTTGTCTGCACCCACATCATCAGAAAAAACTTCTGGTAGCGATTCTGTCATCTCAGCTACATTTTCAGCAACTTTCATTCCAGTTTCAGTACAAGCTGAATCAGCCACATTTGCTCCCTGTTTCTCCAGGCTACCCCCATTCATGAACAGGAAGTTCTTTGTGAAACATACAAGTGATTCCCCTATTACCAAGAGTAGGGGAAGTTCCTGATGCCTGTATCAGTATGAATACCAACTGGGGTCTCTCCTAAAAAGATAAGACTGGCCTAGTGGGACTAACCCAGTCAGCAGTAAATAAAGTAAAATAACATGCAAAAAGTGCAGTACACTGTAGATTCTAAGATTTTTCATATAATTTACTTCCATTCAGGAGTAAATCATATTTCTGGAGCCAAGCTTTTAGTTTTCAGGATTGTTTTTATCTTGCAGCACAAGTATCCCAAGTGGTTGTAGCCGAGACTATTTCCACTATTGATTATGTTAGTGTAGTTTACAAACACATACTTTTGGAAATGTATTTCTGATTGGTATTTCACAAATCTGGCACTGTATTATGTCAGGATGCTTAATACATAACAAAATGAGACTGTAAATGTGATCAGGATATGCTCTGAGCTAGTGCAAAATAGCACAAAATATACTGAACCCACTGATATTGCCAACATCCTGGCAGATAGATTCACTGCAAACTTCACCCCCTTCTCACCCCCAAAAGGGTCCACAATACTGGAAAAGTGTAGTGTCCCGGAAATCACAGACGCACAGGTGAAAACAGCCCTTTCAAAAGCCAAAAGCACAGCATCAATGGGGCCAGATGGTGTCCCAGGCTGCATCTTGCACGAACTACAGAACGTACTAACCCTCCACCTAAACACGCTGTTCAACCTCAGCCTCTCCACAGGCTACGTGCCCATAGAATAGCGCACAGCAACGGTTATTCCACTCCACAAAGGAGGAGCCACAACTGACCCTGGTAACTATTGCCCCATAAGCCTGACTAGCCTGGTCTGCAAGGCTATGGAGCGCATCATCATGGAACTCATTAACAAAGACATTGGGAACCTCCAAACACTTGACCCGACCCAGTTCGGCTTTAAGGGCAGGTCATGCCTACTAAACCTGGTTGACTTTTTCGAGACAGTCACCAGGGTCATAGATGAGGGGAAGGTAGTTCACACAACCTACCTTGACCTCGTCAAGGCTTTTGACACCATTCCACAACTCAGGAATTATAGAAAAACTCACCAGCCTGAACATAAACCCCTACGTCACGAGATGGGTTGCCAACTGGCTTATGGACAGAACTCACACAGTAAGAATAGCGGGCTCCAGGTCCGACTCTAAACCAGTCACAAGTGGTGTCCCACAAGGCTCGGTCCTGGGACCCCTACTGTTCGGCATATACTTCTCAGAAGTACAGGCAAACACTGGAGGACTATGGTTAACCAAGTTCGCCGATGACTGCAAACTGGGAGCAATAATTGACTCTCCGGCTGACACAGACATTCTCCAAAAGGGCCTTACTGAGACGGACACCTGGTGTCAAAGTCATGGTCTCAAGCTAAATGCCAAAAAATGCATAGTTATCCCGTTTGGGAAAAACAAAACACCCATGAATTACCACATAGGTGGCTGTCCCCTTAATACAGAAGAGGTAATAAGAGATCTGGGGACCCAGGTAGATAGTAATCTCTCCTTTGACAATCATATTGCCAAAGTAGTTAGGAAATCCTTCTATGTAGCCCATCTAATTACTAAAGGGTTTGCATCTAGAAATAAAGAGGTTATAGTGCTCCTCTACTCGTCACTCATCAAACCCATCATAGAGTACACTGCCCAATTTGGGATGTACCTCACAAGACACTTCCAACAGATGGAAAGACCACAAAAGTACCTCACCAAGGGGATTACTGGCCTCAAACATATGTCTTATGCAGCCTGACTGGAAAAACTCCAGCTGTACTCAGTCGCATATCGCTTACTCAGAGGTGATCTCTGCCTGACTTACAGAGCCATGTCCAACTCAGAATTGATGGACATGCTCTACCTAAAGAAATCCAAGTCACTGTGAGCCACTCGCTCTAGTGAGCTAAACCTCGCCACAACAATAAATAGAACATGCTGGAGGGATAGATTCCTGTCACAGAAACTCCCCATGCTTTGGAACAAAATTCCTAACTACATTAGGCATAGCCACTCACTAACGCTCTTCAAGAGAAACCTTGACGAATGGATGGGTAACAGAAAGTACACCCCTGGGATCACTTCATTGGCTCTTCTTGACAGAGACTCAATTAATTAATCAATGGGGCGGCAAAAGCTGGCACACTCTGGCTAGGTTTATAAATGCCCTCTGGCAGATAGCCTAGTACCTACCTATGAACCTATAACTTCTATACTGCAGACTGAATTCTTGTATGTGTCATATGACATGCTAATCACTGCAGCAAGCTCATTAACATTTAAACTATGTAGCACTTCCCACTAGAGAACATCTTTTTTGCTGAAACCCTAAAATGGGTGAGAGCATTTTAAATTAGGCCATGTATCGTATAGCCTTGATTCCCAAAGTTTGTGTTTGGATTTCTTTGTTACGGTAGAACCCAGACCAGCTGTCATATTGTTGGGTATCTAAACCATTTCAGCTAAATTTTGAAAAATTATTAGAGCTGCATTCCCAGATGTCTGCCTCCACACAGTTTGATTACTTCTGTAGGGTGCTAGAAAAATACATATTTTCATTAAAATCCACAGTACTGGCTTTACATCTGCCTTTCCTCTGTTCCCCTTCCACTTCCTACCCTTACATCCTTGGTGGGAGACTTGAGTACTTCAAAGGAACTGTTTTGACCTGATGCCAGACCTCTGGGTGAAAAAAAGTCTACAGAGAGTAGTACAGAATTCAGTTCCTTTCTTCCATACCCAAATAATGGCCAGTGGAGGCCACAATTGGACTTTTCCAAATGAAATAAGTAAATGCAGATCAAAAAGATCAGCAGGCCGTGCCCATTCTGCTCATAAAGGGTGCATGTTGTAAAACTAGATGTTTTGGATGCTTATCTGCATTACCCCATCCACAAAGAAGAGACCGTTATTCTATTTTGTGGCTGGGAAAAGGACATTACTATTTCACTTCTCAGCCATTTGCTCTCACCACTGTGCCCATGGTATTTACTAAATGTTTAGCTTTAGTGTTTTCTCATCTCAGAATATGAAGATACATTTATACCCTTACATGGATAACAAAGATTCATTGCCTCCTCGTAGTGTTCCATTCTCTGCATAAGCAATCTAGGAATTTGTTTGGTCCTTCAAATGTGCAGTTTGTCACCAATCCCTACTATGACATTTCTGGAGTGGTTCTGGGCCACAGGACACTTAATATTTCCTTACCACAAGAAATAGTACTTCTGCACCAGGTTTTAAATACCTAGCCCAGAAGACACCCTAGCAGCAAAGGTGGTCTTGAATGCATTGGGCTTGGTGTTAGCCTCCATTTTAATTATTTATTTAATTAAAATTACACTTGAGGAAACTTCAGTGATACTTTATAAAATAATCAGAACAGCATGGTCACCCACTCCAACAAGTGATGTTAAGGTTTAGGGTCACAAGGGGTAATCTTTGGTTGTCCTTCACTTGTTGTGTCCACTACCTAAATATCTCTTGGCTGCTTCACATAGATGTCCTGATTATGTTTGGTTACCACACTTTGGGTCCTTGAGGATACTGCAGAGAATGCTGTACCATAACATTATAAATGTGAAAGAAACAATGGCTTTGATTTATGCTTTTAGTTTTTCTTAGTCTTATACTGTGGGTCACTTTAGTATTTGATAAATATCACAATGGTGTGATATATCATTGTGCAAGAAGGAACACAGTGTTTGAGGAAGATTAGTGTTGCAGTAAATCATAACATTTGTTATATCCCACGTACCTCAACTGCATCCTAACCAGAGGATTCATCAGCTGTATCTTTCAACTTATGAAGGCTGTCTCTCAGGTCTTGCACCAACATTTCATAGAACCTTAGGTAGAGTGAAAGGCACTTTTATTATAACCAGTGCTATTAAAACCTTTTCTTCAGTCAATTTACCTTGCTACTGTTCGTGCTTCACATCCCACTACAGTAATTTCTTTTGCTAGTCAATCTTTGATATTGTTAAAAACAGAATGTTAAGTTTGTGGTGGGCAGTTTCCAGTTTGTGTACTACTGCTAATACTGCTTTTTCTTAGGTCACTGAGTTCTGAGTTTTCCTTAACAAAGAAGTGTGAAATAAACAGTAACAGAAGGACATACTGTATAGCTGTATTTGTCCTTTTCCTTTTTCAGTATACCATAAGTATCACTTTTCTCTTTATTTTCCCTCCTTTTTTCTGAGTTGAGTTCCACAAAGTTTAAACAAATAGTGCAGAGAAGATGGTCACTGGGAGCAAAAAGTGCTCTGAGACTACTGCTAGTGGTGACTGCACTGGGTTTCTTCTTCAAAGATTTGCCTACTTCCATTATTAATTGATTTTTGCTCTTATTTTATTACAGTTTATTTTAAACTTTTTTTTTTGGGGGGGGGGGGGTAAAAAATTCTTGGTTAGGACCAGTTAGAAACATTTAGTTTTCCATTCACAGATTGCAAAAGAGTTAAATCTAGCTAATTTTTGGGAGGAGCTGAGAAGTATTATTTCTTATTTAAGGTAAGTAGAACAAGAAATAGTTTAATCAATAGAAATTGCAGGTGTTCCACATTTACTGCTGGTGTGTAACTGCATTGAACATCATCATTTAAGGTTTGCATACTTCCATTTTTTGATCTTTGCTTTTATTTGGGAGAAATTATGAATATTAACTATTGCCAATACATTTAATGTTTTCAAATCATATTAATGTTATTGCCAACAAAGCTGTGAAACAATAGAGGAACGATATTGAGAAAAATAACAATTGGAAATATTCCCATATTTACAAAGCCTACATCCGGCAGATTTTTTAATACAGCAGTCCTTTTTGTGTATATTCAAATAATTTAAAGCATTTAGAATCAGTACAGAGAAAAAGCCACGGTGGTGCAGCGGTAGCATTGTTGCCTCACAGCAAGAGGTTCTTCCGTTCGATTCTCGGCTGGAGCGCCTTCTGTGTGGAGTCTGCATGTCCTCCCTGCGGTCGAGTGGCGTTCAAAAGACATGCGTAGAATGGGTGTGCATTCATTGAAGGTTGGGCATCAAGCTGGCACCTCGGCACCTGTAAATAAATCTACTGCCAATCATTAGCGGACTGGAGTTTCCGCTGTGGCGACCCCTAACCGGGAAAAGCCGAAAGAAGAAGAAGAATCAGTACAGAGAAAATTCAATAAAATAATGCCATCTTTGAGCAACTTGGATTATGAAGACAGATGCAAGAAATTACATCTTTGCATTCTGCATTATCACTACTACTAGGGAAGTTAGGATTTAAATTTAACACATGGTGAACTTCTAAGATAATTACATTTACCAAGTAATAGTAAAACCACCAGACTAAGAAGATTGTTCGTTACACATTACATTCCAATCTTTCGGAACAAACTGTGTTTAGATATTAATAGTTCTGATCATTGTATTTTAAAATTGTGTTTTTCTTCAAAGTTTTGTAGTTTTAAAACTTCTTGGCAAGTTCAGGTAGAAAAGATTTCCATTCACTGATTACTATAATTTAATTTATTTGCAATCTGTGGGAGGACCTGAGAAGTAGGACTTCTTATTTTGAGCAAGTAGAACAGGGAAGGGTTTAAGCACTGGGAGCTGTAAGTGCTCTGAGACTACTACTGTTATGTGACTGTAATAGAGTTTTCTACTACCTTTCCAGTCCCTATTTTACTTTTAAACATGGTGGCTTTTGAGTTTCTCATCCCTACTGTAAATTTGACTTTGGAAGCTTCTTGACAGTCTCATCTCATCTGCTCATACCACTGGGCACTAAAAGTTCAAACTGGGAAGGCCCTCCCTTATACTGTTAAAACCTCTGTTTCACGTCAGCAGTCCAGAATGAGTTAATCTCTCTTTTTTTTTTGTCACTTTTTTAAAATCTGTAACATCTGAGACTATTACCAGTCATTAGAGAGCCTAGGAACTACTGCTCAGGAATCAGCTTTGGAGTAGTGCTTCAGCTTTGTTCCTGGTTTGAAAAGAAGCAAATGTGCCTTACTTCCTTGCTTTCCTAGAGATTATCAATCACTGGGAACCTAAGAATTGCATTTTATGAGCCAGCTTGAGATTAATGCTACTGCTTTGCTCCTGGTGAGCGAATTATTAGAGGGACATTGATTTCCCTGACCATCTCTTATTAAGTGGTGTGTATGGAACTTCCCTGATTGGTCTGATTGCTGTTTTTGAGAGTATTACTTCAGTTTTAATTTTGGGCCTGTGTAGCTTTGTCACGTTGAGCCACTTTTTGTGCTGTCCAGTGTATGTACCTAGAGAAGACTATAACGAGTGTACTGAACCCAATAACATCTGGGACAATAGTGCTCCTCAGAAAGGAGCTTGAGATTAATGCTGCTGTTTTGTTACTGTTTTTCTTCTGTTGAGAGAGAGAACAAAGGGTCATTGATTCCTGAGTGCAGCTGTGACAAGACCACTACTAGTACCACAGCAAGAGTCAAGTGGGATAAGATGATTCTTCCAGTAGAACAGGGTGGATTGGGATTACCCAATTTAAAAGGGTATTTCAAAGCTACACAGTTAAGACACTTATACATTGCAAAACCAGAAAACTATATTTCGAAATGGAAAGGGATGATAATGAAACCAGGGGGGAAAACAAGAAGAGAATGGGATTTTGGATGATGGCCTTTAAGGAGAGTAACAGTAATCAGGCAGAATAGTATATCCATAAAGTAGCAGAAGGTATTCTAAGAACTAAGCCAACACAGGATTGGAGAAAGGAGATTCTGTCGATAGGGATGACTGCAGTTAGGGATATAGACAATAAGCAAGAGGGGGCTGGAATCTATTGGAGAAAACTGGTAAAGGAACCAAAGTATTGGGAACAAATAACTAGAGGGGGAAAGATGATAGAATGGGTAGATGCGAATAATTTATCTGGACTGCAGGTTAGAGATTGCCTTCCCTATCAGGGTATAGGCAAAGAGAAAGAAATAGGGGGTCCTAAATGAAAGACCAGCAGTGGTAGAGTTTAGTAGACTCTAGAACAGAAGCTGCCATTAAAAAAGGAATAATTAGTAGAGCATATAAGATTGCATGACTTCAATAAGAATCAATCAGAGGAGGTTTAACAAGGATTGGGAAGAGAAACTGGATTAGCAACTCACAAAGAAACAATGGGAATATATATGTATGTCCACACATATGCAACAAAATCTAGAAGGTTTAGGATTTTTGCCTGGAAATGTTTGCATAGATATTTCTATACCCCAAGTAGACTCCAGAGAATTTTTCCTCGGGCAGACAGCAAATGTTGGAGGTTTGACAGGGAAGAAAGACATAATTGGGAACATATTTTCTGGGAATGTGGTGAATTGGTGAACTTTAAGGAGTCCCTGTGTGATGCACTGTCAGAGATGCTGGGTGGGCAAACTGGTCCGAGGGAGGTGATTTTTCATAGGCAATTCCGATTCTGTAACATAGCTAAGCATGGTAAGGCTTTGCTGTGTCTAATAATGGTGGCTGCCCAAAAAAGCAATTACTAGAAAAAAGAAATCAAAATCGAACTCAGCTATACTAGAAGTAGTGAATATAGCAACAGAGATAAAACAACTGGAATTGAGATGCTTAGAAAAAGGTAGGAGCAAACTACATAGGGAAAAATGGGAATTGAGAACAAATACATACAAGGGAGGAATGAGGTTTAAAAGGTGACAGGACCTCAATGAGCTACAGTATGTAATGTTTGACTGAAAAAGATTGGGTAGATTATAAGTGATGTATAATGTTTGCAACTGGGAGTGTTTCAGTATGGTGTGTGATGTAAAATGCTTGTAACTAGGATTGTGTCAGTGTGGTTTGTTTTCATTTATATAAATGTATGATTACCTGTGTAATAAGTGATGGTTTAACAAAGATATTCCTTGTTTAAAAAAAAAAGCAGGAATTGAATAATTTATGTAATGTTGCGTAGTTGATGTAATGTATAGCAATATATGTGAAGTATAATGTTTGTTATAGTGTGACTACCTTTATATGAATGTAAATTTGCCTGTGTCATAAGTGATAATTCAGTAAAGGTTTTTGGGGGAAAAAAACACTGCTAGTACCCAGGTAGTAGCCAATAGGCTAATCATTATTCTCCATTCTCAGCAGATCTGAATCTTTCTTTTCACTAAAAACTGCAAAATTAGCTGCCATCTAAATACTTCATCCATAATTCTTCAGGGTTTACTGTAATAGCCTTCCTTCAACCCTTGAGTACAGTGATGAGCTGTAGTCCTCACCCCTCTGACATGTCTCATCTGTTTGCTCTCACTCTATCTGTGGCAAGTTTGATTATATTAGGTGTTGTAGGCGACTGTAGAAACTGTCAAACACTTCATGACTGCTCACAGTTTCTTACCAGTTAATATTGCATCTTGCAAGAGATGTAGATATTAAGAAACATGGAGGTAAACCAGATGCATCAGCTCACTATTAAGTGTCCTACCTCCACAACACCACATTTGTCACAGCACACCACTTGGACTGTAGCATATGCTGAGGCTGTAAATAAAAAATTGCCAGAGCCTCCTATAGCATACACACTAAGATCTTAACCTCCTGCGCACAATGTAGCACCTACTGTTTCTCCACATGCATATGTGCACACACTGAAATCCACACAGCTCATCCAGGAGTCACCAGGAAAGCAGACCTAAGCTCAAAAGGCCCACTAAGTCTGTTTCTGCTCAGGAAGGTGTTTCTCATAGGTATCTCTATAGTTAGACATACAGACTTTACACTCACCAGGCTGAACAAGAACAGGGTGAATGGAAGCTGTTTGCCTGGTGCCAGGATCTGTGATGTCACAAGGGCCCTTAAACCATAAAAATATGACCATCAGCTAATGGTTGTCAGTGTCAGAGCAAATGATCCAGAGGGCATGCAGGGAAACACGATGGAACTGCCATGCATGTTAGAGCCAGGAAAGACACTAGGCTTGAATAGTATCTTGTCTTCACCAAGAGTAATGCCTGGATTTTATGGTGCAGCGGTAGTGTTGTCGCCTCACAGCAAGAGGTTCTTCCATTCGATTCTTGGCTGGAGCGTCTGCATGTCCTTCCCGCGGTTAAGTGGCGTTCAAAAGACATGCGCGAATGGGCATGCCTTCGTTGAAGGTTGGACGTCGAGCTGGCACCTCAGCACTGTGAAAATCTACTGCCAATCATTAGTGGACCGGAGTTCCGCTGTGGCGACCCCTAACCGGGAAAAGCCGAAGGAACAACATTTGCTTACCGGGAAAGTCTGACTGAGACGGAGCTCATTTTTAGTGGAGGTCTGGGGAGAAACGCTCCAGATGCATGTCTTTGTAATTTGGAAAATAGATACTGGGTATTGGAATGTTGAAGTCAGTATGATGCTTGAGTAGCTTCAGCTGCTCATATGTCATAGTAGTTAGTACTTTTAAATGTAGTGTAGATGTGCAAAGTATTTTTATGGCTTCAAAAGAGATTAAATACTTTACCAACAGACAATGGCCAGAAGCTACTTGCATCTCTGAGGAGCTAACAGTCTGCTATTTTGTAGTATTAAGAAGTGTTTTCAACTTCCAAAACTATTTTTGCTTTTCTGCTCTACCACACTACTAGAACATAGCAGCTGAAAGTCATGCTTAACAAAAGTTGCTATGCATCCCTTATCAAATCCAGAAAAGGACATGTCAGTATTGTGGAACATATTGAAACAGTTTAAAGTCTTTTCGGAATATAAATTTATAAAGCTAAAACAAAGAGACTGATAAGTATGGAAAGCCCTGAACACTGAGAAACGAGCTTTTCTTCAAAAAGGAAAGAAGAAAAGCTTTTATTTCAGTTCTACTTAAATATTGTAAGTTCCATTTATAGTGACTTGTGTGATTATGCTTTGTTTTGCACTTTTCTGCTTTTCACATGTTTTTGCCAAAAAAAGTTATCTGTTTGTATTCTTAGTTCTGGGAGCTTAATCTTGTAGCTTTATTTGCAGTTGTAGGAAGACTGAATTACTGCAAGATCTTAACATCATTTATAAATTTTACCCTGCTTACATTTCCATAAGTAGAATTACTTGAAAAAGCTAGCTGTTTGTACTGTAAGCTCTGTCTGGGGCCGTAGTCTTGTAGTTTCATTGGTAGTTCTGATAGAACATTGAACTACTGCCTGATTTGAGCCTCATTTAATCATTTATTACTGCATTCTCCCATAAACATTGTTATTGGTAAATGTCTGCATTGTCTCATGCATTAGACTGTGGTAGAATTGCAGTATTGTAAATTCTGCTTCAGGATTTGTGTTTCAGTGCTTTTACAGCTGTTTATAGTCTAGTTTTACTACTGGAGTTTTATATTATGTCTGTCATTTACCTGCTTAAAGTTGCATAGCAGTGCCTTTATGTTCCCCCGTTCTTTGTGTCTGCCCCAGCCCCCCACTGAGACATTAAGCTAAAGTTTCTGAAATTCTAACCTACCTGGCATCATTGGCATGTAGCTCAGAGTCATGTGACTAGATCTTCAGTATTGGCTTTATTTGATTGTATCCCTCTCTAGCAAGCCTGTTCCATCCAACACAGAGCTACACTCTTCCACCAGAGTCCTTTTTGTAAGACTCTGGGATGTGTGGAAACCACTGAACTGTGTGAAACAAGCCTTTTAATCAGAAAGAGGAAAACGTCTTTTATTTAAATGCAATTTAAATATTTTAAGTTGCACTTAATGCCCCATGTGCTGATATTCTTTTGTACTTTTCTGCTTTTTTTCCATGTTTTACCCAAAAGTTATCTTTCTGCATTTTTAGTTTGTTCTGGGGCCTTAGTCTTGTTGCTTTATTTGCATTTGTGGGACAATTGTGAATTACTTTAAGATCTTAGCATTGTTAGCCATTTCAAACAGAATGCAAACACATCCGAAGGCACTGTTAAATGTGGAAATTGTAAACAGTGCAAATACATAAATTTGAGCAAGACTATAAGACTTGATGATATCTGCCGTACTACCATTAGATGTAAAAGGGGAAACTGTAAAACCAAACAGGTTGTCTATTTGGCTACCTGCATCAAATGCAACGCACATTACATAGGTAAAACGGAGAGACAATTCAACAGGCGTATTTATGAACACCTGTACAAAATAGGGAAGCATGATACTAAAAATGCATTATACAGGCATATTTTAGAAAAAGGAGATGATCACAGCTTCCTTTTTTCTATTATCGAACAGGTAGATAATACACCCTTTGGAGGGGACTGGAAAATGAAATTGGCATCGTGTGAAAGCAAATGGCAAATTATAACAGATTCCACGAGACCACCTGGTCTTAATGACTTTATTAGTATAAAACCTTTCCTAGCATTAGAATAATTAGTACAATTGGCACACTCAGCATATAAAATGATATGAGTTTTTAGAGTTTTTTGCCATTTTTTAACATATTTCACTTATATGTAGAATTTTATGTTCATATTGGGAATAGTGTTTAGTGTAACATAGTTTTTTATGTATTATGTATCTTTAAATATTTTTTGGCGGTTTTTCACTTGATTAATTACTTAATTGATTGATTGTGAGCAGTTGTGTATATATACAACTTTTTAAATATGTCAGTTGTTCTGATGAAGGCTGGGGTACAGCCGAAAGCGCTCAACTGGATTTGTTATTCACGGCCGAATTGTGATTTTTAATAAACTGTTGATAACTATTGTCCTGTGGAACGAGCAGTGTACATTCTTCTACCATCTAACTGTTCTTGTTTATACATCTACTGCACTTCTATCTGCTTAAGTAGAGTTGTACTTTTTGTATTTTGAAGCTTGTCTAGGGCCTTAGTCTAGTAGTTTCTTTCACAGTTGTGGCAGAACTGAAATTACCAGATTTGAGCATCATGTAGTCATTTATTACTGCATTTTTCCATAAGCAGTATTACTGTTAAGTTTCTGCATAGTCTTGTTGCTTTGTTGTGGTAGATTTGCAGTTGTGGGAGTATTGTAAATTCTGCTTCAGGATTGGTGCCTCATTGCTTTTACAACTCTATATTCCAGATTTGCTGCTAGAGTCTTATATTCTGCTTATTTACATGCTTAAAGTTGCATTCCAGTGCCTTTCTGCCCCCTATTCTGTTTGTCTGCCCCAGTCTCCAGTGAGACATTAAGGTAACGTTTCTGAAATGGTAACCTACCTGGGTCATATGATTAGAGCTCCAATATTGGCTTTATTTGATTAGATATCTCTCTAACTGTCCTGCTTCTTGAAATTTGAATTTTTCTAAACCCTCCTTTCCTTTCTATTTAGTTGATTAAAAGGCTGTCTCTCTGGCTTCCGCCCCTTATTCTGATCTGACATCCAAAGTCCCTCCCTCCCCTCTTTCATTGCTATTGTCTTTTGTGTACGCTATTTAAGTGCTTTTCCCAGCAATTGTTTTCCAAGCATCCATAATACTGACCAGTATTTTGTACTTTAAAAGGTTCCTAATACTTGAAATTGCCATGTCCATGTAGTTTGTTTACATTGTTTTGTACTAGCATTACACTTTCAAGCAGTCTTTTTGTGGTTTTACATTGATGGGGATAGTACATCTAGTGGCAGTCAGTGGTGGCCTGGTCTGTCTGAATTGGAAAACATAAGAAAGCTGTAAATGAAGTCATTTTATTGGCCAGAGGACTTAGAAGCCAGTTTCCTCTGTTTTAAGTGCCAGTATAAATTTGTCATGTTTACCTGCCACTGCCCTTTGTGCAGTGATGGTTAGTACTGTCCTGTGTAGATGCATTCACCTAGAAGCCAAATTTTCACTGAAACTGTAAAAGTAATTCAGTGAGTATATAGAGCAACCACTTTGCATGTTGAGTAACAAAGAGCAGCTAGTTTGCACACCGAGGAGCCCTGCCCCTTGAATGTAGTGTTGTATAGCCTATGCTAGTCTAGTTTCTAGCCACAAAAGCACAGTCCAGTATTAGTCACTAATACACCGAACCCTTATAGCTCACCCAGTAAAGGACCTGACATCATGGATATGCATTTTCCCAGTTTCTCCACAGCCAGTTTGGTGAATATGGGTAGATGGAGACAATGTAACAATTGTCTAATATTTACTGACAACCATTTAATCCTCAAAGCAGCAAATACAGGATGAGAGAACTATATACTCAATGTCTCTGGAGGCAAAACTCTTGCATACAAAAATGTATAACTATCTTATTATCAGAAGCACACATGCTACACCCCACCACACAGTGCACACCCCACACATAGACCTACATGTGCTGAGGCACTTAAATGCAGTCTTCCCAAACCCCAAAGACCTTTCAGACGTTCTTCCTGCAAAAATTATCCTCAGCAAATCCAAAAGCACCAAACAGACATGACACCTAACACTACACATACAGCCACATTCAGTGGACCCTTAACTACCAAGCCTATAAGGCAAGCCAATAGACTACCCAGGACTCTAGTCATAGGGGACTCCTATGTATGCCATGGCTGAACAAGGAGAAAATAATGATCGGTTGCCTCTCAGTGGTCAGGATCCTCCATGTTACGCATGCATTCAAGTCATTACACCACATGTACCAGTATGATTCAGTTATAGTCCCTGTAGGTGTAAATGACCTGAGACAGACTTCCTAGACTATATGAAGAGAGACATTTTGGAGTTCTCGCCCATTGGGTCACATGCTGATATGTGCCTAGCATTCTACCTTCACCAAGGATGATGCCACAATACGAACATAAGATGATTGATTTTAATAATTGGCTTCGTTTTTAGCTCATTCTAGGAGGATACACTATTTGTTAGCATAGGAGGATGGTGAACAAAACCATGTTGCTTTGCCAGAGGACAGTCTGCACCTTGTTCCCTTCAGGCTTTCATATATTGTCTAAAAGATTGTCCTCCCCCATATTGCCTTTTTTAGGCAATGCCAAATTGACAATCCGTCCACTATAACAAAATCTATCGAAGAAAATCTGAAGGTGTTCCTGTTTAGACTTCTGGCAATGAGGAGTAAGCTCCACTTCTCCAAACTCTTGTCACCTTGGAAAATGCAGGCATCTATATAGTTACTGAGACATAGTTTAAAAACACACAGAGTACCCTGGCCATCCAAGGCTTCAGTGCCTTACACATATTTAGACCAGCAACTGCACAGAGACTAAAGGAAGGAGGTGTCTCGATCTACATCGATAACAAGCATACCACTAGCTTGGTTAAACAGGATGACATACTGGAGTTCCTCCACATCTAGATTATTTTAGACAAAGTCCCGTGCTATATCCTAGCAAGCTATAGGTCACCCTTTGTGTCCCCTGAAACTCATAGCTCACACTTAGACCTATTGGAGGCACTCACCAGTCAACCAAATACCATAATTATGGGGCACTTTTAATTATCCCTGTATAAACTGGGAATCCTACATGACCCCAAATTGCAGGCAGAGAGATTCCTCTGCTTTCTAAAGACAAACACCTTGGACTTGTTAGTGCATACACCTACTACAGGTACAAACATATTGACCTGATACTCACAAATGTGGAAGAATGTTGCAGTCCACTCACACCCATAAAGCAATCACCATCAAAATGAGTCAATTCTGTAAACCCCACAAACCCTGTAACAGTTAGAAACTACTCCTAGGCAAATTATCTTTTATTAAGTGATAACTGGTCAACACTTCAGTCCCTTCCACACCCAGATAAAGTATCAGCCTATGCAGGATTATTTACAGAAGCACTGTACAGCCATGTCAGTGAATGCATAGACGCTGCTGAGCCTACTAGAAGTAAGCCCAAAACTACCTAAAAAGACCTGGTGAAATCCAAAATTAAACAGGTTGTACAAAGAAGAAGAAAAAAAAGTCATAGCTAAAATGAGGAAATGATACCAAAAAAGAAAATCTCTGTCCTCAGACTGAATAGATAACTAAGAGAACTAATCAAGTCCAATAAAACAAATGTTGTGGTAAAGATAGCATCCTAGGCCAAGGACAACTATAAGGCCTTCTTTAGCTTTGTCCGAAAACAGTGCATAAGAGTGTGCTGAACTGCTGGTAAATGGAGCTACATTAATGGCACCAGGAGATATAGCAAATCTTTTGTCTGACAAATTCAGCTTCAACTTAACCCCCTTCTATCTGCCAGCTTCCCCAAGGAAGTACATTTAACATAATCCCTCCAGCTATCAGTAGAGAGCTGATATTAGATGTGCTCTCTAAGGCCAAGAATATAGCTTTGATGGGCCCCAGTAATATCCCAGGATGTCTCCTAAATAGCCTGAAATATGACCTGTTAAGAGCCACTGGTGTCACAACTCAACCATAGCCTCTACACTGGCTTTATCCCACACTAATGAAGTGCTGCAGTTGTTATCCCTTTGCACAAGGATGGACCATCAATGGATCCTGGAAACTACAGACCCATTAGTCAGGCTTGTCTTGTGTACAAAACCATAGAAGCAATTGTCAGGGAAATGGTTAACAATGATATAGGAAACCTTCAGATACTGGACCCAACCCAGTTTGGTTTTGTCAAATGCATATCATGCCCACTCAACCTGATGGATTTCTTTGAGAAGATCACTATGGCAGTGGATTAGGGCAAAACGGTGCATACTGCCTACCTTGACCTGGCTAAGGTATTTCATGCAGTACCCCATTCTGATTCAGCATAAACCCCTTTGTAACTTGTTGGATAGCCAACTAGCTTACAAGCAGGACCCAGGAGGTTTAGATTGGAGAGAGAACCTCCTAAGAGGCCAATCACCAGTGGAGTCCCCTTGAGTTTTGTGCTGGGTCTGCTCCTCTTTGATATCTATTTTTGGAAGTCAAGGGCTTTAGGCTTACCAAGTTTGCAGATGATTGCAACCTAGGAATAGTCATAGAACCCCACCCCAAGGTACTAACATCTTACAGAAGGTCTAACGCAGACAAATAACTGATACCTAAGCCATGGCTTAAAACTCAATGCCAAGAAATGCAAAATATTACCCTGTGGGGAGGTTCACCACACAGGGAAACTACCTCATTGATAAAACACCCGTAAAAAGTAGACCCAGTAACCAGGGATTTGGGAACTCATGTAAACAGAAACATGGTTTTCAGCCAACATCTGTTTACGGTTGTAAGAAAATTATTCTATGTGACTCAACTTATAAGTGAAGACATGGCATGTAGGTCCAGGGAAGTCATTGTGCCACTGTACTCCGTGAGTATAATGTCCCCTTCACTAGGTACCTGAACAGGCACATGCAACAACAGGAGTGTCCACAAAAGGTTCCTTACAAAAAAAAAATACAGTGCATAAACAGTGTTCTATGCAAATCACCTTAAAGCCCTATCTCTGTACTGTTTCCTACAGACTGCTGAGAGCGATTTATATCTGGTATACATGGCATCCTTTGATTCTACTCTGATGGACCTTTTGCATATCCACAAAATGAATAACACCAGAATTACTAGATCTAAGGATTTAAACTTTGCTTGTGACTTAAATGGGACATGTTGGCAGGGTAGGTATGCATTTCAAAGAATTCATAGAATGGGTTTCCCATCCATTTGAAGCAGAGCTTTCCCTAACCCTGTTCAAGCACATCTAGATCAATGTATGGGAATTTGGAAATTCACCCTGGTCTGATATCTATGTTTCTGGACAGAAGCAGCCATTAAATCATACTCTAACATACACCCCTTAAAGTAACCTGTAAGCCACAATGACTCATGGAATGCATTGGATTGCATAGCTAGGCTTATAAAGGCCCCAGTGGTCACCATTTTAGCAGTAAATTATGTACCCACACAAGTCAGTTCTGCAATACCTATGTTTATGGGGACGCAATAAGATGAAATATTTAGGTATTTGTGTTAAAAAGGATGATCTTATGCCAGTTAAGAATATGTAGGAAGAGACTAAAAAGATAATATAAAAACTGAACAACTGGAAGCTGAAGTTTAGATATGGCTATTAAGATATGAGCAGTGAAAATGTTTTTATTCCCTATAGTTTTAAATATAGGTTAGGCATATTTTTTATCAACCAGAGTAGAAATTGTGGGCAGTAATAGGCATAAAGGAATTTTATTTAGGAGGGGAACAGAACGAGAGTCCAGTAGGATGAACCATAAAACAAGGTGGTTTATGATTACCCGATTTGTGTGGATATTTTAGCACTACTCATTTCAGGCTCATTTATACATAACATAAGTAGATGGTTGTAAATTAAGGTGGAAAAGGATGAAGATGGGGATCAAGAAATAAGGAGAGATTGGATGCATATCCGTATGGAGAATGACAACAACCATACATCATATTATATTCATAAAGTTGCAGAAGGTATTTTAAAACCTAAGTCAACATGGGAATAGAGAAAGATTTTGCCACTAGAGATGACTGCAAGTAGGTATACAGAAAATAGGCAAGAGGGGTTGAGTTTACTGAAGAAATCTGGCAAAGGAACCAGGGTGTTGGGAACAAAAGCTAAAGAAGGAACATTACTACAGTGGGAGGAGGCCAAGCAGAAGTTTGGACTGCAAGCTAGAGAATGACTTCCTTATTAGGGATTAAAATTGGAGTGTAGTCAGAGACAGGGATAGGTGAGTCTGAAGTGAAAGACCAGCTCTGGTAGTTTTTAGTCAAATCTAGAAGATAAGCTGCTGTTAAAGAAGGGATAATTAGTAGGGCATATAAAATATTGTATAAGTGTACAAATCAATCACAGGAGGTTAAAAATGATTGGGAAGAGAGACTGGAAAAGCAATTTACAGAGCAACAATGGGAGGACATATGTATTGCTCCTAAGTATGAAGCAGTCTGCAAGGTTGAAGCTTTTTGTTTGGAAGTATATGCATGCAAATTTCAAATATTTTTTTCCCTCAGGTAGATGGCAAATGTAGGAAGTGTAATGAGGAAGAAAGACATAACTGGGAATATGCTTTTTGAAAGTCTACTTCCCTACAGAGTACACTGTCAGAAATACGACTCTGGAGCTGAGATACAAAATGTGAATTTCCTAGAAATACTAAGGCCTTATTAAATTTAATTATATTGGCTGCCAAAAAATCAATTATTAGAAAATGGAAATCAAAATCTAAACCTAACTTTATTTGAAGCATTGAAAATTGTAAAAGAGATTAGAGAAAAGGGAAGGAGCAAAATACATAGAAATAAACGCAACTTGTTGGAACAGCACATTACAAAACAATGTTCAGAAGGAGTGAGGTTTAAGAGAAGGCAAGAACTGAGCAGTTTATGAAATGTTGGCATGAATGGTAGTTATTTTAAAAAAGAAGGCATATATGTAATGTATAATGTATATGTAGATGAAAAATTAATGTTTTTCATTTTCTAGTAATGTATGTCTGCCTGTGTCTTAAGTGATAACTTATTTTTTGAATGTCTTTATTAAATTAACATTTAGTACATGGGTCATGTTTCTGTAGTTGTTTTCCCAGTATCATACATGTATCTATTGATTAATATTTTCAATGAATTATGTGCACTTTTGCATTGGTAACTAATAAGGTCTAAATTTCCAGCAATTATTTACTAAAAAGCTTACTGTACTCCCCTATATTCTCCAGACATTTAAGATTTCCTGTAGCTGGCTTAACATTTTCATTTCTCTGTCGTACTCTTTAGGCTGCATACAGCTCCATGTGTGTTTGACACCTTTAATGGCTTATTGCAGATTGCAGGGTATTCCCATGCTTCCATATTTTTTTTTAAAACAAGAAATGTATTTATTAAATTATCACTTATGACATAGGCAGTCATACGTCAATATACATAAAAACAATCCATATTGACATATTTTCAGTCACAGACAGTATACATAACATATAATCTTTATACAGTCATTTTCAGTCAAACATTATATATATATTTTTTGCAGCCCATCCACCAGAATTAAACTCAGCAAGTCCTTACTCTGTTTAGGCAATTCTGATTCTGTATCACAACTCAAACAATAATTTCCTTAGTTGCACCAAATTGCTCGCATAGTGTCTCTGACAGAGTAGTCTGCATGGAATTTATAAAGCCTGTCAACTCATTACACTCCCGAAAATATATATTCACAATTATCGCTTTCTTCCCCATCACACCTCGGAATATTTGCAATCCAAGTCTGCTTGGGGTATAAAAATACCTATGCAAACACTTCCAAAGAAAACTTCTAAATCCTGTAGACTATGTTGGATATTAGGAAGCCATACATATATCATCCCATTGTTTCTTTGTGAATTTCATTACCCTGCACTTTTATTTATTATTGACATGTGATCTGAAATAGTTATGGGATACATATCAAAACTTTCAATTAAGTGCACATGTTCCTGTGAAATATCATTTCTGTCTAGCCTAGCCCAGGTTTTGTACCTAGGGGAATAATACATAAATTCTCTTTCCACGCTTCTGCTTCTGAATTTACATCTTCCATACCAAATATTTTCATAATTTCTTAAAAAATCTACCCTTTTTGTTATATTTCCTTTTCTAGACCCCTGTAGATATAGCCTGTGTTGCAAATCAAATTCCAGTCCCCACCTGTAAGTAATATTTCTAGCTGAAGGCTTATTATTTCTTCCAGAATTTTATTAAGCTCTTTTTTAATTTCTCCAAGTCTTTTGGGTTTATAATACCATGATGGAAATGGACCCCATTCCTAAGTAGAGTACAATTAAAGTTCATAAAATTAGTATTATTTCAATCTTTGTCAGCCAGAAGTGCTCTTCGCAGCACCCACAATGTGCCCAGTAATGACTCCTCCTGCAATTCATACGGGTTATATGTATTGGTAACATATCTAAATACGATTCTAGATTCTTTTTTATAAGACCTGTTGCTCTACTACTGTTGTAACTGTCTGGGGTATCTTTCTTCCACATTGCTGTCATTTCTGTCTGCAAATCCTGATATTTATTAACCGTCTCTCTCTTTGTATGCAAAACACTGTAATCACGGAGTGTGGCGATTTCAATGATCAGTGCTACTTTTGTCTTCTTTTCATAGATCACTATATCCAGTTTTCTAGCATCTGTCTTTCAGACTGTTGGTAATGGGTGATCCCATGTGATGTAGACTTCATAATTTTCTATGATGCTTTGTAGCTCATGTTTCCAGTGCTTTAGCCACTTCAATACCATAATGTTTGCACAATCCCCAGTGCAACAATCTTACCACATTATTATGCCTTTCAGTATACAGTCCTTCTGTCATTACTGTGCCACAACCAGCAAAGAGGTGTGCAACTGTTTCCAATTCTGTTTTACAAAACCTACATTTGTCTGTTTT
The DNA here is from genome assembly GCF_019279795.1 of Protopterus annectens. Classification (NCBI taxonomy): domain Eukaryota; kingdom Metazoa; phylum Chordata; order Ceratodontiformes; family Protopteridae; genus Protopterus; species Protopterus annectens. Next base: position 1,875,721,230 of record NC_056733.1, on the reverse strand, counting down.
TCCCACATTTTCAATGGACTTTGTAAACCAACGTGTATGTAGCCCACTATCTTGGGCCGCCAATATTAACCTTTCATCTCTTGGTTTGAATCCGCTTCTCCTTAACCATTCCTGCATTCGATCCTGATCAACATGAGGTTTTTCCAGAAGTTTTCTATACTTGCAACTATATTTATGCATTTTCCACATTTCTTACCTTCTCATCTGATCCTTCACCTTATATTCCTTCTTTTGTTTTTTGGTGCATTCAATTGCTGCCTGATTTGTATCTACTTCTGGTTTGATTTCCATTCATGCTTGATGCCAATATGCTTCTGCTAGATTAAGCAGCAAAGTCATCTTAGATTTATTCTCCTCATGTTTCAAAACTTTCACTATCTTTGGGTCTTGTGAGGTCAGCAGATATATGTGCAGTCCCACAACTGCAGATCTATACATTTAATCAATTTCAAAAAGGCCCATCCCTCCTTCAGAATGGGAATATATAATCTTGGTATGCACTGATTTTTATAAATCATTCGATAAGCATGAAGCATCCTTGTTTTCCTGTCTAATCTCTCCAATACATTTTGGGGCCAATCAATCACTCCAAAACTAATTTAGGACAGGAAGAGCAAATTTGTTTATAGATTGAATTTTGTTCCTAGATGTCCTCGCTGTTTTCAGGATTAATTTAAATCTTCTAAAGGATTCCTTACCGAGTTTTATTCGCATTTATTCATGTTTTATTGTTGATCCTTCATCAATTCCCAAATATTTATATACTCCGTCCTGCTCAAGTTCTTTTATATCACATTCTTGTCCCAAACTGATGCTTTCTTGGTGCTGCAGTTTTCCTGCTTTAAAGGTTGCTTTTGCACAATTATCAAGACCAAATGACATTCTTATATCATCTGAACAAGTTTTGTCAGCTTGCAGTTGTGCTTTCAGTTCCTCATCTGATGAGCTCTACAGTTTTAAATCATCAACAAAGAGTAGATGAGAAGTCTTTACACTTTGTTGTTTTCTAGATGCTAAGTTATAGCCATGGCCTAAGATGTTAATTAGACAACTTAATGGTTTAAGGGCAAGAAAGAATAGCAGCGGTGACAGAGTAATCCTGGAATATCCCCCTTTGAAATTTTATCCCTGGAATAATAGTTTGCCCTTTATCATAGCTTAATTGCAAAGTGGTCTGCCACTGTTTCATGGTCACTGTAATATACTCGATCAGTGCAGGATGTATCTTATACATTTTTAAGCACTATTTTATCCATGAATGTGGGATGTTATCAAATGATTTTTTGTAGTCAGTCCATGCCATACTTAGATTCTTCCCCTTTTTACAGTTCTCTACTATGACTTTAACACCAAATGATCCTTTTTCTCCATATGACTTTTTTTTACTGCCCTTTACTTCTGTTGCCAGAATTGAGTTTTCTTCTAAATGACTATATAAACTCTGTTGGTATCAATTCTAGTGTATAGTTTATACATCATCGGAAGGCAGGTAATTGGCCTATAATTTTTAGGGTAGCTTGCAGGTTCACTTTTAAGTAGAAGTGCTGTTTTTCTTGTTAGCCAGGTTGGTGTCTGTTCCAGGTGCGCATACAAGTAGTTCTTTCTTGTGGCTAAATTTTTGTACAAAGATGTTAATACTTTAGGTACTGCATCTGGGCCTGGGGTTTTCCACTTGGAGGCTTTTCTTAACTTTGTTTTAATCTCTGTGGCTATTTCATCCCATTTCATATTGTGTACCTTTAAACTTATTCTTTCACTTCTATCCATTTAGCATGTTCCACCAGGTCTTCATAAATACTTCTCCAAATTATATCCATTTCTTCTTTTTTTGGTGGTATTTGATTTCTTTTTACTTTGTTTCCCAATTCTCTATGAAACCTTTTTGGGTCATCAATAAATTGCTTATTTTGTACTTTTCCTTTATATTTATCTGCGTATCTTCTATGTTTTTCCACCTGTGCTGAGATTTTTAGTTTGTCATTTGCAATAGCACATGGTAGATCCTGATCCATTCTAATACTCCACGTTGCTTTTATCATGTCTATCTTAAGTATTTTTGTAGATCTGTTCCATCTTCTGTACTCTTCTAACAGTGACACTTATCTTAATTGCTTTATAGCTTTCTCTATTCGATACTTCCATGATGGTATTCTATTTCCCCTCTTCCTTTCCCTTACTAAGCTTTGTTCTCATGGTAGAACTTTCAGTTGTTATTTTAGCTGCACAGTAATATATCCTGTTCATTTTTTTTATCAAACTTCTGACTTTTTGGGTTTTATTGACCTTCTGCAGTCTATTTCTTTCATTAATCTTAATATGTCTATCTCTTTTAAATCAAGCAACTCTTCTTTTAGCTCATTTTCTTCTAAATTGAGGGCACATTTTTTGTTTTCCATTTCCTGCGGGCATTTTATAGAAAGTTCTATAGCATCTTCCTGTGGCACATTCTCTTCAGTATCATCCTGTGGCATCTGTTGCTCTGTCATATGGGAACTCCCTGGCCTATAAACATATACTGCATCAGATGTTGCTGTTTCTTCCCTTGCTGTCAAGGTTCAAGTGAACGTTTATACTGGTTTCTTGTGGAAGGCTCCAAAATATCTTCATATGGCACCTGACCAATTGATTCCTGTTCCACTGGTTTCCCCTTAATTTGGATGTCCATTGCTCTATCCTGTTGTGGTGCTTTCTGAATTAGATTTTCTATGGTGAATCCTTCACTTCGCAAGTACTCCATAACCTCAGTTTCTATTTGATTAACTACTTTTACTTTTTTACTTTTAATAATCTCCTTTTCTACTTTTCTGTTTTTGTCTTCTTATTTTTTTTTCTATTGTAAAGTTTTCCATATCTGGATTCCTTTGCCTGTGTTTATCTTCAAATATCTTTGTTGCTGCTTTTTTTGTATTGATTAGTTTTGCTTTCTCCTTTGTATAGACATTACACCATATTAAATCTTTCTTTCCCATGTCCTTATTTATTCGTCAGATGTCTCCTGATCTTCCTGTTTCTCCTTACTGTGGGGACTTGTTCCATCATGCTGTGATGTAACCTATGTTAGACCTTCTACACCAAATCCTTCACTTCTCAGGCACTCCATAACTTCAACTTATATTTTTTAACTTCTACTTTAATAATTTTCTTTTCTACATTCCCTCTTTATATTATTTTCTTATTGTGACATTTTCCATATCTGGATGCCGTTGCTTTTTCAATATCTTTGTGGCTGCCTTCTTTATATTGGTTAATTTTGCTTTTGCCTTTGCATAAATATTGTACCATATCAAAACTCTTTATTTCCCATGTCCATATTTCTTTTTTTTATACTTTTCAAAAATATGTAGGTTATGTTTATATTTTACACTTCCTCAGATGCTTCTTTTTCCAAACAGATCAAAGCCTCTTGGTCTATATACTGTTTTTCAAAAATCTGTTGTATTAATGAACACACATTTTTATTTGAGGCTTCTGATGGTTTTTCTTGTGGAAGTGTTTTTCTTTCCTCTAATTTCTCTCTTAATCTTTTTGTATATCTTGTGTCTGAAAATTCTGGGCTTTTTGCATAATAACAACACTACATAATTTCTTTCTTGTCCTCTAATCCACTTTATCATCTTTATAGCTCTTCTTTAGCCTATCAGTTTTTGTGATTTTTTGTGGACTGCTGCTTCCATATACAACAGGGGGACCATCCTCCCCCTAGGCCTGACCTGGCCCCATTATAGGAATGTTTCTGTAATGAGGATTCTACACTGTTATTTTTCCAGTCCTGGCACCAGTGTGCCTACCATGATGGGCAATTTTTATCATAGGTCTTGTGCACCCAGCTATCTTTTTTAATTTTTGACCTACTTCTGTCCGTGATATATGCTGTATATATGCAGTCTATATATATCGGTGTCATCTTGGTGAGATTTTGTGAAAAACAGGGTCCACCTCGTGAAGGTACTCAACAAGACTTCAGGATGAATTCAGTTTCAGCAATAGTACTGTCCTTTGCTTGCTGTCTTATCTCTCCATTCTGACCCCCTATCTCTCCATTCGGACTTAAAGCTCCATTGTAGCAGTTTTAATGGGAATACCAGCATAATCTTCCTCCCTTGCCAGTATCCCCTTACTACAAATCCACAATTATCTTTTTTGCCTCTTCTGTCAATATTGGAGCTAATCTAGCAGTTAATATAAGCACTCCCCTTTTTCTTTGACCCAGATTACTCCTCCAAATAACCATCCTGAAATCCATACATTATCAAATTCACATGCTCATTTCTTTCCAAATTTGTCTCCTGTAGCGCAACTGATTGCACTCTGCATTTTTAATATAGTTTGTTACTCTCTTTTTTTGTATACACCTTTGAAACCATTCACATGCAAGGATAATATGGAAAGTGTTGCCGTTATGATTACTCCCACCTATTATACTTAACAGCTTTTTTTAAGTTTAGTTTCAGCTTTTGTGTTAGAAGTATACACTAATGTTTGGCAAGTTTATCTTTTACACAGTTGTTTCTTGTAATATCCATTTGAACCTGTCATGTTTTACAATACTTTTTGTTTTAATGAAAACCATCAAACAAAAAATATACCCCCAAAACATCCCCATAACTTATTAACCTGTTATTAATACAAACACAAAAACCTATGTACATCTTCAAATAAGGAAGTTTAATCCTCCTATTAGGAACAGTTGTCCCAGATTGACAGCTACACTTACAGGATTTAATTGACTTGCAGTGAAGGTTATCTATGCTAAGATGCATGGTACAGCCTGAGCTTCTGCTTACATGAAGTGCTGTCTGTTTTTGTCTTATCTTTATTCCTGTCCCCAATGTGGAAAACAACTTGAGTGCTTTCAGAAAACATCATCTCTTAGGTATTGAAAGAAAAAAGTCTCTCTTTGTTGCCCTTATTATCTTGTCTCCGTGAAACCTGAAAACTAGATATGCAGTTATCTTCAGCTTCAAGCTTCTCATGTTGCACTGTGAACATTTATTTGCTAAAGGAAAACTTTTCATTAACTTCAATATTCTTTTATTTACTTCCACATAAAACTTGCTAGATCAAGCCAGGTGTCTTAATCAAGTCATTCCCCTATGCAAACTTTGGAAAAGCATAACACACTTACTTATATCATGCTCTTTTGTCCAGACTTTCTTCTCTGTTTACATTACAGTGCCTACATTTCTTAAAACTGAGCAAGAAGAAAGAAATAAAAGGACACCTGTTTACTTTAGTATTCCTATTACAGACAAAAATAACTGATAAGGCTTTACTATATAACATATGGTAAATGACATGTTTTATAAGACTGTTTTTTAAGTACAAACATTGTTTTACTTTTGGTTACCTTTTTCCTTCATCTTCCCATCTTCTTAATGTTCTTCCAGACATTAATGACGTGAAGTAGGGCATATGCTTTGGAATCCTCTGCAGGTTTAAAAATGTCAAAAAGTGCAGTATTTCTAGGTTTTATTCTTCTTCCATATTTCACAAAAGAGAATTTCACTAATTTGTAATCCCACATTTATTCATTAATTTCAGAGTTGCTGGTTTTTTTTTCCTGTTTATCTCCATCTCCATTTCCCAACTCCAGTCTCTGGTTCATTTCCAGTGTACTCCTGGTTCTTCTAGTCTACACCCTTGCTTTTTGTCGGCTTCTAAAGCATTTTCCTTTAGAACATTGGAAAAGGTTTCACTGGCACAGTCTCTCTATGATCTTTAATTTCAGAAGAATAAGAAGCTGAATTCCCTTTTGTTTGTTAGCTCACTTTTTGTTGGACAAACTTTTGTATTTCTTCCTCAGTGTGTTCTGAATCAAAAATGACTTTGACCCCCCCCCCCCCCTGGAAAAAAATATTTGAAGTTAATTGGATACAACAGCTTGAATCTCATACCTGCTTCTCAACATTCCCTGATTGCTAAAATAAATTTACTACTGTTCTGCCTGGTGTACAATGAATAGTAATTTTCTGCAAACACTCTACTATCTCCAACGTTTAGTACTTGTCCTTCTGCCACAGTTTTGTCAGAATTAACACTTCCTGCTGGTAGGATTGCATCTTTACTATTAAAAAAAAAACAAAAAAAAAAACAGTGTAAGAAACTTCTCTGTGTGGAACATTTTCAGTTCATATATTTCTAGTTAATCACTGTATATTAATCAGATCAGACAATAGTAGTAGAAGTAGCGAACGTAAACTTGTCAAGTCAAAAAGTAATAATAGAAAATATATAATTCTACAGCATTACTAAGTATTCGAAAGTAATCCAAGCAAGGCAGGCAGTCTGTTTCCAGTCAAAAATCCTTTATTAAGTACACAGACAAGCGATCCAAGTAAAACAAAAATAGAGTAATAATTTCCTCACAAGCTTTCTAAATATATATATACTTTTTATCAGGCATGGGAGTGGTTTATTGTGCTGTAAAAGAAAGTGTTATTGGTACACATGTTAAATTCACATCCCTTCCTCCATCAGTGTGACATTCGTGATGGTCCTGCCCTACCTAGTAGCTGTCATAATAATATATAGCCCTAATGTACTTTAATGGTACATCTTATTTAACCAAATTATTAAGTAGATTATTAAGTCTGTGATTTTATACAAGGCAATAGACTACATGGCCGGAAATATATCAACCTTAGTTCATTTTGTGATAAAAAATTATATATAAATATATACATATACATTTTGCATGTAAAAATCAGTTTGTTTTCAAGCATTCAAACTGGAACCTTAGTTTGAGAGACAGCCTTACAAGACTATCTGCAAATATATAGAGCTGAGTATATTTTTCTGTATTATTCTGTATTATAGAGCTAAATTGTTGCTTAGATATCTGTTGTCTTACTGCTCTGCAAATATATAGAGATCAGTATATATTTTTTGGCTTTATAATTTGTGCATTCCTCACATCTGTGTTGAAACTGGTTTTCCCCACCCCCCCTCCCTGTTCTTGGTTGTAGTTTAAATTTGGTGGCTTTTGCAGTGCCCGCCCCACTGTAGATTTGATCTAGGACACTCCCCCAGTCCCATCTCTTTACCGCATTCTACCTAATAAACCCTTTCTGGTGTCATTCAAAGGGGATCCAATGCCTGTCAGCCTGGGATGATATGCTCGACAAGCCACGATGCTTCGCTAAGGACGGCTTGCACCTGTCACCCCTGGGCTTTCGGATATTGGCAAAGGCTCTTGCTACCCCCATAGTGCCTTTTTTAGGCAAGGCTCAAAAGACAAACCCACCTCCATAGGTATCACAAGGGATAAGAAACTAAGAGTAATGTTACTCAACGCCAGAAGTCTAAACCTCAAGATGCACGCACTCGAAACTCTCCTTAGCATGGAGAACATCGATATCTGTGCAGTAACAGAAACCTGGTTCAGGGCTCCCGAGAGCACCCCAGCACTACCAGGTTATAACCTCATACCATGCTTTTCGGCCCCAAAACTTGGACCGAACTACAAAAGGAGGGAGGAGTATCAATATTCATCAAAGATACCCACACCTCCAGGTTGGTGGCACAGCACGAAGCATCAGAGACTATCCATGTGCAAATAACAGTGGGTAAAACTGTCTTCCAGTTTATAGCCTGCTACAGACCACCCTCCCAAACCCAGGAACCCCACTCGGCCTTCCTGAGAACACTGGAAAATATGAAGGTCTCTCCAAACACCATTATATTAGGCGACTTCAACTACCCAAACATAGACTGGGAGCATTACTCTAGCTCCAACACCCTAGCCGAAAGGTTCCTAGAATTCATAAACTCAAATGCTATGGAACAACTTGTTACCACTCCCACAAGAGGGGAAAACATACTGGACCTGATCATCACCAACATGGGGACTCTATGCTCCAGACCAGAAGTGTATCCCTCACTGGTAATATCAGACCATAAACTAATCCAACTGGATATTCACATCCCGACCCCACCCCCTGCCCAGAAAACCACAGTGAAAAACTTCTCTAAAGCAAATTTCACACTCCTCAAAACCGAGGTGGAATCCTTTACAGCCCCCGAGCCTGTGGAAAATACGGCCCAGACCGCAGAATCCTTTACAAATGCATTCTGTGAACACCTTCAGGAATGCATGGATCATGCAATCCCAAATAAAACCAAGACCCAATCCTCCAAAGGCATACGTCCTGTCTGGTGGACCCCAGCCATAAACAAACTATACAATAGAAGGAGGAAGCTACTACATGATAGAGCAAAATCCCAAAAAGGGAAGGCATCTCTGATCAGTATTAGCAAAAAAACTACGGGCACTCATAAAATCGTCTAAGGTCAGCTTCGAGAGAAAAATTGCACAGGACACTAAGGATAATCACAAGGCTTTCTTTAGTTATGTTTGGAACCTGGATGGGAATTCCCAGATATGCTCAGAATTAGTCCAAAATGACAAAAAATACACCGAACCCACAGACATTGCCAACATCCTAGCTGACCGGTTCAGTGCAAACCCCCCCAAAAGGGCAAATATCTATCCCAGCAGAGTGCTGCCCCCCTGACATCTCAGATGCTCAGGTAAGAGCCGCCCTCTCCAAAGCAAAAAACACAGCATCAATGGGACCAGAGAGTGTCCCAGGCTGCGTCCTACATGAACTCCAAGAAGAGCTAAACCCAAACATAATTCAATCTCAGCCTTACTACAGGATATGTACCCAAAGAGTGGCTTACAGCAACAGTGGTCCCTCTCCACAAAGGTGGTGCCTCAACAGACCCTGGAAACTATCGCCCCATAAGCCTGACTAGCTTGGTCTGCAAAGCTATGGAAAGGATCATCATAGACCTCATAAATAAAGATATTGGGGACCTACAGGCACTGGATCCTACCCAGTTCGGCTTTGTTAAGGGCAGATCCTGCCTCTTAAACCTGGTCGACTTCTTTGAAACCGTCACCAAGGCCATTGACTAAGGGAAGGTGGTCCACACAGCCTACCTGGACCTCGCAAAAGCCTTCGATACAGTACCCCACTCGGGCATTATAGATAAGCTCACCAGCTTAAATATAAACCTCTATGTCACTAGATGGGTTGCAAACTGGCTCAAGGACAGAACCCACATGGTTAGAATTGCTGGAGCCATGTCAGACTCCAAACCAGTTTCAAGTGGCGTCCCACAAGGCTCAGTCCTGGGACCTCTCTTGTTCGGTATATATTTCTCGGAGGTACAGGCCAACACGGAAGGACTGTGGCTGTCCAAGTTCGCAGATGACTGCAAACTGGGAGCCATAATCGACTCTCCAGCCGACACAAGCATCCTCCAAAAGGGCGTCATAGAAACAGACAACTGGTGCCAGAGCCATGGCCTCAAGCTAAACACCAAAAAGTGTATAGTCATCCCCTTTGGCAAAAACAAAGTGCCCACAAATTACCACATAGGTGGTAATCCATTAAGTACAGAAGAAGTAATTTGGGACCTGGGGACCCAAGTTGATAGCAATCTCTCATTTGACAACCACGTGGCCAAAGTGGTTAGAAAAACATTTTATATAGCCCACCTAATCATGAAGGGATTCACATCTAGATCAGGGGAGGTCATCGTGCCTCTTTACTCATCAGGCCCAATCGAGTACAATGCCCCTTTTGGGATGTACCTTACCAAACACCTTAGCAACTGGAAAGACCCCAAAAGTACCTCACCAAGAGGATCAAAGGGCTCATACAGATGCCATATGCTGTCCGGTTAAAGAAACTCCAGCTCTACTCAGTGGCATACCGCCTGCTCAGAGGTGATCTTTGCCTGACGTATAAAGCTATGTCCAACCAGGAATTAAGGGACATGCTGCACCTCAAAAAATCCAAATTCCATCGAGCTGCGCGCTCGAGATACTTGAACCTCAGCACTGAAATAAATAGGACATGCTGGAGGGACAGATTCATAACCCAGAGGCTCCCTTCACTCTGGAATAAAATCCCAGTCCAGGTTAGGCAGAGTCCCTCATTGACTCTCTTCAAGAGGAATCTTGATGAGTGGATGGGAGATCGTAGGTTTACCCCGGGTATCACTTCTGTGTCACTGTTAGACAGAGGCACAGTATACTAACCTCGAAAAAGGGCATAGCAAAATTAATTTAAAATGGGTGGCGAAAGCCAAACATACTCTGGCTAGGCTTATAAATGCCCTAGGGCAGATAGCCTAGTATGAACCTGTAACCTATTGTTAACAAAGATCGCTTTCGTCCTTCTAGACTTCTTCAGGTCTGTGTACAAGAACCCTAAAAACCTATATAATTGTATAATTAGTTAGTATTGTTATTACCATCATTTTGAATAAAGTGGAAAAAAGAGAACCAGAAAAAAAAAAAAAATATATATATATATATATATATATATATATATACACACACACACTTAAATTTCAAATTATTTAAAATGGTATTTAAAACCAATTTGTAGAAAAAAAAATAAAATACAATTAGTCATGTAAACAATCTGGCAATTTTCTAAGTTCCAGTGCACTTTTAATTGAACAGTAATAGTTTAGTCCAGGCTTTCTAAAAGACTTCAGCTTTAATTGCCACATGAGTTCATGTTTCTCCAGAATATTCGGGATGTCTCCTTCAAGATCACCCATGTCTATGCGATCCAGGATCTGGAACTTAATCCCTGTGTCTCTTTTATGAAAAGAAAAGTGTTTGGCTAGTGCATTATTTTTACATCCAGAGCGGATTTCTGGCAGATGACATGAAATCCTTCGCTTGAGTTTATTTACAGTCTTGCCCACATAGAATGCATCACATTCATTGCACTGTGCCCTGTAAATTACTTTTTTAGTGTTACAGTCGTCCCCTGCACTGGTTTTAATGATCTTCTTTAAATAAGGGCAATAAAAACTATCACCTTGCTGTATAAATATACAAAATGTACAATTAGTGTCACATCTTTTAGTGCTTTTCTCACATGGTCTAGGTTTAAATTCAACAAAACTTCTAATATTCCTGGCCTTCCTGTAAACAAATGATGGGGCTTCACCTAAGATGTTAATCAGAAAAGGGTTTCCTGTGACAATGTCCCAGTTTTCTTCAATAATATTTTTGATACTGTGATAATCCAAAGTGTATGTCAGGATGCAGCTATTTTTGCATTTGTTATTCTCTGTGGGATTACTTAACATTTTTCTACTGGGGAGGTTGAGTGAAGGTGCTTCAGTCCTTTTCAGTTCTATAATGGGTTCCAGGATGTTTTTTAACATCTGACTGTCATAGCCTCTCACTAGAAAATCATTCTCTAAGTTGTTCAGGTTTCTCAAAAATGGTTCCATCTCTGTGGTAATTTGAGCTAATCTATAGCCTTGGGATTTCACTACATTATACTTGGTTTTTGTAGGGTGTAGACTTTTACTGAGGAGTAATAAGTTAACCCTCGTTGGTTTTCTGAATAGATCAGTGGTGATTCTGTTATTGTTGGTGTCCGTGGAAGTCTGCATATCTAAGAAAGTGGTTGAAGTACAGCTATGGGAAGAGGTAAACTTCAGGAAGGGGGTTGTTTGATTGAGGTAAGTGATAAAATCTCCAAGCTGCAAGGTGTCACCTTCCCACACAAAGACATTGTCAATAAAATGTAAATAGCACGTGATATGCTGCATGTAGTCTGTGTTGTTTAACACAAAGTCCTCCTCCCATTTGCCCAGGGCTATGTTAGCTATGCTGGGAGCCATGGCAGTCCCCATTGCTATACCAGTTTTTTGTTTGTAGTGTTTGCCATTGAAAGTAAAGAAATTGAAGTCCAGTACAAGATTAATGAGCTTGCTTAACTTTTGCAGTTGTGCCTGTGTACCCTGATTATGTTTCTTAAAAGACTCCATAGCTGCTGTTATACAGTAATTGTGAGGGAGCACTGTGTACAAGGATTCCACATCAATAGTTACCAAAATACTGTCAGCTTCCACTGTAATGTTTTTTTTTTCTTCAAAAAATCCATTGAATCTCTTATGTATGACTTATTCTTTTCTGCTTGAGGTTTCAGCAAGTAATCAAGGTAAATGGCTGTGGCTTCAGTAAGGGAACCTCCACTTGCTACCACCGGTCTGTAAGGTGGGTCTTCTCTGTTCTTGTGTGGCTTTGGTATTCCAAAAAAGTAAGGTAAACGTGGGCATGGGCTCCATAAATAATTATAAAGATTTTCAGTGATAAGTTTTTCTTCCCATAATGTGGTGAGATTAGTGTTCCATAAATCATATGCTCTTTTTATGTCATCCATGGCAAATAACTCATAAAATCTGTTATCCTCCAGCATGTTCTCTATCTTTTGGTTGTAGCTAGTGGTATCAGTCACAAGTATACCTCCTCCCTTGTCTGCCTTCATTACACGCCTGGATTTATCATTGCCTAGCTCAAGCAATGCTTTTCTTTCTCCCTGTGTTAAGTTATAAAGTTTTTTCTTTGAAGGTTTTTTAAGCAGTTTCCTGATATCCATCTCACATTTCACTTTGAAAGCAGCTAGTGTTTGATGTAGTGGTGGACAATAGCTGCTAGGCCTTTTTATAGTTTCATCAATAGGCTTATTTTCAGTGTCATTACTTTTGCCATGAAACTGTACCCTTAAGTTGAGCTTCCTCCCAAACATTTTAAGGTCTATCAGTACTTGAGCAACCTCACTCCTGCAGCTTGGTACAAAAGTAAGTCCTTTGGACAACACACTTTTTTCCTTTCAGTCAGTGCTTTAACAGAGTGGTTCCAGATAAGTGGAGCACCTGTTATTGTGGTACCTGTTGTTGTTGTTATTGTACCTGTTATTGTGGCTGTTTCCTCTGTCTGAGCCTGGGACCTGGGCTGTAGTCGGGGTTCCAGTTGGGATGGCCCAGGTATTGTATTTCCCTCACCCCTGTCCACTGTTTGGTTCTCCTGTCTCCCTGGGAGTTTGTGGATAGAGTATGAGACCTCTGGAATTCCTCCTCTGCTTTCTGGAATCTTAGTGGGTTGTAGTAGTATTCCTCACTGTGGCTGTGGTATGGGGGGACCTGGTAAGAGGGACAAGCTCTGGTGGTGGTCGTCATTCTTGTTCTGGTACTGGTGCTGGCTTTGGTATTGGTGTGGTGGTTGATGTCTGTGCTGTCGATATTGGTCTTCCTGAAGAAACTGGTCTCTGTGATGGTGCTGCTGCTCCTGGTAGTTGGATTGTCTGTGGTCCCGGTTGTCCTGGTAGTCCTGTAATTCGTCCTGTAGAACTCTGTCGGTTCTGGTTGCCGCTGTGGCTTATGTTCCTGCCCTGATCCTTCTGTGATGTCAAAGGCTTCTGCAGAGTGTTGATAGCCAGAGGGGATTGGGATTGTGGGGAATGAGATGTTGGAGGGGCAGTCTCCTGGTGGTCCTGTATTGTGCCCCTGTCTGGTTTTGTGCGAGGATCTCCCCTGGGAAAATCCCATTGAGGTCTGCTGGCACTGTTATATTTTCCCGTATATCCCCTGTAATAACTAAAACCTTGTCTGTTGTTGGTTCTCCTGTTGTTGTTGATATTATTATTGTACCTCCTAGTAAGTCTCCCAGGGTCATCTTTGTCCAGTTGATCTCGTTTCATTTTATTAATCTTTCTTTCTTTAATGGTCTGCTCATATCCTTTCACTTAAGTAGCTCAAATTTAGCATCTAGGTTATTGTGGTTCTTATTTTCCAATGTTGTTTTTAAAGATGTGATGTCAGCCTTTGTAGCTTCCTGCACACTAAGGTTGTTCCTTACTAGCAGACGAATAAGTTTGTAGCTGGCATCCTCTAAAATATCTTCCCATTCCTTAGAAAGTGAATCATCCATATTTTTCCACATTGGTCTTTTGTTCAATCTAAGTCCCCGGGGTAGTCTCTTCTTATCTATGCTTTGTTGTAAATAAATGTGTTCCCAGTAGAGACCCTGCATGCATTTCTGTTGCTTTTCTAGTTTAGAAAAAGTCTCTGAATTCATATTTTCTAGGCCCATTCTTCCCTGTCCATTTTCTGTATCCGTTTGTATCTGATCTGCTTCTGTATCATTCCAGATAGGTACAGTTAGTAAATCTTTTAGCCTGTCATTATCCATGTCTTAAAATGCTGGAATTCCACACCGATTCAGGGATCCTTTAATGGAACAAAAACCTTGGTCTCAGAAACCAAAGTACCAACAAAAAACAAGTAATCTCCGTGGTATCCCCAAAGTCTCAAAACAACCCACTAAAGTGTAGTGGGTCTAAAAACAAAACAGTGCAAGAAACTTCTCTGTGTGGAAGATTTTCAGTCCATATATTTCTAGTTAATCACTGTATATTAATCAGATCAGACAATAGTAATAGAAGTAGCGAACGTAAACTTGTCAAGTCAAAAAGTAATAATAGAAAATATATAATTCTACAGCATTACTAAGTATTCGAAAGTAATCCAAGCAAGGCAGGCAGTCTGTTTCCAGTCGAAAATCCTTTAAGTACACTGACAAGTGATCCAAGTAAAACAAAAATAGAGTAATAATTTCCTCACAAGCTTTCTAAATATATATATATACTTTTTATCAGGCATGGGAGTGGTTTATTGTGCTGTAAAACAAAGTGTTATTGGTACTCATGTTAAATTCACATCCCTTCCCCCATCAGAGCGGATTTCTGACAGAAGTAAAAATAATGCACTAGCCAAACACCTTTCTCTTCATAAAAGACACACAGGTTTTAAGTTCCAGATCCTGGATCGCATAGACATGGGTGATCTTGAAGGAGACATCCCGAATATTCTGGAGAAACATGAACTCATGTGGCAATTAAAGCTGAACTCTTTTAGAAAGCCTGGACTAAACTACTACTGTTCAATTAAAACTTGGAACTTAGAAAATTGCCACATTGTTTACATGACTAATTGTATTTTATTTTATTTATTTTTTTTCCTACAAATTGGTTTAAATACCATTATAAATCACTTGAAATTTAAGTGTATATTTTGTTTCCATCATCATACATATATATTTTTTTATTTTTATTTTTTTCTGGTTCTCTTTTTTCCACTTTATTCAAAATGATGGTAATAACAATACTAACTAATTATGCAATTATATAGGTTTTTAGGGTTCTTGTACACAGACCTGAAGAAGTCTAGGAGGACGAAAGTGATCTTTGTTAATAGGTTATGAAAATAGAAACTAATTTTTACATGCAAAATGTATATGTATATATTTATATATAATTTTTGATCACAAAATGAACTAAGGTTGATATATTTCCCGCCATGTAGTATATTGCCTTGTATAAAATCACAGACTTAATAATCTACTTAATAATTTGGTTAAATAAGATGTACCATTAAAGTACATTAGGGCTATATATTATTATGACAGCTACTAGGTAGGGCAGGACCAGCTCGAATGTCACACTGATGGGGGAAGGGATGTGAATTTAACATGTGTACCAATAACACTTTGTTTTACAGCACAATAAACCACTCCCATGCCTGATAAAAAGTATATATATATTTAGAAAGCTTGTGAGGAAATTATTACTCTATTTTTGTTTTACTTGGATCGCTTGTCTGTGTACTTAATAAAGGACTTTCGACTGGAAACAGACTGCCTGCCTTGCTTGGATTACTTTCAAATACTTAGTAATGCTGTAGAATTATATATTTTCTATTATTACTTTTTGACTTGACAAGTTTACGTTCGCTACTTCTACTGCTATTGTCTGATCTGATTAATATACAGTGATTAACTAGAAATATATGGACTGAAAATCTTCCACACAGAGAAGTTTCTTACACTGTTTTGTTTTTAGACCCACTACACTTTAGTGGGTTGTTTTGAGACTTCGGGGATACCACGGAGATTACTTGTTTTTCATCTTTACTATTAGAGATCATGGCTGCTTTCTCATGACCAGGTTTGGAGCATACACACAGTGTGCCCATTCAATTAACAGTTCCTGTGAGGAATACCAGCCCAGCTGATTATTTGTGCTTTCATAAAATTAATAGTCTGTTCCTTCCAATTTCTCTGGTACAGCAGAAAATCTCAAGTTTTCTCCATGTGCTCTGTCCTCTAATTCTACCATTTTTGAAACATCTCTTTTTGAGCAGTCTCATACTCATCCAGCCTTTTCTTCATTTCAACCTCTGATTTTAGCAGTTTTATCAGCTCATCTGAATATCTGTTTAAAGCTTCTTCCATTTTCTCCAACCTTTTATTTGAGTTGATATACTCCTTCAGTGTTTCATTTATTTTAATCAGCTCTGAACACATTTGACTTGTTTTTTTCATCTAGTTTACTGGAAGTCATGTCTTGCACCAGGAACTTGAACTGCTTTTTGCTGAAGAGCTGCAGGATTCTTCCTAGCCAGTGTTTTCTCCTCACTGTTTGTGGTTGATTTTCTTTCAAGTTCTCCCAATTTCTTCTTTGCTAGCAACCAGGCTATGCACTTAGTAGCCAGTAACTGAAATTTACCCAAAAAGGCAAATTAAGTTCCAGTTTTCAGTATGGGAGAGCCGAAATTAAGCGGTTACGCAGTGTGCAGCCATATTGGAAGTCCCACGTGTTTCCATAGTTAGATGACTCTTATATTTACAGCGCCTTTTACAAAGTGTCAAAATCTCGAGATTAGGTAAAGAGCCTTCTCCTTAATCTGGGGTTCCAGGTGAACATAAAGAAGTCTTCTCTTATTCCTTCTCACAGGATAGTGTTTCTGCGATGCTTTCTGGATAAATCCTTCATGAGGGTTTTTCTTCCTTAGGACAAAGTACAACTTTACCAGGAACAGTTTGATTTTCTCCGACCAGTCTCTGATATCAGCCAGGGAATATATTAAGATTCCTGGGTTTCATGACCTCTGGAATTCTTGTAATTCTTTGGACAAACATCACATTAAGAAAATGTAATGCTTCCTCAAACCTGTTTGGACCAAACATCAGCACCCTTTATCTTTTCAGTTCCCAGTACTGGGATTTGCCAAAAGGAAGTTATCCTGGTAGATGGACCAGTTATCTCCCAACCAGGATCTCCCCATCTCCTTATCTACTACTCAGTCTGTAACAACTGATATTTCACACTTTACTTGGGGAGCTATTTCCAAAGGGATGAAAATTCATGGTATGTAGAATAAGCAGAGCAGACTAAAACACACAATTGTTAAAGACATTTTCTCAGTAATAGATTCTTTCAAAGGTCTAGACTATCTATGGACTTCCCAGTCTTCTGCTAGTAATCACAGACAACATCACAGTGATGTGGTACATAAATGGTGTGGCGACTGATCCATATCCCCTTTGCAGACTAGCTGTGGGAGCCTGGAGCCTAGCAACTCATTACAATCCATCCCTTCAGGCTACCAGCATACCATTAGAGCAAGACATTATTACTGACAGACACTCAAAAATTGAAATTAAAAGTTCTGGGCAGGAATAAACAAACTACTCCACCCAGGCCAAACCGCCACTCCACCCCCCAACAAAAATCCCCAGTAAACATTGCTAATAACTTCAACAGCTTTTTCACAAAGACTATCCAGTCTCTAGCCAGCCAACTCTCTCCGAATGTCTCTAATTCTAATGTAGCCACACACAGTAACCAAACATATATTACCTTCCAACCTGTTCCTACTCAACTTATTCATGCCCTACTTAAGAAACTAAGACCCACCACCCTGGCTGCCGACCTCCTCCCAGCAGACTATCTGCAAAAGGCTGCTGATACCATAGCATACCCCATCTCAATCAACAGAGCTATATCTGAAGCTACTGTACCCACTATATGGAAAATCTCCCATGTCATACCTCTTCAAAAAGGAGGCAGTTCCACTGAACTGTCAAACTTTAGACCCATAGCTATTCTGTCAGCTCTAGCTAAAATTATGGAGAAGTGTGTACACATACAGCTCATGCACTACCTCACCTAGAACAAGCTGTTGTCCAACCTTCATCATGGCTGTAAGCCACACCACAGTACTACTACTGCCCTCCTCTCTTTCTCCAACGTCATTAACCACAACCGCAATAATAAACTGTCCTCAGCACTCTTTCTAGATCTATCCAAGGCTTTTGAAATGGTTGACCACAAATTGCTTATAAATACCTTGAAGGCCTTCTCCTTAAACAACCATGCACTCCAATGGTTTCAATCCTACCTGCAGGGCAGACAACAGGCAGTCCTATGGCAGGACAAGCTATCATCTTGTCGACCCATCACATTAGGAGTCCCCCAGGGCTCGATACTAGGACCCCTTCTTTTCTCCATCTTTATCAAGGACCTTCATTCAGTCATCCCAGATGCTACCTGCATTCAATATGCAGATGACTCCACCTTGATTTGTTCTGACACCTCACCAGCTGCTTTATTCACATTAACCCAAAATACCTTCAATACATGGGAAAAATGGCTCTCCAATCAACATCTAATCCTAAACCACAACAAAACTAAGTTGCTCCTCTTCTCCCCCACATGCAGGACCCCCCTGCCATTCTTCAACATAACTGCTAACAATGACACTATAACTTCCCCAGAAGCCCAAACTAACCTGCTGGGTGTCATAGTTGATAACCTGAAGTCTGATGCGCATATCAATCAAACTATCAAAGCCATTAATAAAAAACTTGGCTCTCTTTACAGAATCAAACCTTTCCTTACCCCACTTGCTAGAACTGCAGTTTCCCGTTCCCATCTGCTATCAACTCTTCTCTATGCCTCACCTCTATTCTCCAACTTAAAACAGATCTTAATAAACTATCATCCTGCTATAACCACATTGCCAGATTTGCTACTGGCACAGCCTACCGGACACACCACTGTCACAGCCTAAATCTCCTAGGATGGCTTGAACTGCCAAGCCTACTGCAGTTCAACCAGCTAATAGTGGCACATAAAGTCCTTTACCAACCAGAAAATACACCTGCACTAAAACATATTATCAGCCCCTACACCTGGCCACTGCGATCATCCACTAGACTCCTAGTTCAAACATACCAATCCATCTACTCGGCTGGGGACGGTCTGTTTGCCAACTCTCTTGGAAGAATATGGCACAGACTCCCAGCTGACTTGACCCTGGAACCCTCACTAACTCAATTCAAAAACAAACTCAAGAAATACTTCAAAACTCATTGGTTATGTCCTTGCACTAACCCCGACTAGTGACCTGTCTATTTCTTGGGTGCCTTACCTTCAGCTACTTCTAACTTTTTTCTACCACTCCATTTCAGGAAGGATCAATTGTATAACTGCTGCTCAGTGTGTCTTAAAACCTGAATGTAATGTTATGTATGTTTAACTTTGAAAATAATGTTATGTTTTGTAAAGTGTTTTATAATAAGTTAGTGCTATATGTGCTAAATGCTGGCATTGCTTATGACTGTAATCCTGTTTGAAACTAGCCTTTACTAAATGTTCAATGTGTATTATTATCTTGGAGCTTTTCTCCCCAGGCCTCCCCTGAAAATGGACATGTATCCAGTCGGACTATCCCGGTCAACAAATGTAAAATAAAATAAATTAAACCCTGGGGTCTTCCGGGAATTGATCCCAACTGTGGGGAGCTTTTCAAATAGGTCTGTCTGCCTCCATTCACATCAGACAATTAAAGAAATTCTGCTCCAGTATTCCGTTCACACAGGCTTGGAAGATGGATATCTTCTCATTCCCATTGCTGGGAATGTTCCTGTATGCTTTTCCACAATTTTCTGTGATAACCAGGTGTTATCCTAAAGATTCATAAGGACTCTATAATTGTGACGACTCCCACTCTATAATTGTGGTGACTCCCATTTGGTCCAAGCTACATTGGTTTCCCTTCTTTTGAAAATGGCCAAGGGTAATTAACCACAAGGTTCCTCACAGAATGATCTTACACAATAAAAGGGTTTGATACACCCCAGCCTTCAACTTCTTCAGCTGACTGCCTGGATGATGAAGTTTTAATACCTTTTAAGCACCTGTTTTCTGAGGATGAGCAGCAGATATTAGAGGATAAGAAACCTACTGTAAGAAAATCATATGTATAAATGAGAAAGATTTACTATTTAGTGCCAAAGCCAGAACCAGAACCCTTTTAAGGCCCAGATGCATCTGTTTACAATATTTGTGTGAGTGGTTATCCTCTAGTCTTTCTTATACTTCTGTAAGGTGCATTTCTTACACTTTATAAAGATTAATTTGACAGCCCTTTCTGCTTGTCTGCCCATAGATTCCCTGTCTATTATCCAGTCTCAAATCAGACAGTTTTTGAAAGGGGTTCTTCATATGTCCACCTAGAAAACAAGTGTATCCTTTGGACTTCAATTTTGTTCTAGAGAAACTTGGCATTTTTTTTTTCATTTTAACCAGCTCACAAAGCTGAATTGACAATCCTATCTTAGAAAACAGTGTTGCTCATTGCTCTGTCTTCTGCAGAAGAGTTATAAGATTTTATGGTGAGTTAACTTTACCCACCACTGCTCTGTACTCTCCCAACTTAAATGGTTAGAACTACCAAACCTTCTAATATTTAATCAACTGTCCATAGCCCACAATATACTTCACAAACCTAACAACTGCCCAGCACTCACCAATCTCCTCCAACCCAGCGGCAATCCTAGAACTCTAAGATCCTCAAACTATTGTTAAAGATTACCCAAGCCCACAACATTCAGGGCACCACCTTTTTCCCCATAAAACTGCCAACTTGTGGAACACGCTTCCTCACCTATGGCTAAAAAGCCCAGCATATTCATGAGCTTAAAAACCTCCTTAAGGAACAGCTAGCAAAACACTGGCTTTGCACCTGCCATACTTCTGGTTAAGTTACCTACTACTCCCTTACATTACCCTAAACTAGCTCATTCTCACAGCTACAATTTTTAACTGATGAAGGCTATCTTGATTCTACACTCAGTTTCAGTTAGCAATGTATATACATATACTGCTTTGTCTTTAACTGTTATGTAGACTGCATTTCTCTGTCTTGGAATTACTGTATCACTCTGTTCTCACTGTTAACTCACGCGACCAGTTTTTATCACTAACTGTGCCATTTTTTGTTAAATTTGTTTCTGTTCATTATTTGCTAATTATTGTTATAAAACTAATTTCTTTTACTGACTTGCTTTGTACATTGTTGATTAATATGTGTTCAGTTTGATTGTTTAATACTATTTGTATGTATGGAGCTTTGGGCCTCATGCCCAGTCAGACATTACCCAGTAAACAAAATAAATAAACTTTATCTTGATTTTCATAAAGATATAGTGCACCTTTGAGAACAAATCATTCATGTATGCCTAAAGTGGTTTTAGAGTTTACTGAATCAAGCTATTCATCTCCCTATCTTCTTTCCAGATCCAAAAATTAGGGCGAAAGAATTTTACATACCCTGGATGCCCACAGGCAGCACATGTATTTTGACAGGAATAAAACCTTCAGGAGTTCAGATCAGCTATTTATTTCCTATGAAGAAAAGGAAAAAAAGGACAGTCTGTCAAGATAGGCAGTTTCTAAATGGTTGTATTGCTTTCATTTTTGGTTCTCTGACTGTAACATATAAATGTCCAGGCAGGATCAGGGCCAGGTCTACTAGGGCTTTGGCTTCTTTTGTGGCTTTTTGGTAAGGGGTAGACTCTAGAAGTGTTCTAGAGAGAGCAACTTGGTGTTTTGTGCCTACTTTTACAAAACATTACAAATGACATTTATTTTCCACGTTCAAAGCATGTTTTACTGGGACCATTTTCCAGGGGCTCCTAGACTCTGACCCTTCTTCCTTTTCTCCCTTTCTTTCTAGGCTCTGGTAATCTACCCATATAGCTTGGGCTTCTGCAACCATGATCTAATGATGAAACTAGTACAGATGTACAAGTTAAATTACCATAACAGTAAATGTTTGAACAGATCACTGTTGCAGGAGGGACACCCACCTGCCATCCCCTTTTTGTGTTATGTTTTGTTTGCTTCCTAGCATTTACCTAATAGTCAGGGCTCTAGCATCCCTTTCTCTGCACAAGAAAGCTCTGAAAGTTTGGCAACCGAGCCACTGACATACTGCTCTCTCTCAGCTGTTGGGATATGTGAAAGGTTCCATAAAGCTTTGGATGCTGGCCAGTTGTCATATCCCTTGCAGAATATAACCTATATAGCTTGGGCTACTGCAACAGTGATATATTAAAACATCTACTGTATGGTAAATTGACTTGAGCTGTACATTCTCATAGAATATTCCAGTTTGTTCAGCTGTTTTGTTCTAGAAATTGCACTCCTAACCATCCATTCTTGGGTCTTATCTTTCCTCCCATGCATTTGGTGCTTTTCCAGCATCACCAGGATATGTCAGTTTAATGTTTTTTTTCTGCTCCATGAAATGGTTCTCGTCTCAAAATTTGTTCTTTTATCTTGCTCTTTACTTCATCTAGACTCTGAGGCAAGAAGTTTCCTATCCCAGAGGTTTTTCATGAGAGGAGGAAGTTACTGTTTCCTTTGCTTACACTCCTTTATTTCATCTAGAATTCATAACTGTTTCTTGGGTAAGACTTCAGAGCAGTCATGTTCTACAAATACTGTCTCCCTGATATTGATAGTTTTCTGCCCTGTTTCTATAGCATCTGCCTGGTTTCCATAATATCTGGTTATTCTCATAACTTGTCAAGAATTCTTTCAGCATCAGTGTAAGTTTTACTGTGTTTGAGTTCCAAGTTTGACAAGTGGTGAGTGTTTGTCATTGCTATGCTCAGCCTGTCCTTTTTGAATCCAGTCCATTTTGTCTCGATTTTCACATACTCCATCAGACTTTTCCATTCCTCGCTCTCTAACTTCATACGGTCTTAGAGTTTGCTTTCTTGTTCTGACCTTCATTCCAGTGAAACATTGTTCATTCTTTTCAACTTGCTTCTCCATATCAACTGCCTTTTCTCAAATCTCAATTTTTTTGCTTTAACAGCCTTCTTGACTACCTCTTGGTTGTACTAGAACTCCACTTCATCCAATATAACCGTAGCCACTCTCTTCTTATGTACTTCAAAACAGTTTATTTAGGTTTCACAGTTCTACTCTTACAACTTCCACACTTTTTGTAACCTCTGCTTCATTCAGTCTTAAAAACATTTTTTGCTTCTGTAGTCTCGGGTCACAAAACATTATGGCCACCTTTCTGTGACTCTCAGCTAGCTTATTTGTAATACTGATTCCACCACACATTCCATCTCTTCCATTATCAACCAGTAGAAGATACCTTCAAACTTCTCTAGGCCAGAAAATGCTTTGCATAAGTAACCATTAATGTGATAGTGTTCAATCTCGCCGTTTGTTCTTACACATGGGTTCGGAGCCAATCCTCGGCTCCGTGTCGGCCGCTTGCAAGCTCTGCATCGAGAAGAAGCTCGAGACAACCTAATACCCACAATCCCCCTCTGCCTTTACCTCAGATCTAGTTTGCCGCTGCTGCGTTCGCATCACTGGGATCGAGCTCGAGCAACTTCAGATAAGAAATAACTTTTATTATTGTTATTTTTCAGGAAAAATTTATTCTAAAAGTACTATTTGGTGACATAGTGTATGTGTGTGTGGTAAGGTAGAAATACTCGGTACCGTTAAGTTAATTAAACTTATTAGAGTTTTTCGGGGCCTACCACCCCTTACTTGAATTTGACAACCGGACTGACTTGTATATCGAATTCGACATATTTACTGGATTTGTCACTCTACTGGACTTGACCTTTTTTCTCTTACCTGTTTCTTCTTTAAGATGTCTGAGAAAATTAAATCAGGTTTTAAACGTTGCCAGTGCGGCCAAAAAATGTCAGTTACTGACAACCATAGTTCCATTGTCTACTGCCTTGGCCCTCTCCACTTACAAGAGGACTGTTCAATTTGTCACTCTTTTAGTGGGAGGGTCATGACAGATAGGCACAGGAAACTCATGGACAGGGGGTTATTAAAACCTTCCTTTCAGGAGGCTCTGGATGCTTCAGACCAGGCATCCAAATCCTCGAAGGAATCGAAGACGTCGGAGACCAGATCATCGGCTCCGAGCTCTTCGAGTAAAGTTAGATCACCGGTTCCACAGACTTCGGGGCCGAGTGTTCAGCTGTTGTCAGTTTCCGAGCCTCGAGTCTTGGAACCGGTGATGGAGCTCCCTCCCCCGACACTGTTGAGGTCGGCTCCGTCTTCGGTTCCTTCGACCCGTTCTTCTAAGCCCCTCTCCGACATCGATGTGGACCGTGTGGTGCAGAAATTATTGGAACATACGGCCCTATCCAAACTTATCTCGGTTTCCACCCAATTGGTGTCAAAACTTGAAGGCCTCCCATTATCTGCATCTGTTCCTCCTCCGAGACCTGTCCAGTCTTCGGAGCCGGAAGAAGCTGAGCTGCTGATTGTGGAGCCCTCGGTGCCAGAACCGTCCTTTTCTCGGTCAGCTCCGTTCACCTCGACTCCGTCCGATCCGGTACCGGAGTCTCGGAGCTGAAGATCCATCCTTGGTTCCGGGACCGAGAGTCGGACCGATGTTTCGGTTCCGACGCTCCCTCTCGGGGCCTCGGCGCGGATCGACTCGGTTCCGTCCTCGGGGTCGATGCCTTCGGTGCCTGTTTCGGGGATTCTTCCCATTTCTTCGGAACCGGGAGATACCTCGACTCGGGACCCGGGGGCTTTCGACCTCATGAGGAAGGTGTTGTCTACCCAGACAACCACGTCAGCAGGATCAGCTTCTCCTCCCCATAAAGGTCCGTTATCCTCCTCTGCACCCACGGCTACATCCAAGCGTCGAGCACCGGTGTCTCAGCCACCCCTGGAGGGTGCCCCCTCTTCCTCGGAGGCTTCTTTGGATGCTCCCCACGAAGAAGTCCCTAGGAAAAGATTGTGTAAGAGGAGACACTTAGATTCTCCACAAGAATCTTTGACTTCCGATACTGACTTGGATGAGTCAGAAGGGTCCCCTAAGTCACCTTCAGAAGATGTCTCTTTTTCTGACATATTGGAGATCCTGAAACAGAGAGGTGACTGGCAGTCCCTCCCCCCTTCTGAGGATGAGTCAGTCTTGCTGAAGGCATTTGGTGCTCGCCCTTCCTCCTCCTGGGTCACTCCGCCCTTCGATGAATTAATGGAACTTATTGCTCGAAGGGCATGGGAGGCTCCTGACACAGTGGAACCAGTCCCTAGGAAGCCTAATAAGTATATCACTGCACCCCAGGACAAGACTTACTTGACAAAAGGAGTTCCAGTGGACGCTATGGTGGTGGCAGCGACCACGAAAAAGGAGATGTCGGAATCTTCCACATCTGTCCATCCCCCTAATAAAGATTCTAGGACTATGGACAGGTATGGGAAGCGCATTTTTAGTTCAGCGGCTTTTTCCATGCGATCCCTGAACTATTTGACCCACTTTACACGACTACAGAGGGATCTAGTCAAAGAGTTGGGAGATACCCTCCAGGGTACTACAGATGCTGCTGTCTCAGAGAAAGTGACCGCGCAACTTAATACCCTTACATCCATTATGAACTCGTCCATGAGGCTGATCTCTTACGCAGCCGAAGGTTCGAGTAGGGCAGCAGCTTCAGCGATTGCTCTTCGCAGACAATCCTGGATGCGCTTATGTTCATTTGCGGAAGCCTTCAAGTCTTCCTTTACTAACACCCCATTTGATGGTGCCACTCTTTTTGGCCCCAAAGTAAAGGAGACCCTTACCCGGTGTGAGCAGGAGGGAAAGACTCTGTCTGCTGTCGGAGTCCGTTTTTCCACCCCATCCAGACCGTACCCCAAAGGGCAACGTGGTGGAAAAATGTGGTTTCGAAAACCCCAAGGATCTTTCCCAGGCACACAGGGTGATGCCCCCTCTAGAGGCAGGGGGGGGGGCAGAGGTGGAAGACGCCGCCCTGGCGGCAGAGGGGGTCCGCAGAATCAAGGTGACAGGGATACACTCCCTGGTAAACCTTTCCAGCACTCCTGAGAGGAGGCCCGACTGTCCTGCTCTGGAGGCAGTCGGGGGTCGCTTAGCTTTATACCCTCAGGCCTGGCAAAACATAACTACAGACAAGTGGGTAAAAAGCGTTGTTACCAGAGGTTACAATATACCATTTCTATCCTATCCCATTCCAAAGAAAAGACTCCCAGATGTGCCGCCCCATCTGCGAGAGCCAGCAGCTATAGAAATTTCAAAGCTGCTAGAAAAAAGAGTCATCCAACCAGTCCCAGTGGACCAAAGAGGATTCGGAACTTACTCAAGGTTCTTTTTAGTTCCAAAGAAAACAGGGGACTGGAGGCCCATTCTGGACCTAAGCGACCTCAATACCTTTGTCAAGAAAGAAAAGTTCCGAATGGTCACACTTCAATCGATCCTTCCATTCTTACAGAAGGACGACTGGATGTGCTCAATAGATCTGAAGGATGCATACTACCACATCAAAATGGCCAGGGCATCCAGAGATCATTTGCGCTTCCGGCTGGGTGCCAGTCACTTTCAGTTTCGAGCCCTGCCCTTTGGTCTGACCTCAGCCCCCAGGGTCTTCACCAAATGCATGGCAGTGGTAGCGTCTCACTTGAGACGCCTAGGATTCCAGGTGTTTCCGTATCTGGACGACTGGCTCCTTTCTGCCACCACCCAGCGTCAACTAGTACAGGCCAGAGACTACACTCTTCAACTGTGTATTCACCTCGGAATTTCCGTACACTTCGGAAAATCCTTACTACAGCCATCACAGCGTATCTTATTCATAGGAGCGGAATTAGATACACATCAGTTAATTCTAAGACTTCCTCCAGAAAGGATACTTTCACTTCAGACTCACATACGCCTTCTTCTTTTGTCCAGGAAATCCCCAGCAAAACTGGTACTGAAGGTTTTGGGACTCATGTCAGCTTCTCTTATTGCAATACCCTTGGGAAGACTGCACATGAGTCCTACAATGGCTACTGTTTGCACAATGGTCGTTCCAACAACTACCTCTGACACACGAGATTCTTATAACGAACACATGCAAATCACACCTAAACTGGTGGCTTCAGACTTGCAACCTTTCCAAGGGGAGACCATTTGTGCTACCCACGACAGCTACGGTAACCACGGACGCTTCCCTGATAGGGTGGGGGGGCATCTTTCAGGGACAGACAGTCCAAGGCGAATGGACCAATTTAGAGTACAATCTGCACATCAATGTTCTAGAGTTGAGGGCAGTGTTTCTAGCGTTGCAACACTTTGCTCCCCTTCTTCCTCTGGGAACTATTGCAGTTCAGACGGACAACATGTCTGTAGTCTGGTACATAAACGAGCAAGGGGGAACCAAGTCCTATCAGCTATGCAGAGAGGCCATGAGAATCTGGCAATGGGCGGAGTCCACGGGTCGCTTTCTGATAGCAACGCACATCCCGGGGTCATCCAACGTCATAGCCGACAGGCTGAGCAGAGCAATACTGTTACCGCACGAGTGGTCCCTAAAACAGTCAGTTGCGAAAAAGATTTTTCGCACGTGGGGCCAGCCTTCCTGCGATCTGTTTGCATCTCCAATGAACGCCAAATGCAGGAGCTACTTTGCCCTATTACCCCCTCCAGGGGAAGTCCCCAGGGACGCACTGATTCATGATTGGCCCCTGGGTCTCCTGTACGCATTTCCTCCCTTCCCCCTGATCACAAAGTTTCTCCAGAAAGCCAACAACCTACACAGGACAATAATCCTCATTGCCCCATTCTGGTCTCGTCAAATATGGTTCCCCTTCCTCATGACACACTGCATTCGGGGACCCTGGATCCTGGACCCAGAGCCAGATCTATTGACTCACTCGTCAGGGGCTCCCACCCCTCGCTCTTGTCCCTCCATCTAGCAGCTTGGCTGCTCCAATTCCCAACTTAGCCAGGTCTGATCTTCTTTCACCTGCAGTTCAGAATATATTAGTGGCTTCTCATAAAGCTTCCACTACTAAAACATATACTAGTAAATGGAAGCGCTTTGTATTCTGGGCAAATACACAGCAAGTGGACCCTGTTATAGCTCCTTTGAATAAAATATTAGAGTTTTTAACAGAATTGTTCCATCGGGTGCTCCTCCTGCCACATTAAGAGTTCAATTGGCTGCCATTTCTAATTTCCATGTGGAAGAATGTGGGGCTCCTGTTATGGCCCACAGACTTTGTAAAGCCTTTAAAAGGGTCTTTTCATATTAGACCACCAATTAGATCTCCTACGTCACCTTGGAGTCTAAACTTATTATTATCTAAGTTGATGCTGCCCCTTTGAACCAGCCTCCTCTTGCCCATTGAAATTTTTGTCGTGGAAGACTCTCTTTTTGGTAGCCATTACATCCGCTAGGCGAGTATCTGAACTTCAAGCTCTCTCCATTAAACACCCTTATTTGATCTTTCACTCTGACAGAGTTTCTCTTCGCACTAATTCATCCTTCCTTCCTAAAGTTTGTTCTATTAACAATATTAATCAGTCCATTGAATTACCCACTTTCTTCAAGAATCACTCCAATACAATGGAGTATATGTTACACAAATTAGATGTCCACAGACAACTAAGGTTTTACTTGGATAGAA
Source organism: Protopterus annectens (assembly GCF_019279795.1). Lineage (NCBI taxonomy): Eukaryota > Metazoa > Chordata > Ceratodontiformes > Protopteridae > Protopterus > Protopterus annectens. The sequence goes on along the minus strand of NC_056733.1, from coordinate 1,875,692,806 downwards.
CAAAAGATCACAGGAAATCTGATCAACTTTTTGTAGCCTTTGCTGATAACAGAAAAGGAGTAGCGGTTACTAAAAGAACTCTTTCTAAGTGGTTAACTGATTGTATCATCTATGTCTATGATTCTTCAGATCAAACTCTTTTGCACAAACCCAAAGGACATTCCACAAGGTCAGTGTCTACATCCCTGGCTCATGCAGCTCGCCTACCACTAGACGCTATTTGTGCAGCTGCTACTTGGTCTAAACCACATACATTCATTTCTCATTATAAGGTAGACAAGGTTTCTAGGGACAGGGCAACCTTTGGTTCCACTGTGCTCAAGAACGTCCTTCCGTGAGTTCCTCAGGAACAAGGAGCTAGGGACGCTACCCATGTGTAAGAACAAACGGCGAGATTGAACACTATCACATATAGAAGTTATGTCCTTACCATAACGTTCCATGTGGAGTGTTCATCTCGCCTTTGTTCTTACATTCCCACCCTCCCACCCTTAGGAAGAACGTTCAGTTTGGTGCCTGGTCTGGGGCATTCTGCTTCTGCATTGCAGTTGTTGTATATATGGTTGACATGTATATATATATATATATATATATATATATATATATATATATATAGACTCTTAGTTTCTGTGCATATGTGATATTGGCATGAGTGTTTCTCTCTCTGATTGCTGGTTTGCTTGCAAACTAGATCTGAGGTAAAGGCAGAGGGGGATTGTGGGTATTAGGTTGTCTCGAGTTTCTTCTCGATGCAGAGCTTGCAAGCGGCCGACACGGAGCCGAGGATCGGCTCCGAACCCATGTGTAAGAACAAAGGCGAGATGAACACTCCACATGGAACGTTATGGTAAGGACATAACTTCTATTTACAGTATTTATCAGTTTTAAGTTGGATGAAACAGAACAAGTCAAGGAGGCAACATTCTTCATCCAGCACCGCACATGCATCTCGTCTTTTTTTTTGCATTGCTTTGCCTCAGATCCATTAATTGTGCCTTCTGTTTCTGATTTCCAGAGTGCTCTGATTGTGCAATCTTTTTGAGAATCAGTATTCTTCTCTCTGACTTGGATGAGGAGGAAGAGTCTTTAGAAAGTATTGTGCACACTGGTTCAGAATTCAGAGTCCGTATAATCAGGACTGCAGCTAGCAGAAAGTATGTAAACATTCCAGTCTACATGATACTGTTGAATGGTAATGAGGTTAATTAGGGGGATATATGAGGGATCAAATGCAAAAATTTAAGTGGAAGGATTCCACTCTGATAAGTTGTGTTTAAAAACGGGAACCTGGCATTGGTGTCTTCTTTTTCCTTGTTTGTGTTGTATTTAGAGCCGTTGGCAAAAAAATAATGGACTCAGGAATTCAAGGATATAATTGGTATGGTAATCAAGAAAAGTTGGCTTTATTTGCAGGTATTATTTTGTACCTGATAAAACCAGAAAAGGATACCTCAGTGTTATGTGACATTCTGAGACAGTTTCCAAACAATTTTGGGATATAAAAGTCATGGTCAAAACAAAGGGCTATAGCTGGAAACTAGGTACCCACACATGAATTGGTTCAGCAATATCCACATTTATGAGGATTTAATAAAATTAAGTATTTAGGAGTATGGATTAAAAAGGATTCTATTATGTCAGCTAATGATATGTGGGGAAAAAACTGAGAAACTGTAAGCTGTTTTATGGATATAGATAGCAAAATACAAACAGTGAAAAATGTTTTTAGTCATTTTTGTTTTATATTCGGGTCATGCATATTTTTAGCAACCAGAGTAGATGATGATCCCTCCAATAGCACAAGATGGTTTAGGATTACTTGATTTGAAGGGATATTTTAGAGCTACACAGTTATGGTTCATGTACATAACACAAGCAGAAAGCTATAATTCAAAGTGGAAAGGTGGGAATTTGGATACAGATCCTTAAGGAGAACACCACCAGCCATGCAGAATATTATATTTCTAAAGTAGCAGAAAGCATTTTAGGGATGACTGCAAATAGGGGTACAGGGAGGAGGCAATAGGGGGATGGAATTTACTAGAGAAAATTAACAAAGGAACCAAGGTATTGGGAGCAAATAACTAGATATAGAACGAAAGGTATTAGAGTGGGAAGAGTCCAAAAAGACATTTGGTCTGCAGGCTAGAAACTGCCTTCCCTATCGAGGACTGATAGAGTACAGGCAAAGAGAAAGGGATAAGGGGGATCCTAAGTGAAAGATCTTCTCTGGTACTGTTATTTTTTTAATTGAATCTAGAACAGAAGGTGTTGTTTAAAAGGGATAATTAGTAAGGCTTGTAAAATATTGCATAATAACTATAGGAATCAGTCAGAGGAGGTTAGAAAAGATTGGGACGAGAGATTGGAGATAAGCAATTCACAAGGAAGCAATGGGAGGACATATGTATGGCTCCCAAATGTGGAACGCAGTCTAGAAAGTTCAGGATTTTTACTTGGAAGTGTGCGCATAGGTATTTTTATACCGCAAGCAGACTCCAGATAATTTTTCAGTGGCAAATGTTGGAGATGTGATGAGGAAGAAAGAATATGTTTTGAGAGTGTAGTGAGCTGGCAGACTTCAAAAATTTCCTACAGAGTACTCTGTCAGAAATATTGGGTGAGCAAATGGGTGTTACTAAGGAAATTATTTTCTGAGCGGGGATACAGGAGTTAAATTGCCTAGACCTAGTAAGGCCTTGTTAAGTTTTATTGTGGTCACTGCCAAAAAAACTTTTTCTAGAAAATGGAGATCAAGGTCTAAACCATCTGTATTTGAAATAGCGAATATTGTAAAAGAGATAAAAGAAGTGGGATCTTTAGAAAAGATAGGAGCAAATTACATAGAAAAATGGAACTTGTGGTCACAATATATGCAGAATAATGTTTTTTGAAAGAAGAGCAAGGTTTGAGAAGAATTTATCAGTTTGTGATGTTGGATTGATTGTAATTGTATAAGTGTGGACACATTAAGATGGTTTGTGTTCTTATATGTACATGTATGTTTGCTAGATTTTAAGTGATAATTCACTAAAGGTGTTAAATAAAAAAGATATACTTTTAGCAGAATATATCCAAATGCAGGTCACCACTTCCAGAAATGGCTGCTACCACTGCTGCTCTTGGTTCCCCTGTAACTGCAGTTACTTGGAGTTACATTCCCAGTGTACTGTATTTCCTTTATTGGAGTGGTGGTGGACACTGTCCATTGTTATACTATATTTCAGTGGAAAGGGCTTAGGAACTGTGGATCCAGTTTCCTACTGCAGAGCTGGTGTGTGACCCATTTCTTGTTGACTGATTTTTGTGGTTCATTGTATTAGTTTTTTTTATGTCCTTTAAACTTTTCCTCTTGCATAATACAGTGCTGGTGGCTGCTGAGCCATTAATCTCCATGTTTGATTAACTGCATGTTTTAAACTCATGTTGCCATTCTTTAGTGTAGATGTTCTTGGGGTATTAACAGTTAGTTTGGGATCCTTTTCCTTTCCCCTTGTTCAAGTTGCACCCTAACTTCAGATGCATTACTGTGGTCATATTGAGCCACATTTGGAGATGCTCCAGTTTCAAGATTAGTGGATTCCAACAGAGAAGCTTCTTTACATGTTGTGGAACTGAGGGCAGTTGTTTTAGTCTTTCAGGTCCTGGAGACATTGCTGAACCTTGAGCCTTTGCGGATGAGGTTATATAGCCAGTTGATAGTTTGGTGCGTGAACAAGCAGGACAGAACTTCCCCTGTAGCCACTGCAGGATACAGTCTTGAATTGGAGTGAACCATTCCTTGCTACAGTTCCCTTTTGGAGATCCAGATACCATCATAGGCATAGAGTCGTATCTTTAAGTCTCTTTCTGTAGTTTTAGGTAGCTGTGGAGAGCACTTGGATTGTCTTCTAGTATTAAGGCATTGTGGATATGTGCCTCTCTATAACTCAGCCTTGTGCATTCTGACACTACTAGGTTTGCTCTCTCAAGCATTGTTAAACTGAGTGAGAGGTAGATTTTTGTCTCTGTTAAATGAGGAAGAATTTTGTCCATGATTCTCCATCTCCCCAGTTCTTTACTGGCTGGCAAGGTTCCATTTAGAAGGAACAAGCCAACATCTCCATTTTCATAGGTGGTTTCAGTGAGCCTGGTTATATAGAGTCTAAATTTTGGTCTGAGCGGAATCTTTTCTAATCAGAATTCAGAGAGCCTGTACAGTAACTGCTGAGACTTCCTGTTTTGCTACACAAGGTCATCATAGTTCTATAAATGCTTTTGTTCTCTTGTTCCTGCACTTGTGACTTTGTATGCCATATGTCACTGCCTTTTCTGAGGTCATTCACTGGACTAAAGAACTGAAGACAAGTCTTGCTAACCCTAATTTTTCTGCCACTTAGTTTAATCTCTGTTGTAATATACTCAGAAAAATAATGTACTCCATACCTTAATTGTTGAAATTTTTATTTGTTCGTATGATAATCCAAGCAGCCCAGAATGTTCCCCTACAAGTGCAGGGTTTAAAGAGACAGTGATCCAAAATCAATATAGCCAGCACCAAGGTGTAAAAAAGTATAACTTTTATTATTATAAAGTTATCACAAACAGACCGGTTTCGGCATTAGTTTCAAGCCTTCCTCAGTGTAACCATAGAAATAACAAGACACTCCTTATATACACACACCCATATAGAAACAAGAAAACCATTGGCTGTTCACAACAACTCATTTAATCCTGGAGGAATTAAACCCCCTAACTTAATTATCCATCTTTTTTCTTTATTGTTCAATATGTTGTGCCAGCCACTCTTATTTGTTCTGTCTCCCTTAATAATGTCAATAACCGTAAAACTAAAAGTTGCAGAGGGATGTTTGACAACATGCTTATATAATGCATTTGTCTGCTTTTTAAGATTGATGTCCCTCATGTGTTTACTGATCCTAACTTTTAATGGGCCTGGATGTTTGGCCCACATAGAAAGCCGAGCATGTACAAGTGGCAAGGTATATAACCCAATCCGATGAGTAGTTGGCAAAAAATTTTATATCATATACTTCACTGGTATTGCGACTGCTAAAAGTTTTTGTTTGGTTAAACCTATTGCAGTGAACACAATGGCCACAACTGAAACATTCCTGCAGTGTATCACCCGAAAGTGTAGATTGTTGAAATGGAACGGCTACCTGGGTACCCACCTTGCAGTGATTAAAGTGGGATGCCAGGGTCCTACCTCTCCTAAAGCCAAATCGGCACCGGTCATCAATGAGTCCTAATTTTCTCATCGGCCAACAGGATGTTCCAATTTTCCTGTACTACCTCACAAAAAAATACTGGTGTTGCGTCCATATGTAGTGATCAATCTGATAGGGGCTGACTCATTCGTGGATTTATGTTGGTATTGTAACAGTTCCTGTCTGGCCATACCACTAACCTCCCTGCAAGCCGTAGTGATTACCCCGGGTTTGTATCCACGTTCCTTAAACCTCCTGACCAGATCAGCTTTATAATAATTATGTTTGTCACTACCAGAATGAATGCGCTTCACTCTCATGAATTGAGATTTTGGTATATTACGAATGACACGTGGCGGATGATGACTGGTCACATGTAAAAGTGAGTTATATTCAGGGAATTTACGAAACACCTGTGTGTACAAAGTGCCATCCACATTCTTGGTAACCAAGACATCCAAAAAGGTAATGTGGTTAAGATGTTGTGTACAGGTGAACTCAATACTCCATTTATTCCCATTGAGGTAGTCAAATTCCCGTAAATACTCCAAATCAGCCTTCCATATAAGCCAGCAGTCATCCAAATATTGGCACCAGATGTCCATTTCTGGCAAATAAAAATTGTGTAGGGGATCATATATAAGGTGGTGTTCTATATAAGCCATGAATAAATCGGCGTAAATGGGGGCAAAAGATGCCCCCATTGCTGTCCCCTTAGTTTGCAGAAAGTATTTGTCCTGGTAGTAAAAAACATTTTTGGTCAAGACATGTTCCGTCATGAGTATTAACAAAGTATTAAATCCTGGGGGATATAATTTGGCAACTCCCAACCAATACTCAATGGTCAAAAGGCCAGCCCAGTGGGGAATGTTGGTATATAGAGAGGCCACATCCAGTGTACAAAGGAAACTGATGTGATTCTACCTGGGCATCAGATAGTATTTGTAAAAATTCAGTGGCATCACGTATTCTAGGTCTCACTAGAGGCAGCAGAGGTTTCAAGTATTGAGTCAAAAAAACATCCAGTGGTTCAGTCAGAGATCCCCTACCAGAAACAATCGGTCTTCCTGGAGAATTGGTTAAAGATTTGTGAATTTTAGTTAACAGATAAAAATATTGCCTTTTGGGATCTTTTATCATGAGATGTTTCGCAGTGTTGTTGGATATAACCCCTTCATCCACAGCATTTTTGAATGAAATCATCTATCTGGTGTTTAAATGTATTGGTGGGGGTCCAATGGCATAGACATATAATATAAATGGTTGTTGAGTTGTAAAGCCTCACTGTTATGTGTGTCAAAGTCTATGACCACAGTGGCTTCCCCCTTGTCTGCTGTTACAATTACTATGTTGGTATTAGACTTAAGTTCCATCAGTGCCCTTTGTTGAATCTTTGAGAGGTTATGAGGTTTGTTCTGCATTTCACCATAAGTATGCAGATCTTTGAGAGCATTATGCAAAAATAATTGTACCACAGAATGCATGGGTGGCATGAAATTAGATCTTTGAAAATGAAATGCCTGTTCAACAGAACAAGAATCATTATTTTTAACAAAAAATAGTTTTAAATTCAATGTTCTACCAAAAGAGTATAAATCTGACACAAAATCATTTTCAGCAAAAAAGAAAGCTGGCACAAAATTTAGGCCTTTATTAAGAAGGTCAGTTTGTACAGGGGTAAGAGCATAAGATGAAATATTGAGTACATTATTATGTTCTACTTGTAGCTCAGGATTTGGAGTAGAGTCTCCACATTTGTTACGTTTCTTGTGTTTACGTCCCCCCCCTGTGAATGATTTTCCTAAAGGGAAATCTGTACTGGTATTAGTCCGTTTTGGTGTAGGTGAGGTTATACCTACTGCTAATTCAGAGTCGGTGTATGGTAATCCAGTCACAAGTCAAGACCCGCACCAGTGTTTTGTGCTACTTGAGTGAGGCGCATGATATGAAGAGTTGTCAGAATTGCCTCTGCTTTAGTCCATTTACTTACAGAATAAGGTGTATGGAGCTTTGCATCCTTTATCACCTTGAAGGAAGATTGCAACATGCAGGGTAGCCAGCACAGAGGCCAGGAACAGGGCCACTTGTATGATCTTTTAATCCAGAATTGAATAAATACAAGAAGGTAAGAGGTCTGAAGGTCTGACATTGATCAAACCTTCTTCTCACAGAGTTCTTCTGTATGAACAGTGCAAACATGTTACTAGCTGCATAGAGGGAGATGTACCCACCAGGAAGTACAGGACAAACTCAAAAAACAAATCATCCTGTTGAAATCATAACATCAATAGACTGTATAATAGACGGAAGAAAATCATGGCAAAAATTAATAAAAGCACTCTCATCAGACTAAAGGACCAATAGTCTACCAAGGCCAAATTTGAGGTAAATTTGGCCTCCCAGGTAAAAGACAACCACAAGACATTCTTTAGCTATTTCTGCAACCTCATAAGCAATACACAGTTGTGCGCAGAGCTCACTGTTATTGGAGCCACCTGTACTGAATCAGAAGATATAGCAAACAAATTCATGTCAAACTTTACCCCTTTCTCTCTCTTAGCCTCCCCTCGGGAAATACCATCAAATACAACTCCCCCTACTTATCAGTAAGAGACAGATTGTTAATGCTCTCTCTAATGCCAAGAACATTGCATCACTGGACCCAGACAGTATTGCAGGATGTCCTGTAAATAGCATGAAACATGGCCTATCAGGCCTCTGGAATTGCTATTTAACTGTAGCCGCCAAACAGGCTTTGTGCTTCACAAATGAAGAACTACAACAGTCATCCTCCATTAAGGCAGGACATTTACAGACCCAGGAAACAGATCCGTAAGTCTTGCTAGTCTAGTATGCATAGCAGTGGAAAGAATTATCATGGAAATAATAAATAACATAGGAAACCTCCAGACATTGGACCCAACTCAATTTGATTTCATCAAGGGCAGGTCACGAGTAGTACCTTGACCTGGCCAAGGTGTTTGACACAATACCTCACTTAGGGATTGTTGATAAACTTAACAGGTTGTGTAGCCAGCTGCCTCACGGATATGACCCAGGAAGTTAGAAATGGAGTCCACCTCTACAAAGAGGCCAGTCACAAATGGAATCCCTCAAGGATCAGTCCTGGCACTGCTGCTTTTTGGCATTTACGTTTCTGAAGTCAAGTCCCATGTCAAGGGCCTCTAGCTTGACTACACTGCAAATGATTGCAAATTAGGAGCAGTCATAGAATTCCCCACCAACACAAATGTTCTCTAGAAAGGGCTAACACAGACAAATAACTTGTGTCAGAGCCATGGACTAAAACTAAATGCCAAGAAATGCATAAAAGTATCCTTTAGGAAGTCATCCACCACTGGTAACTATCACATTGACAACATACCCCTAAGAGTTGACCTAGTAATTAGGGACCTGGGGACACACATGGACAGTAGCCTTTGGCTATCACTTGTCCACAGTAGTGAGGAAATAATTTATGTTGTGCAACTTATAAACAAAGTTGTGCCATCTAGGTCCAATGAGGCCATTGTTCCACTATATTAATCATTCATCAGACTTATCACGGAGTACAATGCCCCCTTTGGTATGTACCTAACCAGATACATCCAACATTTGGAACATCCACAGAGGTTCCTCACTAAAAGAATTCAGGGTGTAAGTAACATGTCCTATGCAGACTGCCTCAAGGTCCTGTCCCTGTATTCTGTCTCCTATAGGCTGTTGAGAGGAGATCTATGCCTGGCGTACAACTACAAGGCATTATCAGACCCCACTCTGATGGACCTCCTGCATATCCACAAAACAAACAGCATCAGAATTACCCATTCTAAATACTTAAACCTTGCCTATTATACAAATAGGACCTGCTGGAGGCCTGCAAAAAACTACAAGCATTGTTGTTGGCTCCCTGTTAGTGAGGAAGGTAATCTCTCTCGTCTGTGAGTTGCTACTTTCTATTTTTATCTGTTCCATTTTGTTTTCTGTTTTGAGAAATCTACTTGGCTTTTTGTTTTTCTTTTTTCATTGGAACAGATAGTTAAATTACCATGGGTGCACATTTCATAGGCATTTTTTTCATTGGTTAATTTGTTGAGTGATAGTTAAATACACAAGAGTATATCTGTGACCTTGTCTCTTTCTGATAAGATTCAAGGACTGTAAAAGCTGCATGCACTGTTGGTGACTCCCGGCTGGTTATTTTCTGACCTACCCTCCAATCCTTTGATCTGCTTTTTAAACGTGGTGATTTTTAAGCTACCTTACCCTTACTGTAAATTGAGCTTTATAAGGTCCTCCCTTTCTACACTGCTGTTGACAACTTGAATTATTTATCTGCATTTCCTTGTGCTTATTTTGAAAAAAAAAATTTAAACTATCATTGTCTGTTCTACTGATTTACTTGCTCTAAATTCATTATCTACATAGCTGTTAGCTAAAGTAGTGTATTTTCGCATTCTAGTAAGCTCTTTTCTCTGTTTTTACATCAAGAGGACAGAGGATTTTTCCATCTATTAGCCATGGGTGGTAGCCTGATCTGTATAGTTTGGGAAAGCATACTAGAAATTTCTGCATCTAGTTGTTTAATTGGCCAGAGTGCTTGGTAATTAGCTTACACTGTTTTTGGTGCCTTTATAAATTCTGAACCAAATGAGTGGCTATTGGCTCATTTCTACAAAGTGAAGTACTTTATGGAATAATCGCACCTTTATAAGCTATTTAAAGTATACTGCTGTTCTCTTAAATTACTTGCTGCCTTTCCTTAAGTTTGTTTGTTTGTGGCATTTCACTCCAGACACTGTCTTACTGTGATTTACATTTGGAGGACTGGGATTATTCATCTAGTGGCAGTAGGTGTTTGCCTGGTGTAGCTGAGTTGGGAAGCACACAAAAAGGCTCTAAGTGTAGTCATTGTATTGGCCAGAGGGCTCATTAATCATTTTTTTGTATTTCCAGTGCTGGTATAAATATGGCAAATTTGCATGGAACTGGTCATCATGCCGGTGCCCTCTACAGATGCAAACATCTAGAATCATTGCTTATTTTCATTATATTGTGAAAGTTTACTGTGTTTATTTATCCATACATACATCTTTAAAGTTGCATTTTCAAACTGCTGTAAGGGCTGCTGTTCTGCTCTGAAGTACATTGTGTTTAGTGTTTCTTATTGTTAGGCATCTGTTTGTTGTTCCTTAACACTTGGGCTCCAAACCAGTCATTTTACATTGAGGGTCAGTCTGCACTCTTGTGACAGGAGGGGGCTAATTTTATCTTTGAGCTGGAGGAATGCTCATTGTGTGCTTACCTGATTTACCATGGGGCATAGTTGTTGTCAAACTTGCTTTTTTCTGGTAGTCTCTAACCTTTGTGTTTGTGTGAAGCTGCTCTCCACGCAGTAGGAGTTACTGGTGCCTCGTATATACTCAATCACTAGAAGTTGAACTTTCCCTATAAAAACACCTCAGAATTTTACCTCAGTCTCACATTACTCATGGGGCAACTAGTTTGCACAGTGAGCAGCATTTACACATTTAGTTAGAAATGTTTAGGGCTACCTTACCTTACTATAGCACCCATGTCTGTTGCTGCTCAGAGAGCATCTGGTTTGGGCACTGGTCAGCATCGCTCTTTAGGTTAGCTGCAAATTACACCAAGGAAGCACCCTTTTGTCGTCTGGTTGCAAGCACCCTCCACTCCTGTCCCTTGCAAGTACACATTAGGACCTGCAACCGTGGATGGGTACTTTCCTGATATCTGTGCATCCAGCTTGGTAGACATGAGCATCCTGATGAAACGTAGCAAATGCCTTATGTACACGGACAACCACTTAATTCTCAAATAGGCAAATACAGTATGCAAGAGATATAGTTACACATTAACACTGGAGGCAAGACTGCTACATACAAACACAAAAACCAACAAACACTGTCAGCGAGACACAAATCACTCACTCCACCCACAAAGGACCACATACACAGATCCACATATATGAAGGCGCTCACATGTAACTTATCCAAGCCTCAAAGACCTCTCGAGCAGAGTCCTCAGAAACTCTGCATGTACGCAAGCAAGACAATTCCCATCACAACACATAAAGCCACATCTCATTGCGTCTCATCTCCCAAGCCCATAAGGGAAACACTCCATAACCCAGAATTCTGGTCATGGGAGACCACATTGTGAAGACACACTGATGTCCTCCTTACCAGGCTGGATAAGAAAAGTTAGTTGCCTGTCAGGGGCCAGGATCCACCAGATCACTCAAGCACTCAGGTCACTTACCCCCAAGTACCAGTATTGCTCAGTCATAGTCCATGTGCCCATGAATGACCTGAGACTTACCTTCTTTGCCTATATGAAGAGAAACATGATTGAGCTCCGAGTACGTGTCACTGGAAGGTGTGAGCATAGCATTGAGATGCATTTTATCATCTGCAAGGATACCACAATACCAACTGAAAATGATTGATTTTTAACAATTGGCATAGCTACTGGTCTCATTCCAAAGGGGTCCAATACTTGTCAACCTGAGAGGACACAGTTGACAGACCAAGCTGCTTTCCCAGGATGGTCTTCGCCTGTCACCTCTAGGCTTTTGGATATTGGTCAAAATATTATCCCATCCCATAGTGCCTTTTTTGGCATTGTCAAACAGACAAACCTTACAACACAAGCTACTCAGGACAAGCTAAAGGTGTTACTGCTCAATGCTGGGAGTCTCAGAAAAGCCTTGGAAAGCACACTGGCAGTGCATGGCTATAACTCTTTCATACGTTCTGACCACCCACTGAACATGAAAGAGCAAAAGGTGGAGATATATCTAGCTACATAAAGGAAAAAAACACCTCAAAGCTAGTCAAACAATATGACATGTTTGAGCTACTCCATGTCCAGCTAACCCTGGCAAAGATCCATTACCATGTTCTTGCTAGCTACACGTCCCCCACCTGAATCATGAAACCCATGCATCATACCTGAAGTTACTAGAATATTTACGATCCAGATCAATACCATACTCCTGGGTGATATTTACGATCCAGATCAATACCATACTCATGGGTGATTTTTAACTACCCTTCCATTAATTGGGAGGCATACGCAACCACTAACATGCAGGCCCAAAGATTTCTTGACTTTGTAAATTCAAATGCCCTGGAGCAGCTAGTCTGCACTCCCACTAGGAGAACAAATATTCTAGATCTGGTACTCACAAATATGGGAGAGTGCTGCACCCCCCTCCCCCAAGTGTTATGTCCTCACTGGCAAGATCAGATCACAAAGCAGTCTCCCTTGAAATAAAAATAAAACTAGTCCCCCCACCTAACCCCAAAAACTTTAAGAACTTCTCTAAGCTAAATTACCCTCTGCTAAGAGATGGAGTAGCTAGTTTCCAAGCTCCCCCAAATCTAGAAAGCATAGAAACCTATGCATTTGGCATACACAAAAGCAGGTCAAACTGCAAATACAGAAACCCTGGTTGGACCCCTGTTATTAGGTTGTACAACAAAAGAAAAACATTCCTGTTGAGAAGTTAGTGTGTGTGTACAGCACAGCAAAATGTCCCTCATTAGTCTAAACAAGCGAATCACAGAACTAGTGAAGCTTCTGAAAGCAGACTTTGAGGTACAAATACCCTGCAAAGCTAAAGATAATCGTAAGGCATTTTTCAGTTATATCCACAATCTTAAGGGCAACACCCAACAATGTGCAGAATTAGTTGTAGATGGCATCACCTACACTCAGCCAGAAGATGTAGGAAATCTGCTGGCTGACAAATTCAACTCAAATTTAACCTCCAGTTCTCCCACAGGAAACATCCTGTACCACTCCACTGCCAATTATCATCAAAGAACAGGTTGCCACTGCACTCTCTAGAGCTAAAAAATGGCTTCAGTGATGCCTGATGATATACCAGGTTACCTCTTAAACAGCTTAAATCAGGACTTATCAGGCCCATTAGGATCTCTAGCTAACCATAGCCTGTGTACTGGCTTTGTCCTGATAGTCGAGGACCGCAACTGTCATCCCTCTGCATACACAGGGACCCTCTACTGACCTGGGAAATTGCACCCTGTAAGTTTGGCTAGTCCTATATGTAAGGCCATGGAAAGAATAATCTTGGACCTGATAAATAATGACATAGGAAACCTCCAAACACTGGACCCGACCCAGTTTGGCTTTGTCAGGGGCAGGTCATTCCTTCTGAATCTGTTGGATTTGTTTAAGAAAGTAACTAAGGCCATGGATGATGGTAAAACAGTACATACTGCCTACTTTGACCTGGCTAAGGTATTTGATACAATTCCCCACTCAGGTGTTATAAATAAACTCTCAAAACTGGGCATAAATCCCTACATCACCAGATGTATAGCCAATTGACACACGGACAGGATACTATGTTAAAGGGGTGAATCCAGGTCCAGCAAAGAGGCCAGTGATGTGTGTCAGGGCTCAGTGCTGGGACCACTCCTGTTCAGAATATACTTCTCTGAAGTTAAAGCTAGTGCTGAAGGCCTCTGCATGATGAAGTTTGCAGACGACTGCCCTCAACAATGTAGATGTCCTTCACAAGGGTCTAGATCTGACAAATGATTGGTGCATGAACCATGGCCTAAAACTAAATGTGAATAAAATACATTATCATACCCTTTGGGGAAGTCTAATACCCCTGCAAATTGCAACATCAATAGCACATCCCTAAGATAAGACTCAGATCTAGATACACAGATAGTAGCCTGAACTTTGACCTCAGTGTGTCCACAGTGGTGAGGAAGTCCTATGTGACAAAAGCTTATAAGTAAAGGTATGGCATCCAGATTCAAGGAAATTATAGTCATACTCAGCCATCATTAGACCAATAGTCAAGTACAGTGCACCACATGGCATGTACTTGACTGGGCACTTACAGCAGCTGGAGCGACCTCGGAGGTTCCTCACAAAGAACATACAGGGTGTAAACATGTCCTATGCAGATAGACTAAAAGCCCTATCCCTTCAGTGTGTATCTACTAACTATTAAGGGGTAACCTATGACTACAAAGCACTTGTAAATCTAATTCTGATGAAGCTGCTACACATCCCCAAGTCAAACAGCATGAGGGTCACCCAATCTGGGGATCTAAAATTATTCTGCGAATAAAACAAAACATGCTGGAGAGACTTATATGTGTCTCAGAGATTGCACTTTCTTTAGAACAGACTTTTTTTCATGTTAAGCAGAGCCCTTTCCTGGCCCTCTTCAAACACAGTTTGGATCAATGGATTGCAAATTCACTCCTGGGGTAGCACCTATGTCCCTTATTAACAGGGGCAATCTGTAACATACTCAAGACATAGGCACAAACCCATGCCATCCTCTTGTCCCTAGGGGGCATTGAGTAAAATTGTGTTGTATTGTATAGGCTTGTAAGGGCTCTAAAACCATTAGCTTCGTAAACTCCTATGAACCTATGGTTAGATTATAGAACACTTTAAATATGATGTACTTGTTACAACATGTAAAGTACTGTGGTTATTGTGTTCAGGTTAAAATTTGGGGCATATCTTGATTAGGTTAGAATGTGGAACACATTAGATACTGTATCCTAATTGGATTAGGGCTCACAGCAGGTTTTGTTAACTGACAACAGTATGAGACAGTACAGGTACTATATGGTACAGGAGGTACTGTCATAGTTAGAATACAGCACATATCCGTTATTGTGTCTCAGTTAGAATATGATACATATCCGTTATGGTGTCATAGTTAAATATGACACATATCCGTTATGGTGTCATAGTTTGAATATGGCACATATCTGTTGCTGTGTTATAGAATATGGCACATATCAGTTACAGTGTCGTAATTTAAGTAGGAAGCAAATGTGGTGCTTTAAGTAGGTTAGAAGGTGAAGCATCTTACCTACTGTGTGCTTGGTAATCTTTGAAGCACATCATGTACTTGTATCATGGTTAAAATAAGGAGCATACATCAGGTATATGCACCATATCAAGTTCTGGGTTCTTCTTTGACAATAGGATATTTTATCTACCATGTGCCGGACAGAATATGCAGAGTACCAGATATTATGTCCTTGTTAGACTGAGATCTATCACATACAGTCTTCTGGTTAGAATAATGGAAACATGGCATAAAGAACTAGACCCCTGCCTTCATGGCCGATAACTTAGATTGAATTAGTGGGTCAGATGCAGGGTGAGATGATAGAGATGAATGTGCTTGCATCTCTTGTGGGTGTGGTTAAGGCCATGTTGTGCTTGGTGCCAACTCTAAGTCTGAATCCGTAGTGGAAACCAGAGATATAATTAAGGTGTCTGCTTATGTGGTAGGGCCATTAGGGAGAACATCACTTACAGATGTGGTTGACAAAGCCCTCACACTACCTCACTGCATAAGATTGTTCTTGGCATGCAAAGGAGAATGGTAAGCTCTCTGCTCACCCATAGTAGCAAAAGTAAGTAAACAAATAAAAAAGTAAGTAAACAATTTCAACATTGACTGAAACACTTGTTCTTGTGAAACCCCCACAACCCACATAAACCTCTATGGATTTACTCAAATCATAACCTCCCCCACCAGGACAGGAAAACCCAATAACAAGGAAAGTACCTTAGACTGGATGCTCGTCAATACCAATCTTCAGTCCTATAAATCATGCACTTTGCCTAATGACCTAAATGACCACTGTCTCACCTATGTAATCAAGCTCAAAGTAGACTGCTCCTACCAACCCACCTATAGAACATAAAGAAACAAGAATTTTATTCTCACCAAGTTTCAAAATGAACTTAAGCATGCAACTGGTCAGTACTAAAAGGTCTCCCCCTAGATGAAAGCAGTAGCATACTTTAACACCAAATTCCTTGCTATTCTTAACTCCCATGCTCCCAGCCGCTATATTAGAACCAAAGTTAATATTGCACCATAGCTTTCTAAAGATAACCAAAACCAAAATTTCACTCCGAAACAAAGCATGGTCCACCTACCGAAAAACAAAAGCTCCACTTGATCATCTAAGATTCAGAGAGCTAAGGAATGACACCAAAAAAATCCATAACCTTAGACAAAAAGAACCACTACTACCATCTACTACAAAAACACCACAACAAACCTCAAAAGTTTTGGGCAGGAATAAACAAACTACTTCACCTAGGCCAAACCATCACTCCACCCCCCTCAGCTTCCCAACAAAAATCCCCAGTAGACATTGCTAATAACGTCAACAGCTTCTTCACAGAGACTATCCAGTCTCTAGCCAGCCAATTCTCTCCCAATGGCTATAATTCTAATGCAGCCACACCCAGTACCCAAACATACTTTACCTTCCAACCTGTTCCTACTCAACTTATTCATGCCCTACTTAAGAAACTAAGACCCACCATTCTGGCTGCCAACCTTCTCCCAGCAGACTATCTGCAAAAGGCTGCTGACACCATAGCATACCCCATCTCAATCTTGATCAACAGAGCTATATCTGAAGCTAGCGTACCCACTATATGGAAAATCTCCCATGTCGTACCTCTCCGTAAAGGAGGCAGCTCCACTGAACTGTTAAACTTTAGACTCGTAGCTATTCTTTCACCTCTTAACTAAAATTATGGAGAAGTGTGTACACATACAGCTCATGCAATACCTCACACAGAACAAGCAGTTGTCCAACTTTCAGCATGGCTTTGTCACACCACAGTACTACTTCTGCCCTCCTCTCTTTGTCTAACATCATTAACCACAATAATAAACTATCCTCAGCACTCTTTCTAGATCTGTCCAAGACTTTTGACATGGTTGACCACAAAATGCTTGTAAACACCTTGAAGGCCTTCTCCTTAAACAACCATGCACTCCACTGCTTTCAGTCCTACCTGCAGGGCAGGCAACGGGCAGTCCTATGGCAGGACAAGCTATCATCTCACCTACCCATCACATTAGGAGTCCCCCAGGGCTCGATACTAGGACCCCTTCTTTTCTCCATCTTTATCCATGACTTTCATTCATTCATCCCAGATGCTACCTGCATTCATGCAGATGACTCCACCTTGATTTGTTCTGACACCTCACCAGCTACTTTATTCACATTAACCCAAAATACCTTCAGTACAGTGGAAACATGGCTCTCCAATCAACATCTAATCCTAAACCCCAACAAAACTAAGCTGCTCTTCTTCTCCCCCACACGCAGGACCCCCTGCCATCCTTCATCATAACCGCTAACAATGGCACTATCATTTCCCCAGAAGCCCAAACTAAACTATTTGGTGTCATAGTTGATAACCTGAAGTTTGATGCACATATCAAACTATCAAAACCATTAATAAAAAACTTGGCTCTCTTTACAGAATCAAACCTATCCTTACCCCACTTGCTAGAACTGCAATTGCCCATTCCCATCTACTATCAACTCTTCTCTATGCCTAACCTCTGTTCTCCAACTTAAAACAAATCTTAATAAACTATTATCCTGCTATAACCACATTGCCAGATTTGCTACTGGCACAGCCTACCGGACACACCACTGTCGCAACCTAAATCGCCTAGGATGGCTTGAACTACCTAGCCTACTGCAGTTCAACCAGCTAATAGTGGCACATAAAGTCCTTTACCAACCAGAAAATACACCTGCACTAAAAATATTATCAGCCCCTACACCAGCACTCGGCCACTGCGATCATCCACTAGACTCCTAGTTCAAACATACAAATCCAACTACTCCGCTGCGGACTCTCTGTTTGCCAACTCTGTTGGAAAAACATGGAACAGGCTCCCAGCTGACTTGACCCTGGAACCCTCACTAACTCATTTCAAAAACAAACTCAAGAAATACTTCAGAACTAATTGGTTATGTCCTTGCACTAACCCTGACTAGTGACCTCTCTATCACTTAGGTGCCTTACCTTCAACTACTTCTAACTTTTTTCTACCACACCATTTCAGGAAGGGGCAATAGTATAACTGCTGCTCAATGTGTCTTAAACCTGAATGTAATGTTATGTATATATAACTTTGAAAATAATGCTATGTTTTGTAAAGTGTTTTATAAGTTAGTACTATATGTGCTAAATGTTGGTATTGCTTATGACTGTAATTTACTAAATGTTCAATGTGTATTATTATCTTGGAGCTTTTCTCCCCGGGCCTCCACTGAAAATGGACATATATCCAGTTGGACTATCCCAGTCAACAAATGTAAAATAAATAAGTAAAATAGGCAAGCAAATAAAGAAATATACAGATTTGACTGCAATAAAGTGTGTCATGTTTAGAACACAAGAACCATTAGATGCAGTGTTTTGGTTTAAAGACGGGGCACTTTATATTATATTGTGGGCTATTCACGGATTCAGGCTGGAAGGTTATAGGGCAATTCACCATGCATGTGCTGTCAGAAATGGAAACTTACTGGGACAATGTGCCAAAAGTGGAAATGGCTACAGAGATGTAATGCTGAACCAGTGCACTACTTGCCACTGACATCTGACAGTGATAAACTATTGCCACAGCAACCAGGAGAATACGCCAGTAGTGGGAACTATGGCAGTCAGCTGTATGTGGGATCAGTGCATACATATAACATATTACTGCAAACTGTTATGGAAATTATATGTGCACAGAGACTTTATGAAGTCAGTGAGGAGGTCATTGAGGAGGTGAAGTGTGTGCTTGTGGTTGTGATGCCAGGGACAATCACACCCTGTGTGCAGGAGCTGCAGCATTCAGGAATATACATTGCTGCAGTACTCACCTACAGACAGACATGTATTGTGTGACAATCCCACACCATGCCTGCTTGTTGCCTCTGCAGAACATCCCAGGGATACCACCTTGGCAGCAGGGTTTTATAGTTTTCAGCTATTGCAGATATTTTCCCCTTATCATGTTTATTATTTCAAGATGCTCCATAAACAGGTCATGTCTAGATGTCCTTCCATATCACTATTGCAGTATCCTTTGCCAAAGGGATTCCCTGCCAAGGATAGCCCACTTCTGGCCAATATATCAAAGCCTTATGATTTTAAAGATGACATACACCACAAGTATGCTCTCCCCTCAAGGAGTAGGGCATAAAAGTGGTGTATGGATGTACATACCTCAGAAATTCTTTGCCGCCAGTCTGAACCTCATCACTGATTGTTGATATGAACACTTCTTCTGTGCTGGTTACCAAGCCGTGTTTCAGATAAGTACCCCCTTGGTGTTTCTTATCTTGTTCACTCTTAATTTTTGTGAGTTTACATATCATCCAGAAATGGAAAATGTCAATGTGTGAGATGCAGATTCCCTATGGGAGTCATGAGCAGTCTCTCTTCTGTTTGGGTGGTTCTCTCGACCATACACAGTGTTCTATCTGTCAAGCATTTGTCCCCAAGACCCTATGTAACCGATGCTGGCGCAGGGTACAATGGCGGAATCTTCCCATCCTGAAGGTCAACTACCTGCCAAGAAAAAGGCCAAGAAACTCTGCTTCGATTTGGCTGCTGTCCCACCTCCCCAAGATGTGTCTCAAGGTTGATGAAAACCCAGAGGATCTCCCGGTTTTTATGACTGATTCCTCTGCTGCGACCCTATCGGTGGCCAGCTTGGATTCAACTTTTCACATGCCCTCAGAAGCTCGGCAGAAGTTCACCCTGTATGTTGAGAGGGGAGCCTCATCTGATTATTTCAGATGGACCGGGGGTGGGAATACTACAGATACTTGTTCAGGAGGAGATTCCCACTACAATGGTTGAGTGTAGGCAAGGGTCTGTATCTCCTAGGGTATTTAGGGCAGATGTCCCTCAAAGAAAAAGCAAAATAAAAACAAGCATGTTTCCCCTGCTGCTAAAGATCCATAGTGTGAAGAGTAGAATTTTACTCGGTTGTTCGATGCATTGATGGCCTTAATACCAGCCCCCCCCCCCCCCAGGGAATTTCTGTGCCTGCTCCACCCACTCGAGGCCCAGAGAGCAGGACTGCTATGAAAAGGATTTGGATTCTGGGGAAGAGTCTTTGACATATTCCTCTCAAATCCATTCTCCTTTAGAATCCTCCTCCTCAGAGTCATAATCTATTATCCCAGATTCTCTCTTTGAAGAACTCTCCTTTGGAGAAACTATTTCTTGTATGATGGAATATTTTAAGTGGGACTGTTCTCAGGTTTCTGACATTCAAATTAAGTATTATGATGGCCTCCAGATGAAGTCTCCTAAGCCCCTTGCTGTACCTCCAGTTTTGGCTGCCTTTCCAGTTATCTTTTCAGCAGCCTCTGTTGCCCCGAGTTCTCAACCTCCAGCCCCTAAGAAACCTGATAGATTTTACAAGGTGCCTGATGAGTGTAAGTTCCTCTACAAAAGTACTACTGCTTGACAACCCTTCTGTAGAGTCTGTCTCTTCTGAAAAACTATTAAACTACTTCCTTCAGACAAAGACAGTAGAGCTATGGAATGGCTGGGCAAAAAAGGTATGTACTGCTGCCACCTTGGCTTTCGGGCTATTAATTACCAGACCCATGTGAACAGGCATGTTTTAGCCCTTCTTTCTCAGGCTTCCCTTGCTATCTCAGACCTCCTTAATTCTAAAGGGAAGGCCTCGGCCCTCTTTACTGTGCTGTATTTCAGGTACTTGCCACTCTATTGAATGTAGTTATGATGCAGCTGATGCCTTCTCTAGGGCTGCTGTCTTTGGTTGTGTTTTACGACATTACTCTTGGCTTCATCTCCAGCCTTTGCCTGATATTAAGGCTAAATTGCTGAATGCTCCTCTTGACAATAAGAACCTGTTGGTCCTGCTGCTGCTGAGCGTTTTAAGTCCCTTCAGGTAAAGGTAAAGCTTTGCAGAAATTGAAGCATATTTTTGTCTGTCATATCCCTAAGTTCCAGAGGAATTATTAATCCAAATCTGCCTTTAGTGGCAGACAGCCTCACCCTCCTCCCAAAGGTAAGAAGGGTTCTAGGCAGGTCTTTCCTGCTAAGTCTGCTCAGACTCTTACTTCTCAGAAGCCTCCTTTTCAAGACAATCCAGGTTCTATCTGTTTGCTTCACCTTTTCTTGAGTCAGGTTCTCTTATCCCTTCGTCTTTCTCTGTGCCTTCCCAATTGGTTGTGTCACTCTAGACTCTTGGGTTCTGTCCCTCATCCATCAGGGATACTACATGTTATGAAAATCCCTTCCTCCTTTTCTGGGCATCTCTGAACTTCTTCAGGAACAGCTTTCTTTCTTCCCAACACTGCTTCAGGGTCTTTTGGCACAAGACAACCATTCAAGTTGTGCCTCTTCCTAGGCGATAAAGGGGTTTTATTCCATAATGTTTCTGGTTCCCAGGAAGGAAGGCACCTGGAGACCCATTCTGGATCTTTCTCAGCTCAACAACTTTCTGAAGGTCCCTTCCTTTTAGATGTTCTCCTGTCAAACCCTAATTGCTCTTCTTAGTCCCCGGGCTTTATTGGTCTCCCTAGACCACAATGATGCTTATCTTCATACCCCAATCCATTGCCTTTCTAAGACTTTTTTTTCATTTTTCTGTCTCTTCGTTGAATTTTCAGTTCTCTGTTTTGCCCCTTGGCCTTTCTACTGCCCCAAGGGTATTCACCAAACGCCTTGCTCCTGCGATTGTCTTTTGCAGGATGAGAAGAGTTCATATCTTTCCTTATTTGGATGAACCACTCATTCCTCCCGCAAGGTCTTGCTTCAGCACCTCCAGTATACTGTTTGGCTTTTCCAAAGCCTGGGGTTTACATTAAAATTCCAGAAATCAGTCCTGGTTCCTTCTCAGGATCTGGTGTTTCTCGGTTGCAGGCTCCAGGGCATTCTAATGCTGGCTTCCCTGCCTCTTCCCAAGGCTGTTTCTGTAATCATCTTTTTTTTCTGGATTCATGGCCTCCACCGTTCCTGTGCTACCTCTAGTCATTCTTCATATGAGAAAACTACAGTGGTTCCTAAAGTCAGTATGACTCCAACACTGTCATCCACTAGATTTTCCTAGTCCTCCTTCCATGCCTCAGACACATGCTTCAGTGGTGAATTCATCAGCTCTCTCAAGATGGGACTTCCTTTTCAGTTCCCATTTCCTTCTCAGGAACCTTTCTCATATGCCTCAGATATATGGGGTAGGGAGCCTCTTTTGATTCCCTCAACATAAAGGAGATGAGAGCTCTCCTTTTTGCTTTTCAGACCTTTCACTCCCTCTTTCTGCCAGGGCCTTTCAAAATCTTCATAGACAGTACCACATTGATGTGGTATATCAACAAGCAAGGGGGAGAGACAGTACTACCTTTGCAGACTAGCACTTCAAGTTTGGGATCTAGCTGTCCAGTATTAAGTGGCTGCATACATCTTCAGGCTGCATACATTCCTTCAGAGCAAACTATAGTGGCAGACTCTTTGAGGAGGTCCAGTACACAGGCTCACGAATGGATACGTCACAGAGATGTTTGTGTTTCTGGACATTGTCTATCTGTGGGTTATTCCTCAGATAGTTCTTTTTGCCTCCCCTTTGAACAGACAATTTCCTCTTTTGCACCAGAATCTCAAGTCATCTGGCTTGGAAGTTGGATGCCCTATCTTTTGCTTCTGTACACCTTCCCCTCCCCTTCCTCTGATTATAAGGGTCATGCTCTAGATAGAGCAGGACTCACCCAAAATCTCATTGGTGACTCACTTTTGGGCCCAGACAGCATTGGTTCCCCCTTCTTCATCTTGCCAGAGGCAGTCGCAAGTTACCTCATAAGTTGGACCTACTCACACAAGAGAAGAGTTCTCTGATCCATCATTTGTCCACTCTTCAGTTGACATTGTGGGTGATAAGGTTTTGATCCCCTTTTGGAACCTTTTTTTCTGATGAAGTGCTTAGGGGATACCCACTACCAGGAAATCCTCTAGCCATATGGAAGAGATTTTCTTTTTTGTGCATTGATTATAACCCGGATCTGCTTCCAGTTGGGGATCCATCTAGTTCTCCCTTATTTGTGTGAAATTCTCCATGCTGGGTTAGCATATTCTTCTGTTAAAGCTCACCTCTCAGCTATTTCTGCTTGTCTGCCATTATTTCCTCCTCTGGCCTCTAGGTTCGAGGTCAAGAAATTTATTAAAGGCATCCTCCATATCAGGCCTCCCAGGAAGCCTATTCTGCCTTCCTGGAACCTCCGTTTTGTACTTGAAAAATTGAATCAGGCTCCTTTTGAGCCTGCAGCTTCAACTTCCTTACAATATTGTACGTGGAAGACTGCTGTTTTGGCTCGTACTTCAGCTAAGAAGAATATCTGAACTCCAAGCTCTTACGGCTCTTCCTCCTTTGTTTTTTCATAGGGACAGGGTGTCTCTTCATACTAATCCTTCTTTAATGCCCAAGGAGGTTTAATGAATTGTTTATCAGTCTATTAATTTGTGTCCTTTTTTCCTTAACCACAGTCTGCTGGTGAGAAAGTTCTTCACACCTTAGATTTGCATAGACAGCTCAGATATTGTTTAGATAAAACTAAGGCCATTTGTAAGTCTGAGCAACTTTTTTTGTTTCATCCCAGATTGCTGGGTTTGGCTGTTTTTAGGCAAATCATATCCTCTTGAATCTCTGAGGCCATTTTTTTTTATACCTTTCATGGAAAATTGGGTTCATAAGTTCATATGAAATGTATGAATGTTCATATGAAAATGTCTTTCTGCCTGTGTAAATGCTCATTTTACCAGGGCAGTAGCTTCCTCTGGTGCTCCTTTTCAAAGGATTGGATACTAGTTCCATTAATTCCATTCTTAAGACTGGTACTTGGACCTCTGTCCATATATACTAAGCATTGCAAATTGGTTGCTGTTTCAAGATCAAGAGATAGCTTTGCCAGAGCTATCCTATATGGTTTTCTTGAGAACTCTTGTGGACCCCCACCCCCAAGTTTCCTCTAGCTTTTTTATTCTCCGTTTTGGTAAAGAATACTGCAACAGTGATATGGAAGGACATAGTACAGTTGTGTAAAATCTTAACTGTACCAGTAGATGCCCTTCTCTTTACTATTGCCGTATTTGCTCCCTCGTTCCCTCCCCCTTCTGCTGTGCTCTTTTTCTCCTTCTAGATGCACATGTTCCTCCTAATTCCATAAACTGTTGTTCCATCTGGGGCTTTTCAGTTTTGAGGGATGTGTGTTTGTACGTCCCCTTTCTACCCTATGCCTTGAGTGGGGAGCATCCATGTGACTTATGACATCTATAAAATCTTAAGGCTTTGGTATACTGGCTGGATGTTGGGCTACCCTTGGCAGAGATTCCCTTTGGTATAGAATACTGCAAACAATGAAGAGAAAGGACATTTACTGTTATGGTATGGTTTTACACAACTGTACTTTCTGTGTCTTGTCGTGAATATAGCGTATAGTGTTATTAGAATATGGACCACAATAGGTACAGCAATCCTCAGGCATTTGTCCCATGACACCTCAGCCTGAATCGGCTGTTGGATTATGGCACATAATGGGTTCATAAGTGTAGGCTTCATGGGACACATTAGGTGCTGTGTCCTGGTTAGAATATAGAACCTATTAGGCAAACACTTTGTCCTGGGTAGGATAAGACGATATGTTACTGTGTCACATTCCTCCCGAAGGATTTGCTAGCAGCAAATTAAGAATGGCAGACCAGACTTTCACTTTTTTGGCCATAGATTCTACGTCTGAAGATCCTGAGGTTTCCCATGCCATTTATCACTTTGGTGTGTCTTGGGTCTGCCTGGGGCACCCTCTTAGTAGGCCTTTCCCAGAACAAATACAGTCTAGCACATATACAAGGTATTCTTATAAGATGCTTAAATCATCTCATCTGGCTTTGCTTGATGTGAAAGAACAGCGGTTGTACTGCAAGACTCCCCCTTAATTACCAGGCTTTCACCTTATCATGCAGAAACAGCCCACTGACTCCACACCACTTTTAACCAAAGCCGTGTTCTTTAAGTCATTACTTGAAGCTTAAGAAACTGGTGACTGGTGAGCTCTGTCTAATCACATATGTAGACTGCAGTGTACAAATGTTGTTCATGACATAAAAATTATATAAGCACATTGCAGATACGTGGCCATCACCACTGGGTAACGATGTCTTGTCTTGACATGTACTTTTTTGGTGTCCCACTCCTATAATGTGTAACTACAAGTCAGTGCTGTACAGGTAAAGTTGTGCAGTTCCTCACTCAACCACTGTTGCACAGCAGTGGGCAGTATGAATAACTGTAAATGACATACAATATGGACCTCACAGTAAGTACATTAAAGGGATCATTCAGAAGAACTGGAGGGTATTAAGAGCAGATAAAAGGATTTGGAATATTGTTGGAGGGGTACACCATTTTGTGTATAGGAATGGACAGAATTTGAGGTCCTTATTGGAGAAAAAACAGATCAACACAGATAACAAGAGGGGAACAACAAAATGTGGGACTTGTCCCCAGTGTCAGTATATAACAACAGTACAGGACTTAACTTTACAGAATTTTAACAAAACCAAAATTCACTTCCAAAAAGGCAATTGTAGATCCACTAATTTGATATATATGGCTGCCTGCACACACTGTCCCTGCTTTTATGTAGGGAAGACCATCAGGTGCTTACGCAATAGGATCTACGACCACCAGTATAGTATCAGGAAGAAGGACGAGACTAATGCTTTGTGGAAACATCTAAAAACTAACAAGGAATGTTCTAATTTTAGTTTTGGAATCCTTGAACTGGTTAGAGCCAATGTGAGAGGAGGAGATGTTAAAAAATTAGTTAGTGATAAGGAGGTAAGATGGCAGGTAAAACTAAATGCATCTGTGTACCCTGGCATCAATGAACATGTTTCCATAAAACCTGTATTGGACAACAACAAATAGACGCTCCAAATAGTAATGGGGCTGTCCTTGTACATTTTTTACACTTTTACATATTATTACAATTAAATGTATTATGTTTTGATGGAAGCTTTATATGCACTGGCACCACATAGGTACTGAAAAGTTTTATGCAATTTTTATGTATTTTTATATACAGTTTACATTTCCTATGAAATTTTAGGTAATTTTAGGTATTTCTAGGCACTTGCACTTTAAATCTATAATGAGGAAATGACATGTGATGCAATTTTTAACAACTTTTAACGTATTTAATGGAGTAGTAGTGTTACAATTAAGTGTTCTGAAGAAGTCCCTAGTGGATGAAAGCGCTCAACTTCATGTGTATTATTTTATCGTTTGGATTAAACGTTTTGTGAATTGTGCTATTGTGTCGTGCTGGTGCCTTTTCTCTTTCTGAGGCAGGAGATTTTGCTGATTCGCTTGGTTTATTTGTGGACTGTTCTCAGGTCGTATTTATTTAGTTGTTGAATCCGAGCATGGATTCTCTGGATGAGCTTCCATCAATTTTCTCCCCTAGGCGTGAGGAGATTAGGGGACTTCAATCCGAAATGGCAATTATGAGGGGTGAACTAACCCGCCTCATAGAACTAATGACTCAACCAAACTGTTTATCGACTCAAAAAAACGGTATGTTGGTTTTAGATGATCGAGTGGGCTGTGTACGTAGTGACAGGCGCATTGGTGCGTTGGATGACGTAGCGGACGGACCGGATGGTCGGATGAGCAACGGAGTTGAAGGAAGACCAGCCTCTAATGGATCCCGAGTAGTTGGCGGAACACAGACGCGGACGGCGTTTGCCAGCAGTATACGAGGATCGGAGGTGGATTACAACATATCGGGGGCCCGACCAAAACGTACCGTTCCTAAAAAAACTTACGCCATTACAGCGCAAGACCAACAAACAGGTACTTTTAAACAGTATATCCCTTCTAGAGATATAAGGGATAGGAAACGTTTTAATTTTAATACATTTTTGGATGGGCAATTCGATTTCAACGATGATCGACCTAAAGACCAAGGTTTTAGTACAGATGTTACTGATGATAAGGCTCCGAATTTGAAGGAGGCTATTATCTCTTTTGGTAATAAGCTAAAACTATTAAAGAGCGTTCAAATGGACAATAATTATTTAAGAAATTGTCTGGACAAAGGAGTCGTCCCCATGGGGTTACGATTTTTCAAAGTGCCCATGGGGATAGTGCTTGATGAGGAAAATAAAAGAGAATGCAATAAACTTTTTGACAGTTTCGGCTTTTCGTTCATGCGATTTATTATGGAATCAAATGATAGCAAAATTTGTAAACTGTTAAATGAGCTTGAGCTTTTAAATAATAGTATTACTTCTGATTTGTTGTTCAGCGATTTTGAAACACTGTATGAAATGCAATACAAATGGGTATCAGGAATGTTGAACAAACAATTTGAACGTAAATGTAGTAAACTCAAAAGAGACATTGAGCAGTACAGGAAGGGAGAAGCTTATAGATGGGATAAGACGGACAACAATAAACATTACAACAACAAAAACACAAACATAATGTTAAAAGAACCCAGTTTTTTCAGGAACATAGACAAAATTTTGGAAAAAAGGGGGACAACTATG
This sequence comes from Protopterus annectens, assembly GCF_019279795.1. Lineage (NCBI taxonomy): Eukaryota > Metazoa > Chordata > Ceratodontiformes > Protopteridae > Protopterus > Protopterus annectens. Next base: position 1,875,665,153 of record NC_056733.1, on the reverse strand, counting down.
TAGGTACCCCACATTATAATTATAGGAACAAATTTACTGATACGAACAAATTTAGAGATAGGAATTTTTTATGGGAAGAACAGGATTGGGACACAGATGTGAGAGGCTACCAGGCCAAGAAAGGGGAGGTTATGGATGGGAGAGCAACGAGATAGGTAGCAAGCGTAAACACAACCATAATTCCCCCATCAACACTGGTGAAAATGAAAAAGAAAAAGTCAAAAAAATATTAAGGACTAATGATGTGCTCAGTAGCTATGATAACTTCAACATATATAATTACACTGATGAAGTCATTACCAAAGAGCACTTTACCTTACTATCAAAAGGGATGAAATTTGTTCCCCACAGTAGATTGAATTTAGTTGAAAATATTTTAGATGTGAAAAAATATATTAGGAAACTGAATCTTGGTATTAAGTTCGAAGGATCCAATTATGTAAATGAAAAGGAATTCAAGACTAAGAGTTCCTATACCCCCCCTTTAAATCCACTACTTGACACGTTTGAAAAACTTGTAGTCGGTGATATTTACAGGCACATCCAATGCACCGAACCCCTGTATAAACATTTTGAAAACAATATTTCTAAGGATGAGCATATGTTGTTAAAAAAATTACAAGAGAACAAACTCATCCGGATCATGAAACCGGACAAGGGGGGTGGTGTAGTACTATATTCTAGTGAAAAGTACATTAGTAAGATGAACAGCATTTTAAGCAATTCAGGAAAATATGAGGAATCTTCACTAAATGAAGTTAATAAAGGGTACAGAAAAGTGGATCTGTTACTGCACGACCTAATATTAGAAGGTAGCATTGATACCGGCCTGGAAAAATATCTTAAAGTAGAACATCCTATTATAGGTACGATAGTGGGCATCCCAAAGGTCCACAAGGACATTGTGGATCCACCATTCAGACCAATAATATCTGGAAGTTTCTCCAAAACTTTCAGATTTGGAAAAGTTGTCGACAAATGGTTAAAACCGTGTTTGGGGAGTATAAGTCATCTAGTGGCCGATTCATGGGATTTTTTAGGACGATTGGAACCACATATTTCCAAGGAGGCCGAATGGTTGGTCACCATTGATGTGGTTGACCTTTTTTCCAGCATCCCCCACGTGGATGGGATGAGAAGGTTTCAGGATAGTATTCATGAGCTAGGCAAGACCACTTGGGAGCAAACACTTTTGATCCTGGACTTCATGGAGATAGTACTAACCCACAACTACTTTTATTATGAGGGGAAATATTATAGACAAAGTAAGGGTGTTGCGATGGGGGCTGCATGTGCCCCCATATATGCAAACCTGGTGTTAAACTGGGAAAAGGAACACATCCTTAGCTCTAAGTGGATGGAACATATAGGATGCTACTATCGTTTCCTTGACGATATCTTTCTAGTTTGGAAAGGGAGTAAGGGGGAGTTGGATCACTTTTTCAAATACCTAAACTCGTGTACTGATTACTTAAAATTTACCATCAATATGGATAGAAAGAGTATTTCCTATCTAGATGTATTGGTTACATTAGAAGAAGGGAACTTTAAGTCTAACATTTTTAGGAAAACCACTTTCAGCAATTCCTATCTACATTTCAATAGTAGCCATCCTTGGGCCCAGAAAAGAAATATAGTAAAAGGGCAGTTCATTCGAGCGGCGAGGATGACATCTGATATTATGGATTTGGATGTTGAATTAAGGAAGATAGGCTCATTCTTTGTGGATATCCTGAGGGCATGATTAATGAGCTTAAGACTTATGTGTGGCAACAATGGGGTAAAAGGTATACACCCCTGCTAGGAGGAGGAAGACCTCTTAACGTACCCCCTAAGAACAACCATGAGGCTTGTACAGACATGACAAACAAGTTTGGGAAAGCTTGTATCATACAATATGGACCTCACAGTAAGTACATTAAAGGGATCATTCAGAAGAACTGGAGGGTATTAAGAGCAGATAAAAGGATTTGGAATATTGTTGGAGGGGTACCCCATTTTGTGTATAGGAATGGACAGAATTTGAGGTCCTTATTGGAGAAAAAACAGATCAACACAGATAACAAGAGGGGAACAACAAAATGTGGGACTTGTCCCCAGTGTCAGTATATAACAACAGTACAGGACTTAACTTTACAGAATTTTAACAAAACCAAAATTCACTTCCAAAAAGGCAATTGTAGATCCACTAATTTGATATATATGGCTGCCTGCACACACTGTCCCTGCTTTTATGTAGGGAAGACCATCAGGTGCTTACGCAATAGGATCTACGACCACCAGTATAGTATCAGGAAGAAGGACGAGACTAATGCTTTGTGGAAACATCTAAAAACTAACAAGGAATGTTCTAATTTTAGTTTTGGAATCCTTGAACTGGTTAGAGCCAGTGTGAGAGGAGGAGATGTTAAAAAATTAGTTAGTGATAAGGAGATAAGATGGCAGGTAAAACTAAATGCATCTGTGTACCCTGGCATCAATGAACATGTTTCCATAAAACCTGTATTGGACAACAACAAATAGACGCTCCAAAAAGTAATGGGGCTGTTCTTGTACATTTTTTACATTTTTTACATATTATTACAATTAAATGTATTATGTTTTGATGGAAGCTTTATATGCACTGGCACCACATAGGTACTGAAAAGTTTTATGCAATTTTTATGTATTTTTATATACAGTTTACATTTCCTATGAAATTTTAGGTAATTTTAGGTATTTCTAGGCACTTGCACTTTAAATCTATAATGAGGAAATGACATGTGATGCAATTTTTAACAACTTTTAACGTATTTAATGGAGTAGTAGTGTTACAATTAAGTGTTCTGAAGAAGTCCCTAGTGGATGAAAGCGCTCAACTTCATGTGTATTATTTTATTGTTTGGATTAAACGTTTTGTGAATTGTGCTATTGTGTCGTGCTGGTGCCTTTTCTCTTTCTGAGGCAGGAGATTTTGCTGATTCGCTTGGTTTATTTGTGGACTGTTCTCAGGTCGTATTTATTTAAATGACATTCTTAGTATACATTGAATTTCTAAGTATAAGCATTACCTCAAGCATACATAAAACAGCATTAAAAACAATGTAACACAACTATGAAGTGGGTGCACGTTTTTCATCCTGACAAGAATGCATATGACGTCAGTGGCAAAAAAAGTGCACAAGAGTACTGCTGGATGTTTCATTCAGATACAGCTCTACATTTTTTACTTTATTTATCCTTTGTTGACCTGGGTAGTCTCACCAGGCTACTGGCTTTTCAGTAGAGACCTGAGGTGGTATTTATAGTAGTAGAGGAAATTTGGTCAGGGCATCAACAAAATTCTTCTGCTCTTTTTGATAGGGGCATGGGATATTTTACATCATTCTATGCTACCATCAATTCAAGCAGAAGGGAACCTGGTTTAGCATCTCATCTGAAGTACGATACACTCAGGAGTGCAGCACCCCTGTTATGCTGCATTGCAATGACAGCAATCCATCTACCTGGTGTGGGAATAGAACCCACAGCCTTCTGCACCAAAGGCAGTGTATTACCTGTTGCACCACTGACACTTCTAATCCACTGTACCTTTGTATAATTACAACAGAGTCCTATCTAATCCACTGTACTTTTCTATAATTACAACAGAGTCCCATAAAGTATTGTAAATGCTATCTGCCATGCCTAATGATATTGGGGGGGGGGGTCACAAAAAGCAGACTCTACATAACACAATTCATTGTTGTCCATACTTATCAAGCAGGCCACATGAAACACGGTAGCCACAACCCCTTTATAGCTGTGTATCAGTCACTGTGTCATAGTATATGGCACATATTTACTGTGTCGTAGTCAGTGCTATAAGGTAAAGCTGTGCAGTTCCTCACCCAGCCAGTGTTACACAGCAGTGGGCAGTCTGAATAACTGTAAATATCTTTCTTAATAGGCACGGAAATTGTAAGTACGACCATTACCTCAGATATACAGAAAACAGCATTAAAAACAGTGTTAACACAACTATGAAGTGGGTGCACATTTTTCATCATGACAAGAATGCATATCACACTAAGTGAAGTTTACATTACTTTTGTTCTGGATAAGCACACTCAGAAATAATGGTGCTTCATCATTATGGTGTATATATCATAGCAAGTGATGCATGCACACTGTGGAAATATGATGAGCCCTGCAGCACAAAGCTTAATTTTTTTTATTCCTTTAGTCCACTATGTAGTCCATACATGTGCGGCAATGTAATGGCTGTAAGGTGTTGACTAATGATGCAGATGTGTATGTATGTATGTATATATATATATATATATGTATATATATATGTATATATATATATATATATATATATATGTATATATATATGTATATATATATACATATATATGTGTATATATGTATGTATATATATATATATATGTATAT